>NC_133150.1:48406353-48734352 GCF_048418815.1 Hemitrygon akajei | reverse complement strand
TGTTAATTAAGTTTGCTGTCGACACTACATTGATTGGCCTAATCTCAAATAGTAACGAGGCAGCCTGGCACAGTGGTGTCAAGAAAACAACCTCTCCTTTGATGTCACAAAAACAAAGGAGCTGGTTGTGGTCTATAGGTGGAATGGAGACAGGCTAACCTCTGTCGACATCAATGGATCTGGGATTGAGAGGGTGAACAGCTTGAAATTCCTCAGCATACACTTCATCAAGGATCTCACGTGGTCTGTACAAACCGACTCTGTGGCGAAAAAGGCACATCAGTGCCTCTTTCACTTCAGACAGTTGAAGAAATTTGGTATGGGCCTTCAAATCCTAAGAATTTTCTACAGGGGCACAATTGAGAGCATTCTGACTGGCTGAATCACTGCCTGATATGGGAACTGTACTTCCCTCAATCAAAGGACTCCGCAGAGAATGGTGTGTTCAGACCAGCCCATCTATGGATTTAACTTCTCACTATTCAGGACATTTACAAAGACAGGTGCGTAAAAAGGGCCCAAAAGATCATTGGAGACCTGAGTCACACCAACCACAAACTGTTCCAGCTGCTACCATCCGAGAAATGGCATAAAAGCCAGGACCAACAGATTCCAGAACAACTTCTTCAACCAGGCCATCAGACTGATTAATTCGTGCTGATCCAATTGTATTTCTTTGTTATATTGATAAATATAAATACTGTACTATTTATGATAAATTACTATAAATAGCACATCGCACATTTAGACAGAGACGTAGTGTGAAGATTTTTACTCAAGTATGAGAAGGATGTAACTAATAAAGTCAATTCACTTAAATTCAACTCTGCACAATAGTTTTACCTGCCTGATTATATGTGATTATGGACTTCAAGTGTGCAGTGTAGCCATACTGTAATGATACATAAAATTATTTGGGGCAGTGAATGGAATTCCAATCGAGCAAACAGTTTTATCCTAGATGGTGAAATAAACACAAAATTCTGACAATAAGCATGGCAGGCAGCATCCACTTCAGAATTATGAGCTTTTGTCTGTAACTTATCAATTCCTTGTTTAAGATTGATTTTGATGTTTTATTGTTTGGAAACATAAATTGCAGCCCTTGTCAGTCCTTAAAACCTGCTGCATCGCTGTCTGGTATGGGATGGGACAACTGTACAGGATCAAAATAAGTTGCAGGAAGTTGTGAACTCAGTCAAAGCAATCATGGGCACTAGCCTCCCTAGCATCCAGGTCATCAAGGACCAATGACTCGAAAGGGCCACATTCATCATTAAGGACTCCCATCATCCAGGACATGTCCTTTTCTTACTGCTGCCATCAGGGAAGAGGTACAGGAACCTGAAGACACACTCCCAAGGATTCAGGAATAGCCTCTTCCCCTGTGCTACCCAGGAAATAATCTATGTGTGCATGCATGTATACATATGTACATACATACACACATATATATTTTACTATAATTGTTTTTATTATATATTGCAATGTGCTGCTGTCACAAAAATGACACATTTCACGACATATACCAGAGGTATTAAACCACACATAAAATAATAATAATTTTAAACATGTGGTATTTCAGGTCAGGAATCAGTGTTCTTGGGCCATGATTCTGATAGCAGTCTGGTCATTTGATCCTAACAGGATCTCAAATATTCACAGCCTGTCCTTATAGTTGGTGTGTACATTCCCCCCAGCGCTAATGCTAAGGAGGCGCTCTGTAAACTGTATGGGGCTATTAGTGAACTGCAGAACACACACCCTGACAGACTGTTTATTGACACTGGAGATTTCAACCATGCTAATCTCAAATCAGTGCTCCCCAAATTCCATCAGCACGTGGACTTTGCAACGAGAGGGGCAAACACATTGGACCTTGTTTACACAAACATCCCCGACGTGTACCGGATGGAGCCCCACCCCTACCTCGGTTACTCAGAGCACATCTCTGTTATGCTAATCCCAGCATACAGACCGCTCATTAGGCACTCCAGACCAGTTCTTGAAAACCTGGCCAGCAGGAGCCATCTCTGCTCTTCAAGACTGCTTTGAGCACACTGACTGGCACATGTTCAGGGAGGCTGCAACTGATGGCGACTCTACCAACTTAGAGGAGTACATGGCATCAGTGACCAGCTACATCAGAAAGTGCATCGATGACATCACTGTATCCAAGACCATCACTACACACGCTAACCAGAAGCCATGGATGACCGCAGAGGTGCACGTGCTGCTGAGGACATGTGACTCCGCCTTCAGAGCAGGTGACAAGGCAGCCCTAACAACAGCGAGGGCCAAACTGTCCCGACCATCACAGAGGCAACACGCCCAACGAATCCACAGCCACTTCCAGGACAGCGGCGACACGCGGTGCATGTGGAAGGGCATCCAGGACATCACCAACTACAGGACAACATCACCTGCCTGCGCTGGTGATGCCTCCCTCCCAGATGTGTTGAACAACTTCTAAGCTCGTTCTGAGGCAGAAAATGACGTGGTGGTGAGGAAGACCACTCCTCTTCCCAATGACCAGGTGCTGTGTCTTACCGTGTCCGGATTGGAAGCAGCATCTCCAACACCATCACACTGAGTACGGGTCCCCCCAGAGCTGTGTGCTCAGTCCACTGCTGTTCACTCTGCTGACACACGACTGTATAGCAATACACAGCTCGAATCACCTCATCAAGTTCGCTGATGACACGACTGTGGTGGGTCTCATCAGCAAGAACAACGAGTCAACATACAGAGAGGAGGTACAGCGGCTAACAGACTGGTGCAGAGCCAACAACCGGTCTCTGAATGTGAACAAAACCAAACAGATGGTTGTTGACTTCAGGAGAGCATGGAGCGTACACTCTCCATGAACATTGACGGCCCCTCCATTGAGATCGTTAAGAGCACCAACTTTCTTGCTGTTCACCTGGCAGAGAATCTCACCTGGTCCTTCAACACCAGCTCCATAGCCAAGAAAGCCCAGCAGCATTTCTACTTTCTGCGAAGGCTGAGAAAAGTCCATCTCCCACCCCCCAGACTCATCACATTCTACAGGGGGTTGTATTGAGAGCGTCCTGAGCAACTGTATAACTGCCTGGTTCGGAAATTGCACCGTCTCAGATCGCAAGAGCCTGCAGCGGATAGTGAGGTCAGCTAAGATCATTGGGGTCTCTCTTCCCACCATTACAGACATTTACATTACACGCTGCATCTGTAAAGCAAACAGCATTATGAAGGGCTCCACACACCCCTTATACAAACTCTTTCTCCCTCCTGCCATCTGGGAAAAGACTCTGAAGCATTTGGGCTCTCACAACCAGACTATGTAGCAGTTTCTTCCCCCAAGCTATCAGACTCAATACCCAGAGCCTGGACTGACATCTACATTATTTATTATTATATTGAAATTTGTCCTCTACTGTGCCTATTGTCTTGTTTATTATGAATTAATTAATTATTGTGCTGCCCTGCACTGTTTTGTGCACTCTATGTAGTCCTGTGGTCTAGAGTAGTTTTTGTGTTGTTTTACGTAGTCTAGTGTAGCCTTGAGCCGTCTCACACAGTCTAGTGTAGTTTTTGTGTTGTTTCATGTAGCACCATGTTCCTGGAGGAACGTTTTTTCGTTATTACCGTGCACTGTACCAGTAGTTTATGGTCAAAATGACACTAAAAAACGACGGCTTGACTACAAGTTTTAATTAATAAAATAATATGAATTTGTAGTATTGCAGAGCAGACTTGATGGATTCAATGGTCTTAAGGGCTTATAAAAATACAAATTACACAAAAGTATTGCAACTAGAATTGCTGGATTGATTTTCCCCGAACTCTGTAAGATTACTGACATTGTGAATTTTTCCAATCCACAAAAGTAATAACTTTGGACTTAAAAAGTCCCACGTAATCTAATTTCTCCAAGCACATATCTAAAACAACATGTGGTAGCTTAAGGAATTCAATTATATATATTTGGATAAAAGAAGCTGGCAGATGCAATTTGCATGGTCTTTAATCAGGCTCCACACGGTACACTGGTCTAAAAGGTTTATATAAGGCAGGGTCCACAGACCTCTTGCTTAATGCATTAAAAAGTTTGGGAACCCCTGACATATAGGGTAAAGATGGAAAAAAAACAGCATTATTTGTTACAAGTACATCAAAATATACAGTGAAATGTGTTATTTGCATCAAATCAGCAAGGATTGTGCTGGGCAGCCCACAAGTGTCACAATGCCTATAGCACCAATACAGCTTAACTCCAACTTAGTAACCCTAATGTTAGTAAACTGCAGGCATCCTGTGCTGGAATGTGTGAGGAAATCAGCGTCCTGCCTCAACGACTACCGTCCCCCTGCACTCACATCCATCATCATGAAGTGTTTCGAGAGGCTCGTCATGAGGCATATCAAGACCCTACTACCCCCCTCACTGGACCCCCTGCAGTTCGCGTACCGTCCCAACCGCTCAACAGACGACGCCATCGCCACCACCCTCCACCTGGCCCTCACCCACTTGGTCAAAAACGACATGTGCATTCGAATGCTGTTCGTGGACTTCAGTTCAGCATTCAACGCAATCATTCCTCAGCACCTGACTGGAAAGCTGAAACTGCGGGCTTCGATTTCTACTTCAGGGAGCGCGAAGCGCAGAATCAAATATCACTCTGATGATTGTACGCTCTAGTATCAATTGTTTGGTGGCAATAAAGTAAATTGGAGCAGATGTTGGAAACCCATGCAGTAAACGTATAACCTTACGGACAGAGACAAGAATTGAACCCAAATCTTAATGGAATGCGATGCTACGAATCGAGGCATATGTACGCCAGGTTTGGGGGGGGGGGGGTAGGGGAGGGAGAGACACTGCCAGGGGTGGTGGGCGAGGATACACCGCGGGAGTAAGGAGGGAGGGTTATTACTCCAGCAGTGACACCGTCCCCCCCCACCTCCCACCCACCAGCCGTCCTTACCCGCCACCCGGGCCGCCACCACTAGCAGGGCGAGCAGCAGCAACCAACCCGGCATCGCCCGCCACCCGACCCCTCAGCTGCCGTCGAAGCCCGGTCGTGCCACCCATTCTCCCGCCAAAACGTAGGAGCATGCGCACTCCTGCAGCGGAGCCGGCGCTGACACCTCAACGCGCGCGCTCCTGCAGCGGAGCCGGCGCTGACACCTCAACGAGCGCGCTCCTGCAGCGGAGCCGGCGCTATTGACCGCAATGTGCACCCTCTAAAATGTGAATCCTCAGTGGTGACCTCGGGAGTTTCAACATTCAGCAGGTTTCAGTGCGATCCCCCGCATTCTTCTAAATTCCGGTGATTACAGGCCCAAAGTTGCCAAACGCTCCTCATATCTTAATCCCTTCATTTCTCGAATCCTTGATCATCCTCATGAACTTCCTTTGGATACTCTCCAATTACAACTCATCTTTTCTGAGATATGGGGCCCAAAACTGTTGATAATACTCCCTGTGGCTTGACTAGTGTCTTATAAAGGCTCAGCATTATCTCCTTCCTTTTGTATTCTATTTCTCTTGAAATAAATGCCAATACAGTATTTCATTTGCCTTCTTTACCACAGATTCAACCTCTCTGCACCTCTGATGTTTGAACCTTCTCCCCATTTAGATAATAGTCCACTCTAGTGTTCCTTTTATCAAAATACATTATACATTTCCCAACGCTGTATTCCTTCTGCCACATTTTGCCCAATCTTCCAATTTGCCTAAGGCCTGCTGCAACTGTATTGCTTCCTCAGCAAGACCTATCCTTCCACCTATCTTCATATCATCCACAAACACCACAAAGCCATCAATTCCATTATCTAAATCATTGAGAAATAATGTGGAAAGTAGCAGCCCCAATACTGACTCCTGAGGAACACCGCTAGTCTCTGGCAGCCAACCAGAAAAGACCCCTTTATACCCACTCACTGCCTCCTGACTGTCAGCCGTTCCTCTATCCACGCCAGTATCTTTCCTGTAATTGAGTGGGATTTTATCTTGTTAAACAGCCTCAAGCAGGGCATCTTATCAAATGCTGTCTGAAAATCCAAGTAAATGAAATCCACTGTTTCTCCTTTGTCCTCCCTGCTTGTTACTTTCTTGAAGAACTCTAACAGATTTGTCAGGTAAGATTTCCCTTCACAGAAACAATGCTGACTTTGACTTATTTTACCATTTGTCTCCAAGTACCTCAAAACCTCATCCTTAATGATATACTCCAACACTTTTCCCAACTCTGAGGTTAGACTAACTAGCCTATATTTTCCTTTCTTTTGACTTTCTCCCTTCTTAAAGAGTGGAGTGAAACTTGTAATCATCCAATCCTCCGGCACCATGCTGGAATCAAGTGCTTCCTGAAAGATCATGACCATGCATCTGTTATCTCTTCAGCAACATCTCTCAGGACTCTGCAGTGTAGTCCATCTGGTCCAGGTGACCTACTTACCTTATGATCTTTGAGTCTGCCTAGCACTTTTTCCTATGTAATTGCAATGGCACTCCTGCTCCCTGACACTCACAGACCTCGAGCACATGCTGGTGTCTTCCACAGTGAAGACAGATGCAAAGTACCCATTAAGTTCATCTGCCATTTCTTTGTCCCCCATTACTACCTCACCAGCATTATTTCCTAGTGGTCCAATATCAACTCTCAGCTTCCTTTTACTCTTTATACAACTGAAAAATCTTTTGGTCAGAGCTAAGTTTTTCACACAGAGAGAGGTGGATGCATGGAATGCACTGCCAGCGAAGGTGGTAGAGGCGGATACAATAGGTTCTTTTAAGAGACTCTCAGATAGGTACATAGAGCTTATGCTCTAGGGAAATTCTAGGCAGCTTGTAGAGGTTACATGGTTGGCACAATATTGTGGGCCAAAGGGCCTGTAATGTGCTGTAGATTTCTTTGTATCCCGCTTTATATTATTAGCTAGCCTGCCCTCGTATTTCACCCTTTTCTCTTCTTATAGCTTTTTTAGTTGTTGGAGAAACAGTAGTGTTCCATCATTGTGCCTGACACTGGCCCCCTAGGCCTGAGTCAACGTAGTAATAGTAGTAGTAGTAGTTGCCTTTTGTTGAATTTTAAAAGCTCCCCAATCATCCAACTTCCCACTTACTTTTGCTACCTTGTATGCCCTTTCCTTGGTTTTTATGCAGTCCTTAACTTCCTCGGTCAGCCACAGTTGCCTACCCCTGCCATTTGAGAACAATTTCTGTGGACATATTTATCCTATGCCTTGTGAACTATTCCCAGAAATTTCAGCCATCTCTACTTTGCCATTATCCTCCTCCAGTCTACCTGGGCAAGCTCCTCTGTCATGCCTCTGTAATTCCCTTTATTCCATTGTGATACTGATACATGTAACTTATGTTTCTTCCTCTCAAATTGCAGTATGAATTCACTCATACTATGATCATTTTCTCCTAAGGGTTCTTTTATGTTAAGCTTCCTAATAAAGTCTGGGTTATTACACCATACTCAAGCTAAGATTAGCCTTTCCCTGAGTGAGTCATGTCACAGGCACTCTCTTGCCGTGGAACCCACTCCGGCTGATCTCAGGGGGATTCTTGACTATAAATAATGAGTTATATGGAAGGAGATCATTGGGCCCAACAACTCTGTCCCATTCTATGTAAGAATAGTGCTGCCGTCCCACTCCTTCCTTCCTCTTCCTCACCCCTGCAATGAATTATTCCCTCTCAAATAATCCTTTGCTTCAGTTTTCAACAGTACTTTTAAATTTGCCTCTACCCTACCAATATATTCTGAACCCTCACTTCTCTTCATTGTTAGTGGCAGAATACGTGCAACAAGAAGAAACTGAATTTTAAATGAAGTACTAGTATCTGTAATTTGTCTGCTTTAGAGTAGGGGTTCCCAACCTGGGTCCATGGATCATCACCCAGAGAGTAGTGGAACAACTTGCAATTTATGTTATAGCATAACAAATGTGCCATGTGGCCTGGTGTTTCGATATCTCCAGGTGTGGCCTGGAAGATGTGCATCTTCAGGGTGCGACCCCTGGATGACCAAGTTTCTCACTGATGTCACCACTGAAGCATGGCAGGAGATAGAAACATTGAGACAGCATGCAGTGTGCGCTCGTTGGAAGGCCCCTGCACTTGAGCAATGCCAATCTCTCTTTCTCCTTTGATGTTGAGTGAGAGCCTGTCGGTTCTCGAGTCGGGGGGCTTCGAGAAGTGACGCGGCAGGTTGTAACATCGAAACACCGAGTTGTTTGTCTCCACTCTCATTTGTTGCAGGAGCGATATCTCCCTCTCCCTTGCTAGCAAGTGGGGGTGGGGGGAGTGTTGATGCTTTTGCTGCTGGGAGGAGTGGGCTTTGGGGTTCTAACGTTTTCTGTCATTCACTCATTGAGTCTTCTGTTTCATGGATGTCTGTGAAGAGTAAGAATTTCACGTTGTATGCTGTATACATTCTCCAATATTAAATTGAACCACCAAGCAGCAAAAGGACATCCTCCATCACTACAATAGTAATAATGTTGTATCACAACACTCGCCCCCCCCCCCCACATACACACACACACACAAACTATGAATAGGTACAAACATTCATGCCCAATTATCTTGCTTTATTCCTTTACAGCTTAACCAGTTAGGGTGTTGTTCCATGGTTGTATAAATAACAGTAAAGATTCATTTAACAAATTATATTGATCACAATATTTATAATGATCCTTTGGCAGTCAATAAGAGTTTAGTCTGAATTTAATAATAGCTTCTAAACATTTTCAGAACATTTAATCAACTTAATGGCAATTTTATACAGAATAGAAATGTACAAAAATATATCTTCATATCTCATAAAAGTCATCTGATCTCTTTAATACTTAAACAGATTTAAATAATTCAACTCAGTATATATTAACAAAGCTATTCACATTCTGCAGATTATTATGTCTCACGCGCGGAGTGTTTCTGTGCTGTCTTCCATCTACCGAGTCCCTGCTGATCGATTTACTCTCCACGTCAACTCTCCTTGGATTCTACCCCTCACTTACACACCAATAACAAATTACCAACCAGCAGTGGGAGAAAACCAAATCACCCAGTAGCAACCCAGATTATAAAACCATAAAATATAGGAGCAGAATTAGAGCATTCGGCCCATCAATTCTTCTCCACCATTTCATCATGGCTAATCCATCTTCCCGCTCAGCCCCACTCCAGCCTTCTCCCACCATCCCTTCATGCCCCGACAATCAAGAATCTATTAACCTCTGCCTTAAATATACCCAATGATGGCCTCCACAGCTGCCTGTGGCAATGACTTTTAATGGCTAACACGAGAGGGCACAGTTTTAAGGTGCTTGGAAGTAGGTACAGAGGAGATGTCAGGGCTAAGTTTTTTATGCAGAGAGTAGTGACTGTGTGGGAAGGGCTGCTGGCAATGGTGGAGGAGACAGATATGATAGGGTCTTTTAAGAGACTCCTGGATAGGTACATGGAGCTTAGAAAAATAGAGGGCTGTGGGTAACCCTAAGTAATTTCTATAGTAAGGACATGTTTGGCACAGGTTTGTGGGCCAAAGGGCCTGTATTGTGCTGTAGGCTTCTATGTTTCTATGAACTCTCTAACTGAAGAAATTTCTCGTCACTCCCATTCTAAATGGACATCCCTATACTCTGAGGCCGTGTCCTCTGGTCTTAGACTCCCCCACCACAGGAAACATCCACTCTATTGAGGCTTTTTAACATTTGATAGGCTTCAATAAGTTCACCTTTCATTCTTCTAATGGTCACAGGGAGGTATACACTTCACACAAACAGCACTGAAGGTCGGTACTGAAGACATCTCTGTAGCTGTGGTCAGGTTGTTTTTTTTTAAATGAAAATAATTTGAATTAAATTAAACATCTAAATTACTGAAATTAACTGTTTCTAGCTTATATTGATAGTTTTCCATTTGGTAGAAGTGAACAAAGTAGTGAAATGTACTGTAGCTGCCAGTTACAAAGAAGGCTTGACAGCAGCTATTTCATTAGGAGTTTGAGGAGATTTGGTTTGTCACCAAAGACAATAACAATTTTCTATATTTGTGCTGTGGAGAGCATTCTAACTGGCTGCATCACCATCTGGGGTGGGGCATTGCACAGGATCAAAAGAAGCTGTATAAAGTTATGAACTCAGACAGCTTCATCATGGGCAGTAGCCTCCATAGTATCCAGGACATCTTCAAGGCGCAATGTCTCAAATGGTGGCAACTATCATTAAGGACCCCCATTATGCCCCTCTTCTCATTGCTACCATCAGGGAGGTGGTATAGCAGCCTGAAGGCATACATTCAATGATTCAGGAATAGCTTCTACTCCTCTACCATCAGATTTCTGAATGGACATTGAACCCATGAACACTGCCTCACTACTTTTTTCTCTTTTCGCACTAACTACTTATTTAACTTTTAAAATATTTATATGTACTTCCTACTGCAATTTACAGTTTAATTTATGTATTGCACTGTCCTGCTGCTGCATAACAAATTTCCTGACACATGCCAGTGATATTAAATGGGATTCTGATTATCTAAAAGTGCTAGTTAACACACAGTACTGATTCTTTACCCTCTGAAATGCTGTGTCTACAGACAATTAAGGTTTTGTTATAGTTTGTGAACAAAATAATGACAAAAGTGTTGTGAAAAAAACCACCGAACATAAAACTCCAAGATTTGTTATGAACAGACATTCAACATGTTCGTTTGCCTTGTGTTGCTGTTCAGGCACGATCAGTCATGATTGAACACAGGATATATTGTCGCAGTTAGGATGAGGAACAGTATATATTGATGTCCTAAGAGAAAATGAGAGAAAAAAAATTAAATAAATTAATTTTAATACAGGGAGCACTAGCACTAGAGATGGAAAACCAAAGTTAGAGTGATTGAGACTTAATTAGTTGTTCAAAGATTCAGAGTACAAAATATGTATAATCTATATAACAGAAACATTTTTTGTGTTAGTTTGTTCATTATGATGTAGGCGATCATGGTCTTTCCATGACCATGATTGTTCTTGGCAAACTTTTCTACAGAAGTGGTTTGCCATTGCTTTCTTCTCGGCCTTGTCTTTACAGGATGGGTGACCCCAGCCACTATCAATACTTTTCAGAGGTTGTCTGCCTGGTGTCAGTGGTCGCATAACCCAGACTTGTGACATGTACCAGCTGCTCATATGAACCATCCACGTCCTGCTCCCATGACTTCACCTAACCCGGGAGTCTAAGCTGGTGCTACACCTTGCCCAAGGATGGCCAGCAGGCTAGCGGATGGAAGGAGCACCTTACACCTCCTTTGGTAGAGATGAATCACCACCCAGCCACCCAATTTTCATGTCAGTACATAATCAGATGTTGTCAGTGATAGCTAACTCATTGGCAAAAACATCATCATAAGCAGTCACACTGGTTTTAGATGGTTAATATTCATACAACCCCAGCAGTTCCAAACAGAACAGGAACTCAAAGAATCATTGAAAACTGGAACTGGATTGTTAAATTTGTGTCAGAAACATTGATAACACGGTATTGCATTAAAGATGTTAATAGTGATGCAAAAATATAGTTGTTTCATAGAACAGTATTACACAGGAACAGGCCCTTCGGTCCACAATGTTCCACCAAACTAATTAAATTAGTAATCAGCACACAAGTGCAATTGCGAAGAAATCATGGCAGTGACTCTACTTCCTTAGCAGTTTGCAGAGTTTCATCATGACATCTAAATCTTTGACAAACTTCTATAGATGTGTAGGGGAGAATGTACTGACTGGCTACATCATGGCCTAGTATGGAAGCACCAATACCCATAAATAGAAAATCATACAAAAAGAAGAGGATTTGGCCCAGTACATTACGGGTAAAACCCTCCCCATTATTGAGAAAATCTACATGAAACACTGGTGTAGGAAAGCAACATCCATCATCAGAGATCCCCACCACCCAGAGCATGCTCTCTTCTCTTCTTGAAGGTAAAAGACTCACACCACCAGGTTCCACACCTCAACCATCAGGCTCTTGAATTTAAAAAGGGACAACTACGCTCAAATTTCACTTGCCCCATCACTGAAATATTTCCACAACCAATGATCACACTTTCAAGGACTCTTTACCACATTGTCTCATGTTCTCATTATTTATTGCTATTTATTTATATTTGCATTTGCAGTTTGCTGCTTTTTGCACTCTGGTTGATCATTCATTGATCCTGTACATTCAAAAACCTCTTGAACATCCCTATTGTGTTTGCCGCCTCAGGCACCTCAGCTACCCATCACTCTCTGTGTAAAAACAAAACTTGCCCCACACATCTCCTTTGAAGTAACCCCTTCTCTTAGCTTAATTGCATGCTCCCAGTATTAGAGCAACACACACAAAATGTTCGAGGAACTCAGCTAGTCAGGCAGCATCTGTGGAAGGGAATAGACAGTCGATGTTTCTGTCCCAGCCCCTCCATCAGGACTTTAGAGTCAAAGAATCATAGAAAAGTACAAACACAAAAACAGACCCTTCAGGCCATCAAGCCCTTGCCAAACCTTTTAAACTGCCTACTCCCATCAACCTGCACCAGGACCATAGCCCTCCATACTCCTACCATCCATATACCTATCCAAACTTCTCTTAAACATTGAAATCGAGCTTACATGCACCTCATTCCACCCTTGTGAACCCGAGTGAAGTTTCCCTTCATGTTCCCCTTAAGCTTTTCACCTTTCATCCTTAACCCATGACCTCTGGTTGTAGTCCCTCCCTATCTCAGTGGAAAAAGCCTGCTTGCATTTATCTATACCCCTCATAGTTTTTTATACCTCTATCAAATCTCTTCTCACTCTTCTACATTTGAAGGAATAAAGCCCTAACCTATTCAATGCAACACACACAAAATGCTGGAGGAACTCAACAGGCCAGGCAGCATCTATGGCAAGGAATAAACAGTCAACGTTTTGGGCCGTGGCCTTTCATCAGGGCCCTCATAGATGCTGCCTGGCTTGCTGAGTTCCTTCATCATTTTGTGTATGTTGCTTTGGATTTCCAGCATCTGCAGATATTCTCACATTTGAAGCCCTAACCTATTCAATCTTTCCTTATAGTATTAGAAGAGGTTTGTGATTAAACATCTCATGGTAAAAGTATTTCTTTTATTATATGTGTAGGAGATAAACAAAGTAGTGATGGTTCACTGAAGAGATGGAATAGATTCAGCACTTCTAAATCAGGCCCCATTGCCCATCTCCTTTGGGATTTTAGGCTTAATATTCAAATAGACTGTAACACAACAAATCCATCTCCCAATGTTAACAAAGAAGCTGACATTCATTTCACTGGACGTGAGTGCTGTATTTTAAGATAATGATAGCGGTTTTAGTAAGGCTCAGGAAAAGAGAAGAGAGTTTTAATATAATTTTAAACAAAGGGATTAAATACAATGATGGTCCAGATTCAAGAGCAAGGCTTGACCTAAGGTTTGGACGATTTAAGTGCCGGGCCAAATTGAAAAGATCAGGACGTCAGGACAAGGGGCAAGGGATGGGCCAGTTCAGTTCAATGCTCCATGAGGTTTACTCATCTCTGTGCTGAACTGACACTGTGGTCTGCAACTAACGGGCTACTGGATCAGCTGCAGTGATGACTGGCTTTGTGACTGTAGACTCATTTTCATGAACTCTAGTTGTTTGCGCAATTTGCTTTTTCTTCCTGCACATTAGGTGTTTGATGGTTTTTCTCTTTTAAATGGGTTGTATTGGGTTTCTTTGTTTTGTGGCTGCCTGTAAGGAGACAAATCTAGTATACATACTTTGATAGTAAATGTACTTTGACTTTGAATGGACTTCTACTTAAACTTCTTCAGGGCAGGCACAAATTGAAGAGACTTTACACTGTAGGAAATCATCAACATGAGATTCTGCAGATGTTGGAAATCTAGAGTAACACACACACACAATTCTGAAGGAACTCAGCAATTCAGGCAGCATCTACGGAGGGGAATAAACAGTCAACGTTTCAGGCCAAGACTCTTTAACAGGTCTGGAAAGAAAGGGGGCTCTCAGCTTCTCACTTTGTTCCCCCCTCCCCCAACCCCCTACCGTTCCTCCTCTCCTGGTTTCACATATCACCTTCTGGTTTGTATTCCTTCCCCTCACCCAATCTTTTTTTACTCTGGTTTCTTCCCCCATTCTTTTCAGTCCTGATGAAGGATCTTGGCCCAAAACATCAGTTATTTATTCCTCTCTATACGCTACTTGACCTGCTGAATTCCTCCAGCATTTTGTGTGTGTTACTAAGGAAGGTGACAGAAGCCAGAATAAAGTGGAATCAAAGGAATATTATCTGGCAGGTGATAGGTGAAACCAGGAGAGGGGAAGGTGTGTGGGTGGAGGAGGGGTGGATGAAGTGAAAAAACTGGGAGGTGATAGGTGGAAAAGGTCAAGGGCTGAAGATGGAGTCGTCTGAAAGGAGAGGACAGTTGACCTTGGGAGAAAGGGGAAGAGTGGAGGTGCGAGGAGAGAAGGGGTAAGAGGGGAGTCAGAATGGAGAATGGAAAGAGAAGGGGGAGGGGGAGAAATTACTGGTAGTTAGAGAAATCCATGTTCATGTCATCTGGTCTACTCAAATTGGGTAGTGAGGTCTGTTTTTTTTGCCAAAACAGTTAACTCTTACAGCTTATTTGTTAATGTCAATCACTCACAACCAAAATTGCTTTTATTAAAGTGAATTTTTCAGGAAGTGAACAAGATTGCAGTTGAGTAAAACATGTCAACCTTACAAAAATGGTTTCACCATATTGTAGATAACAGTTCTGCAATATGTTGAGAAACAAGATTACAAAATCAAACAATGGTATTGAACAAGAAAAAATACAAAGATGCTGGAAATCCAAGCAATATATAGAAAATGCTGGAGGAACTCAGCAGGCTAGGCAGCATCTATAGAAAAAGAGTACAGTTGATGTTTTGGGCCAAAACCCTTCAGCAGGACTGGAGAAAAAAGTTGAGGAGTCTGAGTAAAAGTTTGGGGGGGGGGGGGGAGGAAGAAACACAAGATGATCGGTGAAACCGGGGGGGAGGTGAAGAAAAGAGTTGGGAAATTGATTAGTGAATGAGATACAGGACTGGAGAAGGACGAATCTAATAGGAGTGGACAGAAGGCCATGGAAGAAAGAAAGAGGGAGGAGCACCAGAAGGTGGCAATGGACAGGCAAGGAGATAAGGTAAGAGAGGGAAACGGAAATGGGGAAAAGAGAAGTGGGGGGGGGGGGTAACATTACCGGAAGTTTGAAAAATCGATGTTCATGCCATCAGGTTGGAGGCTACTCAGATGGAATACAAGGTGCTGCTCCTCCAACCTGAGTGCAGCCTCATCACGACAGTAGAGGAGACCATGGATGGACATATGGGAATGGGAAGTGGGATTAAAATGGGTGGCCTCTGGGAGCTCCCTGCTTTTCTGGCAGATGGAGCAGGTGCTTGGCAAAGTGGCACTGAAGTGGTACTGTCTGATCTCTTGTGTGAAATGAAGGAGAGGAAAGTGTTTCCCCCACCCCCGAGAATTCAGTGTATTATAGATGCCAAAAACTATAGTTAGTAATGGTATTGTAACCCTTAACCTTAGACATGTTTTTTGTCATTGAATGAAGTTTTATACATTTTATAAAAAATATAAAGGGGAGGAGTACAGCCTGGCCACAGGGCTGGTACCAAACGAGATGGCCCTGTCACAGCATCAATCAGCATGGACCCCCACCACTCTGGTGGCCATGCTCTCTTTTCACTGCTGCCTCAGAATTCACACCACCAGGTTTAGGGACAGTTATTAAAACTTAACCAACAGACTCTTGAACCAGAGGGGATAATATCACTCACCCCAATACTGAACTGCTCCCACAGCCTATGGACATGCTTTCAAGGAGTCTTCATCTCATGTTCTCGATATTTATTGCTTATTTATTGAGCATTTGGTTATTATTTTATTTGTTCCCCCCCCCCCCCCTTTTGTATTTGCAGAGTTTGTTGGGGGTTTTTTTTGCATATTGGTTGTTGGTATTGTTTGCTATACTTATTGTGAACATCCACAAGAAACTGAACTTCAGGGCTGTATATGGTGACATATGTGTACTTTGATAGTAAATTTACTTTGAACGTTGATATTCTCAGGACATAAAGAAATTCCTGGGACCAGGAAAAGGAAACAAATGGATAGTTTAAGTCAAGGTTTTCCATCCTGGGATCCATGGACTCCTTGTTTAATGGTATTGGTCTTTGGCATAAAAAAGGTTGAGAACCCTTGTTTAAGTTAACTATAGCAAGGATCTAAACCAACAGTAGAATCAGGAAAATCCAGAAAAATTTGGTCCAGGTATGGGTTGATGGGATAAGGCAGTGTAATAATATGGCACAGAAAAAATAGACCAAAGGGCCTGCTTCTATGCTGTAGTACTCTGTCACTCTAAGACTCTAATAATAAAGCTGCAGGAATCCAAAGAAACCGACATCTGAATAATATTGATTCGCATACACAGAAGCAAAGTACTGTAGCAGTTAGCATAACATAATGACAGCAACTGCAGCCAGGTTCAATTCCCTCCACTGTCTGCAGGAAGCTTGTAAGTTTTCCCTGTGACTGTATGGGTTTCCTCCCACAGTCCAAAATTGAACAGTTTAGTAAGTCACATGGGTAAAACTGGGCGGCCATGTCTCATTGGACCAGAAGGGTCTGTTGCTGTGCTGTATCTCCTTATTAAATATAATTTAATTTAAAAAGACAGATAATGCACTATGGCATCTACAGGTCTCTTCCAGTCACACTAGAGATGTCTAAAGCAGATCCAAGCTGTTCCATACAGTAAGTTTCAGCATATGGGCAGTTAGGATTCTTTAAACATAATGACCCATGGAAGATATAAAAGTAGAGGGTTATGTAGGAGGGAAGGTTTAAGGTAGGTTAAAAGGTCAGCACATCATAGGCCAAAGGGCTTGTACTGTGCAGTACTGTTCCTATGATCTAAATGACAATAGTAAGAGTAAGAATCGAATTACACATTAAATGTTGCATCCAGAGGACCAAAGTTATAAGGAAAGATTGAATAGGTTTGGACTTTATTCCTTAGAACATATAAGATTAAGTGGAGAGTATACCCACTGAGGTTAGGTGGACTTTAACCAGAGATCATGGGTTAAAGGTGAAAAGTGAAAAGTTTAAGGGGAACACGAGGGGAAACCTTCACTCGAAGGGTCGCGAGAGTGTGGAACGAGCTGCCAGCACAAGTGGTGCATGCAAACTCTATTTCAATATTTAAGTAAAGCTTGGATAGGTACATGGATGGGAGGGCTATGGTCCTTATGCAGATGGATGGAAGTTGGCAGTTTAAATGGTTTGGCATGGAGAAGATGGGCCAAAGAGTCTGTTTTTCTGCTGTAATCCTCTGTGACTCTAAATCGTCAATGTTCAATTTGAAGTAGCAAAATACAAACATAAATTAAAATTTATTTCAGCATTTAGTATTTTATTCCATATTCCCGTTCAACACAGGAAATAGACATTTTGGTCATCAGGTCTATGCTGTTGTGTGGAATAATTGTGTGGTGGGATTAGTACAGATATGCATGGTGGTCAGCATAGACTCAATGGGACAAAAAGCCTGCAGGCAATGGCTCTTCCATCTATGTTCCAGATCCCACTTATCCATACAATAGTACAATTTACAGTGGACAATTAACCAACTATCCCACACACCTTTGGGACGTGGAAGAAAGTCGAACATTCAGGGAGAGAGATCCACATGGTCACTGGGAGGACATACAAAATCCACACAGACAGTACCAGAGTTCAGGATTGAACACAGGTCACTGGAATGGTAAGGCAGTGCATGCACCGTTAGGCCATTAGACATTCATACTGCAGTTCTGGGCAGGAACTCGCCACTGCCTCCTATTTGTCACTCACAGGAAGACAATAAAATTTCAGTCCTGACCGTGATGAAACATAACAAAATATCAAATGATTCAATTCAGATTTGCTTTCACATTCTTTCCCTTTTAAACAAATTAATAAAATGTTCTGACAAGTACTGCATTTCAATCAATTTACTCTTAGAAAATTATACAAAGGTTCACATACTCACCAACACTTGTTCTGACAGATCCACCTTTAAGTTGGGAAATTAAAACAGAATTTGATTATAGGTACCATAAATGCAAACACACTCTTCAGTATTGTATAGATAATTCATTACTGATACTGAACAAAATAGTATTGTATGGACTGAATTATATCACTACTTCTGCATTAAAAGTGACCATACTGTAAACAGAGATGAGGAAAATAATTTTGGAAATAGGATTCTGTCGTTCACATTACAGTGTGTTTCTGGTTTTTGGTCGTTTCTTTTTTATGTTGCTCTATTAGGCATTTTTGATTGGGGCAGACTGCAGATAACAAACTGAACTGAACTGAATATGCCTGGACACTTCAATTTTTTGTTCTCTATTCTGTTTTTCACTTTTTTTAAGCTGCTGTTTGTGCAATTTTATTTTGCGAGGGAGGATTGATGTTTTTTATGAATGCTTCCATAGTTTTCTTTGCTTCATGGCTGTCTGTTGGAAAACGAATCTCAAAATTGTAGACTACTTACATATTTTGATAATAAATGTACAGGTATCTCCCCCCCCCCCTTTACAAAGGTAGAGCATTCCTATGAAACCTCTCTTAAGCCGAAATGGTGTAAAAGAACCATTAATTTATATGGAAGAATTTTTGTAAAAGTGAAAATCCTCTTTGTAATGCGAAAACAGGTTACTAATTTTGTAATTTGGAAAAGCGAAGTGGCGTAAAGTGAACATTCGTAAAGGGGGCGGGGGGGGGGACACCTGTACTTTGAATTTATATTTTCTATCCTTGAATTTTGCTTGAGGTCTTGAACAAATGCTAGTAATTTTTGGGTTCTTGTGTATGCTATGATATTTGACAAGCACGAAATATTGCAGAATCAGAAATAAGGATCAGAATCAGGTTTATTATCACTGATAAATTTCATAAAATTTGTCTCGTGTCAGCAGTTGAGTACAATAAGAGATACCTATTATTGGGTGAAGATACGCTTCTACCCAAGGAGGTGTAAGGCACTCCTTTCCTCTGCTAGCCTGTAGGTCACCCTTGGGGAAGGTGTAGCACCTGCTTAGTCCCCCGATCAGGGTCACGTGAAGCCATGGGAGCAGGTGGTGGATGGTCGTATGAGCAGCCGGTGCATATCACAAGTTCTGGTTATGTGACCACTGACACCAGGCAGACAATCTCTGAAGAGTATTGATAATGGCTGGGGTCACGCGTCTGGTAAAGACACTGCCCAGAAGAAACCACTTCTGTAGAAATATTATATATTCTGTAAAATAACTGCTTCCTCTGGGCAGTGTCTTAAATAAATAATGCAGAAAGAGAGCAAAAATAGTGAGGTACTATTCATGGGTTCATGAACCATTCAGAAATTTGATAGAAGCTATTCCTAAAACATCGAGTGAGGCTCCAGTAACTATTGTCTGATGGTAGTAATATTATGCACTGTGATTTATAAGTTAATAATGAGTAATCCTGCTATAGCAGATCCATCAGACAAGGAGAGTTTCAGTAGGTTGGATCTGCATTCTTTAGGTTAGAAGAATGGGAGGATGCCACAAGCCCATAAGTGGTACAAGCAAAATTAGGCCATTCAGCCCATCAAGTCTGCTCTGCCATTCCACCATGGCTGATTTAATTTCCCTTTGAACCCCATTCTCCTGTCTTATCCCAGCAAGCAATGATGTCCTGACTAATCAAGAACCTATCAGTCTCTGCTTTAAATATACCCAAGGACTTAGCCTCTACAGATGTCTGTGACAACAAATTCCACAGATTCACTACCCTCTGGCTAAGGATTTTCCTCCTCAGCTCTGTTCTAAAGGGATATCCTTCTTTTCTGAGGTTGTGCTATTTCTAGATGCTTCCCCCCCCCCCCCCCCACTCCACCCACTGGAAACATTCTCGCAATGTCCACTCGATCTAGGCTTATCGTTATACAAGTTTCTAATCCTTCTAAACTATAGCGAGTACAGACCCAGAGCCTTCAAATGTTTCTCATACATTAACTCTTTCAATCCCAGGATCATTCTTGTAAACCACTTTTGGACCTTCTCCAATGCCAGTACATTCTTTCTTTGATCTGGGGCCCAAAACTGCTCATAACATTGCAAATATGGTCTGATAAATGCTTTATAAATACCTGAATAAGATATCCAAAGATTAGACTACAAGATATAGGAGTGGAATTAGGCCATTTGGCCCATTGAGTGTTTTAATTGTGGGAGGATCAACAGGGTAGAGATGGAAGCAGGTTTATTCTGGCAGAGGTGTCCAGAACTTGAGGTCACAATCTCAAAATAAGGACTATTTAGGACTGAAACAAGGTTTAACTTCATAACTGTGCTGTTGCTACAAAACAACAAATTTCAAGAATATGTCAGTGATAATAAACCTGATTCTGAATTAGGAATTTATGAAGAGCTCAAGACGAAGGGAGCCATTACTTGTGGAGACTAGCGCCAAATGAAAGCGAGCAGGACCTGTCAGGGTCCTCTGCAGAGCCTGAGATCACTTGGGTAATTAGATAACTGGCAAGGGCCAATAAAAATAAATTAGGCTTTAGCTGTTCACATTTATATTCTGACATCTCTGTCCACGATGAGGCCACACTCAGGTTGGAGGAGCAACACCTCAGATTCCACATCAGTATCTTCTCTGCAATTTGAAACTACTTCTCATGCTCAGTTCTGACATAAGGTCCCTGACCCAAATCATGAAATGTTCCCATCACAGATGTTGCCTTGTCTGCTGAGACTTCCCAGCATTTTTGCATTTTTACTCAGTTTTGATGCAGATTCTCCTTCACACGTTCAGATTTCAAGCGACAATTAGTGTTATCTCCAAATGGTATTTCTAAAAGTCTCTGAGAAACATTTTATTATTACCAACAGATATGAATGTATGTTTCAGAGCCCAATGCTGACCTCAAAGAATCTACTTGCAACAAAAGCCAACTGTTTTACAAGTATGTTCCATGAAGCATGTCTGAAGATAAATACTTACTTGTAGTAGCTGTCGTCGTGGCCATAGGCGTCGCTGTTGTGTTGTTACCCCCAGCTAATGAAGGGGAAAGAAATAAGATTACTCAAAAAGAAAAAGGATTACTCAATGTCATAAGGTACAACTTGAAAAGAATGTTCCTTAAACTTTTGCTAGTGATAAATAGTGCAATTGTGTGTAGAAGTGTGTCTTGCTACTCACAGCCAATGAAGGGGAAAGAAATACAATCATTTAACTCAGAAGGTAACAACCTTACAAACATATTCTTTAGACCTTTACTGGTGACAAATACTTACTTGTTGGTGTAGAAGTTGTATTGGTACTCGCAGCTAAAGGAGAAAGAAATAGAATCACGGTCAAATTCAGAACAAGAAAATCTCTTAAACCCAAATTAGATGCTCAGTAGGTGTACTTAGAATGATACTTGTAGGTAACAAAGTGGAAAGAAACATAATTTTTCAAACATTTCAGAAAGCAATAGCTTTACAACAATACTCCTTTAACCATTGCTAATGAAATAAACACAGAAATGGTTGGTAAAACTCAGCAGATCAAGCAACATTTAAGGAGGAAGAAAGTTAATTTTTCATCTCAAAGACCTTTCATCAGAACGTCAAGAGTGGTTATTCACTGTAACTCAAGTTCAGTAACCACCTTGCTGTAGATGACCAAGACTGGTTGTATTTAGCTATCCTCCACTCAGAAGCAAGTCGCCTCTGGTTCAGCACGAGAAATTGCCACAATTTGTGTTCTTGCCTCAGCCATGCAGACTGGTTTCTAAGCATATAGGGGTCAGTTCTGTCTGCAGCAAGTCAAGTTTCCTGCCTCACTCAAAGCCACTGGATGACGGTGCAATCGATAATTCTACTGTAGCACATGCGCTGATCAGTGATATAAAAGGAATTTTGGGTGTGACATGATCTGAAATAGTTTGAGAGCATTTGCTATACAATGCAAATCAAATAACAATCCAACATTACAACAATTCTACCTTTATTTCTCCTCCACTGCTCTTGCCTAAGCTACTTGTGAATGCTAACATTCACTGCTTTATATCAAGTACAGTTTTCATCTTTTTTTTTCCTCAAGCAAGGTCTCCATGCAGAGTTGACAGGTTTTGTTTCTTTTTCCACAGATGCTGCTTGACTGGCTGAGATCTACCAGTGCTTGTGTTTTTGTTACAGATTCCTGCATCTGCAGTTTCCTTCCTCACTCAACGGGTTCTAGTTGATATCTACCAAAGAGATGTGGACCTTTGAGTCCCAAATACGGACAAGAAACAGAGGTCCTTCATGGTCGGTATAGACATGGTAGGGTTAAAGGTTTATTTCTGTACTGTACAACTAAACAGATGCGTAGTGGAGAGTGTATCAACCGGCTGCATTACAATCTGGTATAGAAAAACCAATACCTTTGAATGCAACTTACTATAAAAGGTACTAGCTTCAGCCCAGTAAATCAGAGGCATATCCCTCCCAACTATTGAGCACATCTGCATGAAACATGTAGGAAAGCAGCGTCCATCATCAGAAATCCTCACCAGCCAGGCCATGCTCTTTTCTCGCTGCTGCCATCAAGTAGAAGGTACAAGAGCCCCAAGACTCGCACCAGCAGGATCAAGAACAGTACTACCCCTCAACATCAGATTCTTGAATAAAAGGGGATAATGACACTCACTTGCCCATCCATTGAGATGTTCCCACAACCAACGATCTCACTTTAAGGAAGTTTGTTGTCTTCTGCACTCTGGTTGATCTTTCATTGATCCTGTTATAGTTACTATTCTATAGATTAGCTGAGTATGCCCACAAGAAAATGCATCTCAGGGTTGTATATGCTGACGTACATGTGCTTTGAACTTTACACCCAGAGACAGATAGCTTGCTGGGTGGTGCTGCTCACTGGGCTGGAGCGGCACATCCTACACTGTATCTGAAGGGGTTTGAGCCAAATGGCACTTGTTGGGGAGGAACTGCGGCTGGCAGGGATGGGTTGGGACAAAGAGCTGATTTTAATGTTGTACAACTTTATGACTCATATTTGATATTCTCAAAGGGCAATTTCACTTTTACATTCTGGACTTTCCAATGACGGAAATGCTAATTGATCATAAACTAAAGAGTATTTGGCATTGAACAACACTACCAGTCAGTTGTACTCACATATGACAAAGGTAATTTTTCTTATAATGTTTTTAAAAATGCAACTTAAATCTGTGGGCGATCCACTATATTTACAATTCAAATGAATCATGTTAAAGTGGGCTCTTCTAAAAGATTATAGACCTGAGATTTTGCAGATGAGACACACAAATTACTGGAGGAACTCACCCAGGTAAGGCAGCATCTCTGGAGAGATTTCAGGCTGAGACCCTTCAACAGGATTGGAAAGGACTGGAGAAGTCAGAATAAGAAGGTGGGGGAAGGGGAAGGAGTAGAGCTGAAAGGAGATAGGCGAAGTCAGGTGAGGGGGAAGGTGGATGGGGGGGTGAGGGGTGATGAACTGAGAAGCTGGGAGGTGATAGGTGAAAACGTAAAGGGCTGAAGAAGAAGGAATCTGATAAGAGAGGACAGTGGACCGTGGGAGAAAGGGAAGGAGGAAGGCCACCAGAGGGGGGGGATGATAGTCTGGTGAGGAGAGGAGAAGGGAGAAGAGGTGAGTGAGAATGAGAAATGGAAAAAGAAGGAAGTGAGAATGGGAAATGGAAAAAGAAGGAAGGTAGAAGGGTGAGAAATTACTGCAAGTTGGAGAAATCAATGATCAGACTGGAGGCTATCCAGGTGGAGTATGAGGGGTTGCTAATCCAATCTCAGAGCAGCCTCATTGTAGCAATAGAGGAGGCCGTTGACAAAATGTCTGGATAGGAATAGGGAGTGGAATTAAAATTATTGGCCACCGAGAAATTCTCCCTGTTGTAGAAGTATTATTTTTGGCTAGCTTCAGCAATGATCAGTTCTGGGGTAAATTATTAGTCATACAGATTGAACAAACTGAATGTGCTTTGGATGGAGGTAACAGTTCCACTTTATTGACTCAGGGTTCTACATTATGCAAATGTACTTGTATTCAGCTAGTTACTCCATGTACCATATACTCAGCAACTCCCTCAGTGTTCTATCTATTTGACCTTCAGATATCCAACAACTTCAGCTTGAAGTGTTCTCTGAATGCCCTAATGACCATTTCTGCTCCAAGAATTGAGTATCTCCTTGTCCTATTCAACTGCAACACATTAACCAAAACCTGTGGCGAATCTATCTGCAATACATATGCTATGGATGTATTTACAGAGGAGCAGAATTTGATGCTTCCATACGCTTCCATGTACCATGGACAGCATTCTAACTCGGGGGTTCCCAACCTGGAGTCCATGGATAAAGGTAGGGATCCAAGGCATAAAAATGGTTTGGAAGCCCTGTGGGTGCATCATTGTCTGGTGTGAGGTGGCACTGTTTCATCAGGTTTCTGATTCCAATCTCAGGACCTTTCTACAGAACTGTAACACCAATTACTGACATACAGAATAGAAAAACTCCTTTGTCCCACCAAGTCCACACTGGCCAACAATCATCCATTTAGATGAACCTTACACATTGCTGGGAAATGAGCCACACCGATACCTCTGGTGTGGTCCGAAACTGAGCAATAACTCAAGTGACCGAGAATGGCCCTTCCTTGCACTACTTGAGAGTGGGTGTGACAGGATTCTGTAGACTTGTGATAACTAGATTCAAGATCCAAGATGGTTTAATGTCATTTCCAGTGCACAACTGTAAAGGAAAACTATTGGATGGAGGAGCAACACCTTCTATTCCATCGGTGTAGCCTCCAACCTGATGGCATAAACATCAGGATTTCCCCTACTGATGAGAAAAATCCCATCCCCCTCCTCTATTCCCCACTCTGACCTTTCACTTTTTCCTCACCTGCCGACTGGGCCCCCTCCTCCTAACCTTTCTCCTATTCTCCACTCTCCTCTGCTATCAGATTCTTTTTTTCTCCTGCCCTTGGCCTTTCCCTCTCACCTGGCTTCACCTATCACCTTCCAGCTCGTCTCTTTCCCCCCCCCCCCCCCAATTTTTTTTATTCAGTCATCTTCCCCTTTCCTTCTCAGTCGTGAAGATTGGCTCGGTTTGAAACGACAACTGTTTACTCCTTTCTGTAGATAATGCCTGACCTGCTCTGGGTCCTTCAGCATTTTATGTGTTGCTTCAAAATATTTATTACTTTGGCTTCAATGCAGCACAAAAAAGACACAAGAACACAATGAATGCAAATACATAAAGATAGCTCCTATACATAGATTGATTGTATGCCCATGAAGTGTCACTAGGTACAGCAGTGTTTACATAAGGTAACTGACAGGAAAGTAGTGATGGTTGGCACAGATGAGTGGGTTTGTGATGGAGGTATTGATCAGCCTTACTTCTTGGGGTAAGTAACAGTGTTTGAGTCTGGTGGTACTGGTGTGGATGCTGGTGGAACGTAACCATAGTTGTACCACATCCAGTGATTAATTGTAGTAAGGCATCTGGGCAAATGAGAACTGCTTCCCAGGAGAACCACTCTGGTCCACTCTGAACAGCATTGAGGGTAATTATCTCAGGAGAGAAAAAAGCAACACAAGGAGTTCTGTAACTCTGCATGTTGGTGGGCTGGCACTCCATTGTCCACTTGCTTCACAAGTAATCTTTGCTGCACCAACCAGTAGCAGACCAGGTGCACAGGAATACGATGCAACCATTCCATATTCCCAGGAACCTTAATTGCCAGGTCCTGAAACTGTCCCATTAGCAATAGGTGGAAGATCTGGACATTTAACAACTGTGGGAAGTTAAACACAGGGCTGTCAGATTAGGGCAGCAGGGTACTGTAGTGGTAAGGCACTGGTAATACCTAACTTAGCTTATTGGGAACAGGTTTGGTCCCCAAATTTAAGAAAGGATGCACTGACCTTGGAGTGGGTTCAAAGGAGGTTCACAGAAATCATTCTGAGATTGCGAGGCTTATCATATGAGGAGGTTTTGATGGCTCTGGGCCGGTACTCACTGGAATTCAAAAGAATGAAGGGGGACCTTATTGAAATCTGTTGACTGTTGAAAAGCCTCTTCAGAGTAGATGTGGAGAGGATGTTTACTGTTTTGGGGGAGTCTAAGTCCAGAGGACACAACTTCAAAGGGACGTTCATTTCGAACAGAGGTGAAGAGGTATTTCTTTAGTTAGAGAATCTGTTGAATTTGTTCCACAGGCAGCTGTGGAGGTCAAGTCATTGGGTATATTTAAGGCAGAGGTTGATAGATTCTTGATTAGCCAGAGCATGAAGGTACACGGGAAGAAAGCAGGAGACTGGGGCTGAGGAGATTTGACGGGCCAAATGGCCCAATTCTGCTCCTGTATCTTATGGTCTTATTGTGTACAATAAGTGTGCGATCTAGGATGCTATTCTGACTGCTGGAAATAAAGAGCTACCTTTCAGCTGCCACTCCAAGTTTTGACCTTGTGACTGCAGCAGCAAATTCATCAATCCTTCCTCCCCCCACTCCTCCTGCTTGTTCCAGCAGGAAGCATCAGTGCCCACCACCCACCAAGCAAGCCCCAAAGAGACCATGACGTGCCATCCAACAGAAACCATTGTTCACCCAACAATTTGACCTGCCACAGACTCTCTCTCTCTCACTAACAAGGAAGAGAGAGGTGTCACCCCCTTCCACAGCGAAAGAGAGATTTCAATTCAATGTTGAACTGCTACTCAAGTTCGGAACTTTAAAGAATGTCAATAAAAGACAATTGCTGATTGACTAAAGGCTTGCCTTGAACCCACTTATATTAAAATGGTGACACAAGTAGACAGGGTGGTGAAGAAGGCATTTGGCCCATTGGCTTTCATTGTTTAAATCACTGACTACAAGAATTGGGATGTAATGTTGCAACTGTACAAGTTGTTGGTGAGACCATTTTTGGAATTGGAATATTGTAGGTAGTTGCAGTCACCCAACTACAGGAAGACTGTTGAAAGGGGACAGAAAAGATGAATGGGGATGGGAGGGCTTGAGTTATAAGGAGAGTCTGGATAGGCTGAGAGTGCTTTCCCTAGAGTGGAGGAGGCTGAGGGGTGACCTTAAATATATTTATAAATTCAGGAGAGGCGTAGGTAAGGTGGATGGTCAGGGACTTTTCCACAGGGTGAGGAAGAGTAAGACTTAAGGGCACAGACTTCAGGTGTTTTAGCTGTGTGACTGGATCTTACATGCTTGTTGGTTGCCTTAGAGCTAAGAACATCATTCACTGATGTGATGGATAGATAGATAGATAGATAGATACTTTATTCATCCCCATGGGGAAATTCAACATTTTTTCCAATGTCCCATACATTCAATAAATAAGGACTCCACGGAAATAGTTTCTGCAAGGCTGCACCCAGTGTGTGATAGAGAGTCTTGGAGACAGGAGGCCTGAAGGTACACACTCAATGATTCAGGAATAAATTGTTCTCCTCTGCCATCAGATTTCTGAATGGGCATTGAACCCATGAACAGTACCTGGAGTCACAGAAAAGTACAGCACAGAAACAGGTCCTTTAGCCCATCCGGTCTGCGCCGAGCCATTCCAACTGCCTACTCCCATTGACCTGCACTGGGACCAACGTCCTACCATCCATGTACTTTATCCAAGTTTCTCTTAAACACTGAAATCAAGCTGCATGCACTACTTGCACTAGTAATTTATTCCACACACTCACAGCCCTCTGAGTGAAGAACTTTCCCTTCATGTTCCCCTTAAACTTTTCATCATCAACCCTCAACCCATGACCTCTGGTTGTTGTCACACCCAGTCAGCCCCTCTGTTTACTGCTTCTACATCAAGCACGACATTCTGACCCAACAGTGCGGAACAGGCTGCACTGTCCAGCAACCCACCTATTTAACACTAGCCTAATCACGGGACAACTTACAATGGCCAATTAACCGGTACATCTTTGGACTGTTGGGGGAAACTGGAGAACTCAGATGAAACATGTTACGGCATCGAAACTGAACTCCAACACCTGAGCTGTAATTGCATTGAGCTAACCGCTATGCTAACGCGGTGCCCTGATGTACATATAATCCATATCCCTCCATTCCCGGTCCATTCACATGTCGATCTAATCGTCTCTCAAACATCACCATTGTATCAGTTTCCACCACTTTCCCTAGCATCTCAGTGCACGAACCCACCACTTTGTGTAAACTTGCCCCACACATCCCCTCCACTGCTCTACTCTCTCTACACGCATAACAGTGTGACTAGGAACAACTCAAGTGCCATCTATAACTGTGCCAATATCACCACTGTTATTAGCAGAATCTGAGATGGAGTTATAGAGTTACAGAACACCACAGCACACAAACAGGCCCCCGTGGCCAGTGTAGGCCACGATGAACTATTCTGCCTAGTCCCGTCTATCTGCACCCGGACCAGATGGTGATGAGGAGATGCACAGCAATGAGGTAGATCAGCTGGTTGTGTGGTGTAGCAATGTCAACTTCATACTCAATGTCATCAAAACCAAATAGTTGACTGTGAACTTCACACACTAGCACTCATTGAGGGATCAGTGGTAGAAAGGGTGAGCAGCTTCAAGCTCCTGGATGTCAACAAATTCTTATCTCATTTGTCAATAGCAATAAAACTGTTTGTTATTCTGAAAGATCACAGACAAATCTCATCAGCATGGTCATTTTGTGCCAGTCAGTACCACCCAGAAGAGAAAGGAAGGTAAGACTCAGTACTCACGATTACACCTTGCCCGTAGCAGACTCCACGTCGAATTGTCCTGACAAACAGCCCATGGAGTATTAGATTCCTGAAGCACGTAGCTAGGGTGACATGTGTAATAGACTTTGGTACCCACTGGAAAGGTCTCATTCAGTTGATCTCTTGGTGTACCATTTTCCAAAGTTGGAGGTTTGCCACATTGACCCGTTTAGAAAGTGTTTAAGCTTCTGTATTGTGTGGGAAGGGGTAGGTAAAGGTGTGACGGGGGATCTTTACAATTTAGATTTTGTACAACTATAATTCTATAGATATGTAGTACAGGGTATATTGACTACGTCACAACTTGGTATGTAAACACCAATGCCTTTGAATGCAAAATCCTACAAAAGGTAGTGGATTCAGCCCAGTAAACCATATTTACAATTCAAATGAATCAAGTTAATATGGGCTCTTCTAAAAGATTATAAACCCAAGAGATTTTGCAGATGCTGGAAATCCAGAGTAAGACACACAAATTACTGGAGGAGAGTAAAAAAACACAAGGAGTTCTGTACCTTTGCATGTTGGTGGGCTGGCACTCCATTGTCCGCTTGCTTCACAAGTAATCTTTGCTGCACCAACCAGTAGCAGACCAGGTGCACAGGAATACGATGCAACCATTCCATATTCCCAGAACTCTCGGTTGCCAAGGTCCGAAACTGTCCCATTAGCGATAGGTGGAGGATTGGGACATTTAACAACTGTGGGAAGTTAAACACAGGGCTGTCAGATTAGGGCAGCAGGGTACTGTAGTGGTAAGGCACTGATGATACCTCACTTGGCTTATTGCGAACAGGTTTGGTCCCCAAATTTAAGAAAGGATGCAATGACCTTGGAGTGGGTTCAAAGGAGGTTCATGGAAATCATTCTGAGATTGCAAGGCTTATCATATGAGGAGGTTTTGATGGCTCTGGCCCTGTACTCACTGGAATTCAAAAGAATGAAGAGGGAATTCATCAAAATCTATTGAATGTTGAAAGGCCTCTTCAGAGTAGGTGGGAAGAGTTCTTCATTGTTTTGGGGGGAATCTAATACCAGAGGACACAACCTCAAAGGGACATTAATTTCGAACAGAGGTGAAGAGATATTTCTTTAGCCAGAGAATCTGTGGAATTCATTGCCACAGGCGGCTGTGGAGGTCAAGTCATTGGGTATATTTAAGGCAGAGGTTGATAGATTCTTGATTAGTCAGGGCATGAAGGTACACGGGGAGAAAGCAGGAGATTGGGGCTGAGGAGATTTGATGGGTCAAATGGCCCAATTCTGCTCCTGTATCTTATGGTCTTATAGTGTACAATAAGTGTGCGATCTAGGATGCTATTCTGACTGCTGGAAATAAAGAGCTACCTTTCAGCTGCCACTCCAAGTTTTGATCTTGTGACTGCACAGACAACTCTGCTGTCTGATGTGGAACTTTGTCTCACCTTCACATGTGGGCACCTGACCGGTCCAACCATCAGCTTCACACAGCCGAGTGGCACGGCCCACCAACTTGTATCTGCAGGAAGGAAAATGCAACAGGGCAGGGCAGTCAAATAAAAAAATTCCCACAATCAAATGCAATGGAACATAATCACAGACTCAGAACAAGGACCAAACATTAAACTGAGTCAGCCCATTTGAACAATGCTCTTAAAGTCAAGGATATGTACTGCATCTCGTTTGCATTAAGATCAGAGTGCAAGTTAATATTTCTCATGAATTACTTTAATTCTTGGCAGCTTTGCCTAAGGTCCCAAGATCTTGAGTTCACTCCAGCCCTCTTTGCTTGTTCAAGTTAAATCCTGACCAAACCCAGTATACATGATACCAGCATACAAAGGAGATGGAAGAGAGGGTTACATCATTTGGTCGGACCATTATTGATTCACTGTAACTTCAAAGCATTCCCTCCCACTCTCGGTAACTTCTCATTTCCATCCTGATCAAGCTTCAGTCAGCTTTGGATATTCAAAGGGCAGAATAAGCTAAGGGTTTCAGAGACTCAATGCATTACAGGGCCACTGACCCAAGTTTAATTCCCACCACTGTTCACAAGGAGTTTGTTCTCCCCATGTCCCCTGGTGCTCTGGTTTCCTCTCATGTTCCAAGGATGTACAGTTTAGGGTTGGTGAGCTGTGGGTATGTAATGTTGGTGCTGGAAGCTTCACAACACTTGTAGGCTGCCCCCAGCACACCCTTGGACTGTGTTGGTCATTGCCACTGTTGGCACATTTCACCGGATGTTTCGATGCACATGGTAAATAAAGATAATCTTTAATCTAAATAAAATTACACGTCTTATCCTGCCAAAAGGTTTCGGCCCAAAACTGGACTCTTTTTCTAGATGCTGCCCGACCTGCTGAGTTCCTCCAGCATCTTGAGTGTGTTGCTTGGATTTCCAGCATCTGCAGGTTGCCGGAAGTCCATCATTCAGGACTTCAAATAGCCCTTCCTTGTGGATATGTCAAGGTATTGAGTTCTCTCGAAACAGCCTCCTCTACATCAGTGAAACCTGACATAGATTCAGACCCATCTTCACTCCATTTGGGACAAAAGGTGGGATTTCCCAGTGGCCATCCATTTCAATTTGACTTCCCATTCCCATTCTGATATTTTGGTCCACTACCACGATGAGGTCAAACACAGGTTGGAGGAACAAAAACTCATATTCTGTCTGGGGTGCCTCCAGCCTGAGGGCATGAACAATTACTCTGACTTCTCTACATTTCTTCTCCCTCCCTCCTTCTCCCATTCTGGCTCCCCTCTTACTCCTCCTCTCCTCACCTCCCTCGAGTTCCTTCCCCCACAACCGTCTTCTGTGGTCCACTCTTCTCTCCAATCAGATTCCCCCTTCTTCAGTCCTTTACTTCTTCCACCTATCCCCTTTCAGCTTCTCACTTCCTCCTCCATCCGCCCACCCATCCACCTTCCCAATTTCTATCTTGTACTCCTTCTCCTCCCCCCCCCACCTTATTTTGGCATCTGCCCCCTTCCTTTCCAGTCCTGATGAAGGCTCAACCTAAAATGTCGACTGCTTATTCCTCTGCATAGATGCTGAGTTCCTCCAGTATTTTGTGCGTTGCTCTGGATTTCCAGAATCTCTAGTATTTATGTTTCCCTTTCATATTGAATCGGATATAAATGAGGGTGGAGCAGACTTGATGGGATGAATGGCCAAATTCAGATCCTAAATCTTATGGTCTAAGTGCCAGAATCTGAGAGAGATGACGGAAATATGCAGACAACAAGCTAAGTGTGTGGAGGTCAATATAGACTCAGTTAGCTGGGGGCCTGTCTGTACTGTATCTCTTTCTTGCTCTTATGAAAAAATACAACAGCACAGGGAAAGGGACAGGTCCTTTGGCTCACATGTCGAACCAAATTAGAAATCAAATGGCCAGCTAAACAAATCACTTCAGCCTACGCAATGTCCATATCTCTCACATTCATGTGCCTATCTAAACTTCTCTTAAAAGTACCTAATGTATCTGCCACTACCTCCATCCCTAATGTACCCAATACTCTCTGTAAAAAAAAAATTGGCTCTCGCATTACGTTTAAAATTTCCCCCTCTCATCTTAAGTGCATGTATTAGTCATTTAGACCCTAGGATAAAGATAAAGATAAGCCTCTCGTTATCTTATAAACCTCTATTAGATCTTTCTTCTGCCTCTGCTGCTCAAGAGAAAAGAACAAGTTTGTCCAACCTCTCGTTATAGCACATGATCGCTAATCCAGGCAACATTCTGATAAACCTCTTCTGCAGCCTCTCCAAAGCATCCACATCCTTTCTGTAATGGGGTTACCAGAACTGTATGCAATACTCCGGATGCAGTCTACCTAAAGTTTTATAAAGCTGCAACTTTAAAATCTATGCATCAACTAATAAAGGCAAGCATGTCATGTGCCTTCTTAACCACTCGATCAACCTGGGTAGCCACGTTCAGGAAGCAATGAATTTGTACTCCAAGATCCCTCTGCTCATCAACACCGTTAACGGTCCTGCATGAGGTCAAATGCAATTTCCTTTCACTCTAATAAGAGCTTTTTTTATATTTTCTTGCTGGGTATTATTTAAATCTAATAAAGATAAACAAGTAATGCGTTTTGTTCAGCTTATAACAGTGAATGCATTGGTCCGTTGGCAGCTATTAAACCATTGAGAGGAGCTCGCTCACATCACTGGGTACAGAATACAGACCCAGGGATGAAAAGATGCTTCTCCCACAATTCCAAAATTATCTCCAAAAGATACAGCTGGAAAGTAAAGGCAGCTATAAATGGTGGCAATTACAGTCGACACACTCCACCCAATGGAGCTGATTAGTTACTGAGCACGGATGATCACTCACCCTTTGTTGCAGAAGAAGTGGACGGTACTTCCGAAGGTGTTACCTGTTGCATTGTAATATCCATTCAGAATTTCACCTGGACTACCACAGGACTTTGCTAAAAATAAAGTGGAGAATGCCATGTGTTAAAACCTGCCACAACCCCTCTTAGCATTTCAATGGTTCAATAGTTCCATTTAATATCAGAGAATGTATACAGTATACAACCTGAAATTCTTACTCTTCACAGACATCCACCAAACAGAAGAAAACCCCCAAAGAATGAATGGCAGACAGTAAAACCAAGAAGTCCTCCCACACACAAGCAGCAGCAAAATCATCAATCCTTCCTCCTCCCACTCCTCCTGCTTGTTCCAGCAGGAAGCATCAGTGCCCACTACCCACCAAGCAAGCCCCAAAGAGACCATGACGTGCCATCCAACAGAAACCATTGTTCACCCAACAATTTGACCTGCCACAGACTCTCCCTCTCTCACTAACAAGGAAGAGAGAGGTGTCACCCCCTTCCACAGCGAGAGAGAGATTTCAATTCAATGTTGAACTGCTACTCAAATTCGGGACTTTAAAGAATGTCAATAAAAGACAATTGCTGATTGACTAAAGGCTTGCCTTGAACCCACTTATATTAAAATGGTGACACAAGTAGACAGGGTGGTGAAGAAGGCATTTGGCCTGTTGGCTTTCATCGTTTAGGGCACTGACTACAAGAACTGGGATGTAATGTTGCAGCTGTACAAGTTGGTGGTGAGACCAGTTTTGGAATTGGAATATTGTAGGTAGTTGCAGTCACCCAACTACAGGAAGACTGTTGAAAGGGGACAAAAAAGATGAATGGGGATGGGAGGGCTTGAGTTATAAGGAGAGACTGGATAGGCTGGGAGTGCTTTCCCTAGAGTGGAGGAGGCTGAGGGGTGACCTTAAATATATTTATAAATTCAGGAGAGGCGTAGGTAAGGTGGATGGTCAGGGACTTTTCCACAGGGTGAGGAAGAGTAAGACTTAAGGGCACAGACTTCAGGTGTTTTAGCTGTGTGACTGGATCTTACATGCTTGTCGGTTGCCTTAGAGCTAAGAACATCATTCACTGATGTGATGGATGGTTCAGTAAATAAGGACTCCACGGAAATAGTTTCTGCAAGGCTGCACCCAGTGTGTGATAGAGAGTCTTGGGGACAGGAGGCCTGAAGGTACACACTCAATGATTCAGGAATAAATTGTTCTCCTCTGCCATCAGATTTCTGAATGGGCATTGAACCCATGAACAGTACCTGGAGTCATAGAAAAGTACAGCACAGAAACAGGTCCTTTAGCCCATCCGGTCTGCGCCGAGCCATTCCAACTGCCTACTCCCATCGACCTGCACTGGGACCAACGTCCTACCATCCATGTACTTTATCCAAATTTCTCTTAAACACTGAAATCAAGCTGCATGCACTACTTGCACTAGCAATTTATTCCACACACTCACAGCCCTCTGAGTGAAGAACTTTCCCTTCATGTTCCCCTTAAACTTTTCATCATCAACCCTCAACCCATGACCTCTGGTTGTTGTCACACCCAGTCAGCCCCTCTGTTTACTGCTTCTACATCAAGCACGACATTCTGACCCAACAGTGCGGAACAGGCTGCACTGTCCAGCAACCCACCTATTTAACACTAGCCTAATCACGGGACAACTTACAATGGCCGATTAACCGGTACATCTTTGGACTGTTGGGGGAAACTGGAGAACTCAGATGAAATTGATGGGAAGGACGTACAAACTTGTTACGGCATCGGAACTGAACTCCAACACCTGAGCTGTAATTGCGTTGAGCTAACCGCTATGCTAACGCGGTGCCCTGATGTACATATAATCCATATCCCTCCATTCCCGGTCCATTCACATGTCAATCTAATCGTCTCTCAAACATCACCATTGTATCAGTTTCCACCACTTTCCCTAGCATCTCAGTGCACGGACCCACCACTTTGTGTAAACTTGCCCCACACATCCCCTCCACTGCTCTACGCTCTCTCTACACGCATAACAGTGTGACTAGGAACAACTCAAATGCCATCTATATATAACTGTGCCAATATCACCACTGTTATTGGCAGAATCTGAGATGGAGTTACAGAGTCACAGAACACCACAGCACACAAACAGGCCCCCATGGCCAGTCTAGGCCACGATGAACTATTCTGCCTCGTCCCGTCTATCTGCACCCAGACCCGATGGTGATGAGGAGATGCACAGTGTTATGAAGGATGAACAGCTCTGATGGGCAGAAGGGTGCAGAGTTGCCCATGTTCCCCACCCCCCCCCCCCCCCCCGGAGAATCACAAACTGTTACTGTTGCTATGCTGCTAATGAGAGAGATGTAAAAGAAAACATGAGAGAACATCTGCTACAGATAAGAGAGAGATAAAGCAGGGGAGAGAGACTTGTTGATTCACCGTATTATGACTTCTGGGAGACTTATGGCTTCTGAGAGGGTTATTTACCTTATACCATTCTGTTCATTAAAATTCCTCAGTGGACAGCCGGAGTGGGCTGGTTTGATGGACACAGCCATTCAAAATCGATTGACAACTGAGACCCCGTGAGTAGGGATAAAAGTGAAGTCTGGAGAGACACCCTTCAGACACACCAGGAGACACACTAGTGGACACTGATTGAGTGTTGGAACCCACGGGAAGGTGTGGGGCATCGCAGACCGAACAAAGAGATCAGTCAGTTGAACTCACAGTGTGACGACAGGGCCGGTGGGGGCTTGTGTGTGTGTCCACTCATGCCAGAGTGACTAGTCCACCACAGAAGAACGGTCTAGCTGAAGGACAGAGGGGTCAAACCTGAATGGCCACAATAAAACTACAGATCAAGAACGTAAAGGAAGGTTTGCCTGCCTGTAGCTGTTACTGCGCGCTCTTTCTCTCTCTCTCTCTCCAACGATTATAACACAACAACCAATATCTACCTCAGCACGTATGAACTGAACTGAACTTTATACTTTTATATGACAATTCATTATCCCCTAGACATCGATAGAGCTTGTTTATTATTGCTTATTATTATTCCCTACATTTGTAGGTTTATTATTGTTAATGTTCATTATCTATACATTTGCATTATTGATATTGATTTGCTTATTTTACTAATAAACACTTTTGAATATAGTACCACGAGACTCCAACGGATTCTTCTTTCTCTGCTGGTTAGACACCCAGTTACGGGGTACGTAACAACAGCAATGAGGTAGATCAGCTGGTTGTGTGGTGTAGCGACCTCAACTTCATACTCAATGTCATCAAAACCAAGTAGTTGACTGTGAACTTCACACACTAGCACTCATTGAGGGATCAGTGGTGGAAAGGGTGAGCAACTTCAAGCCCCTAGATGTTAACAAATTCTTATCTCTTTAGTCAATAGCAATAAAACTGATTGTTATTCTGAAAGATCACAGACAAATCTCATCAGCATGGTCACTTCGTGTCAGTCAGTACCACCCAGAAGAGATAGGAAGGCAAGACTCAGTACTCACGATTACACGTTGCCTGTAGCGGACTCCACGTCGAATTGTCCTGACAAACAATCCATGGTTTACTAAATTCCTTAAACACGTAGCCAGGGTAACATGTGTAACGGACTTTGGTACCCACTGGAAAGGTCTCATTCAGTTGATCTCTTGGTGTACCATTTTCCAAAGTTGGAGGTTTGCCACATTGACCTGTTTAGAAAGATATTGGGTTTAAGCTTCTGTATTGTGTGGGAAGGGGTAGGTAAAGGTGTGACATGGGATCTTTACAATTTAGATTTTGTACAACTATAATTCTATAGATATGTAGTACAGGGTATATTGACTACGTCACAACTTGGTATGTAAACACCAATGTCTTTGAATGCAAAATCCTACAAAAGGTAGTGGATTCAGCCCAGTAAACCATATTTACAATTCAAATGAATCAAGTTAATGTGGGCTCTTCTAAAAGATTATAAACCCAAGAGATTTTGCAGATGCTGGAAATCCAGAGTAAGACACACAAATTACTGGAGGAGAGTAAAAAAACACAAGGAGTTCTGTACCTTTGCATGTTGGTGGGCTGGCACTCCATTGTCCGCTTGCTTCACAAGTAATCTTTGCTGCACCAACCAGTAGCAGACCAGGTGCACAGGAATACGATGCAACCATTCCATATTCCCAGAACTCTCGGTTGCCAAGGTCCGAAACTGTCCCATTAGCGATAGGTGGAGGATTGGGACATTTAACAACTGTGGGAAGTTAAACACAGGGCTGTCAGATTAGGGCAGCAGGGTACTGTAGTGGTAAGGCACTGATGATACCTCACTTGGCTTATTGCGAACAGGTTTGGTCCCCAAATTTAAGAAAGGATGCAATGACCTTGGAGTGGGTTCAAAGGAGGTTCATGGAAATCATTCTGAGATTGCAAGGCTTATCATATGAGGAGGTTTTGATGGCTCTGGCCCTGTACTCACTGGAATTCAAAAGAATGAAGAGGGAATTCATCAAAATCTATTGAATGTTGAAAGGCCTCTTCAGAGTAGGTGGGAAGAGTTCTTCATTGTTTTGGGGGGAATCTAATACCAGAGGACACAACCTCAAAGGGACATTAATTTCGAACAGAGGTGAAGAGATATTTCTTTAGCCAGAGAATCTGTGGAATTCATTGCCACAGGTGGCTGTGGAGGTCAAGTCATTGGGTATATTTAAGGCAGAGGTTGATAGATTCTTGATTAGTCAGGGCATGAAGGTACACGGGGAGAAAGCAGGAGATTGGGGCTGAGGAGATTTGATGGGTCAAATGGCCCAATTCTGCTCCTGTATCTTATGGTCTTATAGTGTACAATAAGTGTGCGATCTAGGATGCTATTCTGACTGCTGGAAATAAAGAGCTACCTTTCAGCTGCCACTCCAAGTTTTGATCTTGTGACTGCACAGACAACTCTGCTGTCTGATGTGGAACTTTGTCTCACCTTCACATGTGGGCACCTGACCGGTCCAACCATCAGCTTCACACAGCCGAGTGGCACGGCCCACCAACTTGTATCTGCAGGAAGGAAAATGCAACAGGGCAGGGCAGTCAAATAAAAAAATTCCCACAATCAAATGCAATGGAACATAATCACAGACTCAGAACAAGGACCAAACATTAAACTGAGTCAGCCCATTTGAACAATGCTCTTAAAGTCAAGGATATGTACTGCATCTCGTTTGCATTAAGATCAGAGTGCAAGTTAATATTTCTCATGAATTACTTTAATTCTTGGCAGCTTTGCCTAAGGTCCCAAGATCTTGAGTTCACTCCAGCCCTCTTTGCTTGTTCAAGTTAAATCCTGACCAAACCCAGTATACATGATACCAGCATACAAAGGAGATGGAAGAGAGGGTTACATCATTTGGTCGGACCATTATTGATTCACTGTAACTTCAAAGCATTCCCTCCCACTCTCGGTAACTTCTCATTTCCATCCTGATCAAGCTTCAGTCAGCTTTGGATATTCAAAGGGCAGAATAAGCTAAGGGTTTCAGAGACTCAATGCATTACAGGGCCACTGACCCAAGTTTAATTCCCACCACTGTTCACAAGGAGTTTGTTCTCCCCATGTCCCCTGGTGCTCTGGTTTCCTCTCATGTTCCAAGGATGTACAGTTTAGGGTTGGTGAGCTGTGGGTATGTAATGTTGGTGCTGGAAGCTTCACAACACTTGTAGGCTGCCCCCAGCACACCCTTGGACTGTGTTGGTCATTGCCACTGTTGGCACATTTCACCGGATGTTTCGATGCACATGGTAAATAAAGATAATCTTTAATCTAAATAAAATTACACGTCTTATCCTGCCAAAAGGTTTCGGCCCAAAACTGGACTCTTTTTCTAGATGCTGCCCGACCTGCTGAGTTCCTCCAGCATCTTGAGTGTGTTGCTTGGATTTCCAGCATCTGCAGGTTGCCGGAAGTCCATCATTCAGGACTTCAAATAGCCCTTCCTTGTGGATATGTCAAGGTATTGAGTTCTCTCGAAACAGCCTCCTCTACATCAGTGAAACCTGACATAGATTCAGACCCATCTTCACTCCATTTGGGACAAAAGGTGGGATTTCCCAGTGGCCATCCATTTCAATTTGACTTCCCATTCCCATTCTGATATTTTGGTCCACTACCACGATGAGGTCAAACACAGGTTGGAGGAACAAAAACTCATATTCTGTCTGGGGTGCCTCCAGCCTGAGGGCATGAACAATTACTCTGACTTCTCTACATTTCTTCTCCCTCCCTCCTTCTCCCATTCTGGCTCCCCTCTTACTCCTCCTCTCCTCACCTCCCTCGAGTTCCTTCCCCCACAACCGTCTTCTGTGGTCCACTCTTCTCTCCAATCAGATTCCCCCTTCTTCAGTCCTTTACTTCTTCCACCTATCCCCTTTCAGCTTCTCACTTCCTCCTCCATCCGCCCACCCATCCACCTTCCCAATTTCTATCTTGTACTCCTTCTCCTCCCCCCCCCACCTTATTTTGGCATCTGCCCCCTTCCTTTCCAGTCCTGATGAAGGCTCAACCTAAAATGTCGACTGCTTATTCCTCTGCATAGATGCTGAGTTCCTCCAGTATTTTGTGCGTTGCTCTGGATTTCCAGAATCTCTAGTATTTATGTTTCCCTTTCATATTGAATCGGATATAAATGAGGGTGGAGCAGACTTGATGGGATGAATGGCCAAATTCAGATCCTAAATCTTATGGTCTAAGTGCCAGAATCTGAGAGAGATGACGGAAATATGCAGACAACAAGCTAAGTGTGTGGAGGTCAATATAGACTCAGTTAGCTGGGGGCCTGTCTGTACTGTATCTCTTTCTTGCTCTTATGAAAAAATACAACAGCACAGGGAAAGGGACAGGTCCTTTGGCTCACATGTCGAACCAAATTAGAAATCAAATGGCCAGCTAAACAAATCACTTCAGCCTACGCAATGTCCATATCTCTCACATTCATGTGCCTATCTAAACTTCTCTTAAAAGTACCTAATGTATCTGCCACTACCTCCATCCCTAATGTACCCAATACTCTCTGTAAAAAAAAAATTGGCTCTCGCATTACGTTTAAAATTTCCCCCTCTCATCTTAAGTGCATGTATTAGTCATTTAGACCCTAGGATAAAGATAAAGATAAGCCTCTCGTTATCTTATAAACCTCTATTAGATCTTTCTTCTGCCTCTGCTGCTCAAGAGAAAAGAACAAGTTTGTCCAACCTCTCGTTATAGCACATGATCGCTAATCCAGGCAACATTCTGATAAACCTCTTCTGCAGCCTCTCCAAAGCATCCACATCCTTTCTGTAATGGGGTTACCAGAACTGTATGCAATACTCCGGATGCAGTCTACCTAAAGTTTTATAAAGCTGCAACTTTAAAATCTATGCATCAACTAATAAAGGCAAGCATGTCATGTGCCTTCTTAACCACTCGATCAACCTGGGTAGCCACGTTCAGGAAGCAATGAATTTGTACTCCAAGATCCCTCTGCTCATCAACACCGTTAACGGTCCTGCATGAGGTCAAATGCAATTTCCTTTCACTCTAATAAGAGCTTTTTTTATATTTTCTTGCTGGGTATTATTTAAATCTAATAAAGATAAACAAGTAATGCGTTTTGTTCAGCTTATAACAGTGAATGCATTGGTCCGTTGGCAGCTATTAAACCATTGAGAGGAGCTCGCTCACATCACTGGGTACAGAATACAGACCCAGGGATGAAAAGATGCTTCTCCCACAATTCCAAAATTATCTCCAAAAGATACAGCTGGAAAGTAAAGGCAGCTATAAATGGTGGCAATTACAGTCGACACACTCCACCCAATGGAGCTGATTAGTTACTGAGCACGGATGATCACTCACCCTTTGTTGCAGAAGAAGTGGACGGTACTTCCGAAGGTGTTACCTGTTGCATTGTAATATCCATTCAGAATTTCACCTGGACTACCACAGGACTTTGCTAAAAATAAAGTGGAGAATGCCATGTGTTAAAACCTGCCACAACCCCTCTTAGCATTTCAATGGTTCAATAGTTCCATTTAATATCAGAGAATGTATACAGTATACAACCTGAAATTCTTACTCTTCACAGACATCCACCAAACAGAAGAAAACCCCCAAAGAATGAATGGCAGACAGTAAAACCAAGAAGTCCTCCCACACACAAGCAGCAGCAAAATCATCAATCCTTCCTCCTCCCACTCCTCCTGCTTGTTCCAGCAGGAAGCATCAGTGCCCACTACCCACCAAGCAAGCCCCAAAGAGACCATGACGTGCCATCCAACAGAAACCATTGTTCACCCAACAATTTGACCTGCCACAGACTCTCCCTCTCTCACTAACAAGGAAGAGAGAGGTGTCACCCCCTTCCACAGCGAGAGAGAGATTTCAATTCAATGTTGAACTGCTACTCAAATTCGGGACTTTAAAGAATGTCAATAAAAGACAATTGCTGATTGACTAAAGGCTTGCCTTGAACCCACTTATATTAAAATGGTGACACAAGTAGACAGGGTGGTGAAGAAGGCATTTGGCCTGTTGGCTTTCATCGTTTAGGGCACTGACTACAAGAACTGGGATGTAATGTTGCAGCTGTACAAGTTGGTGGTGAGACCAGTTTTGGAATTGGAATATTGTAGGTAGTTGCAGTCACCCAACTACAGGAAGACTGTTGAAAGGGGACAAAAAAGATGAATGGGGATGGGAGGGCTTGAGTTATAAGGAGAGACTGGATAGGCTGGGAGTGCTTTCCCTAGAGTGGAGGAGGCTGAGGGGTGACCTTAAATATATTTATAAATTCAGGAGAGGCGTAGGTAAGGTGGATGGTCAGGGACTTTTCCACAGGGTGAGGAAGAGTAAGACTTAAGGGCACAGACTTCAGGTGTTTTAGCTGTGTGACTGGATCTTACATGCTTGTCGGTTGCCTTAGAGCTAAGAACATCATTCACTGATGTGATGGATGGTTCAGTAAATAAGGACTCCACGGAAATAGTTTCTGCAAGGCTGCACCCAGTGTGTGATAGAGAGTCTTGGGGACAGGAGGCCTGAAGGTACACACTCAATGATTCAGGAATAAATTGTTCTCCTCTGCCATCAGATTTCTGAATGGGCATTGAACCCATGAACAGTACCTGGAGTCACAGAAAAGTACAGCACAGAAACAGGTCCTTTAGCCCATCCGGTCTGCGCCGAGCCATTCCAACTGCCTACTCCCATTGACCTGCACTGGGACCAACGTCCTACCATCCATGTACTTTATCCAAATTTCTCTTAAACACTGAAATCAAGCTGCATGCACTACTTGCACTAGCAATTTATTCCACACACTCACAGCCCTCTGAGTGAAGAACTTTCCCTTCATGTTCCCCTTAAACTTTTCATCATCAACCCTCAACCCATGACCTCTGGTTGTTGTCACACCCAGTCAGCCCCTCTGTTTACTGCTTCTACATCAAGCACGACATTCTGACCCAACAGTGCGGAACAGGCTGCACTGTCCAGCAACCCACCTATTTAACACTAGCCTAATCACGGGACAACTTACAATGGCCGATTAACCGGTACATCTTTGGACTGTTGGGGGAAACTGGAGAACTCAGATGAAATTGATGGGAAGGACGTACAAACTTGTTACGGCATCGGAACTGAACTCCAACACCTGAGCTGTAATTGCGTTGAGCTAACCGCTATGCTAACGCGGTGCCCTGATGTACATATAATCCATATCCCTCCATTCCCGGTCCATTCACATGTCAATCTAATCGTCTCTCAAACATCACCATTGTATCAGTTTCCACCACTTTCCCTAGCATCTCAGTGCACGGACCCACCACTTTGTGTAAACTTGCCCCACACATCCCCTCCACTGCTCTACGCTCTCTCTACACGCATAACAGTGTGACTAGGAACAACTCAAATGCCATCTATATATAACTGTGCCAATATCACCACTGTTATTGGCAGAATCTGAGATGGAGTTACAGAGTCACAGAACACCACAGCACACAAACAGGCCCCCATGGCCAGTCTAGGCCACGATGAACTATTCTGCCTCGTCCCGTCTATCTGCACCCAGACCCGATGGTGATGAGGAGATGCACAGTGTTATGAAGGATGAACAGCTCTGATGGGCAGAAGGGTGCAGAGTTGCCCATGTTCCCCACCCCCCCCCCCCCCCCCCCCCCGGAGAATCACAAACTGTTACTGTTGCTATGCTGCTAATGAGAGAGATGTAAAAGAAAACATGAGAGAACATCTGCTACAGATAAGAGAGAGATAAAGCAGGGGAGAGAGACTTGTTGATTCACCGTATTATGACTTCTGGGAGACTTATGGCTTCTGAGAGGGTTATTTACCTTATACCATTCTGTTCATTAAAATTCCTCAGTGGACAGCCGGAGTGGGCTGGTTTGATGGACACAGCCATTCAAAATCGATTGACAACTGAGACCCCGTGAGTAGGGATAAAAGTGAAGTCTGGAGAGACACCCTTCAGACACACCAGGAGACACACTAGTGGACACTGATTGAGTGTTGGAACCCACGGGAAGGTGTGGGGCATCGCAGACCGAACAAAGAGATCAGTCAGTTGAACTCACAGTGTGACGACAGGGCCGGTGGGGGCTTGTGTGTGTGTCCACTCATGCCAGAGTGACTAGTCCACCACAGAAGAACGGTCTAGCTGAAGGACAGAGGGGTCAAACCTGAATGGCCACAATAAAACTACAGATCAAGAACGTAAAGGAAGGTTTGCCTGCCTGTAGCTGTTACTGCGCGCTCTTTCTCTCTCTCTCTCTCCAACGATTATAACACAACAACCAATATCTACCTCAGCACGTATGAACTGAACTGAACTTTATACTTTTATATGACAATTCATTATCCCCTAGACATCGATAGAGCTTGTTTATTATTGCTTATTATTATTCCCTACATTTGTAGGTTTATTATTGTTAACGTTCATTATCTATACATTTGCATTATTGATATTGATTTGCTTATTTTACTAATAAACACTTTTGAATATAGTACCACGAGACTCCAACGGATTCTTCTTTCTCTGCTGGTTAGACACCCAGTTACGGGGTACGTAACAACAGCAATGAGGTAGATCAGCTGGTTGTGTGGTGTAGCGACCTCAACTTCATACTCAATGTCATCAAAACCAAGTAGTTGACTGTGAACTTCACACACTAGCACTCATTGAGGGATCAGTGGTGGAAAGGGTGAGCAACTTCAAGCCCCTAGATGTTAACAAATTCTTATCTCTTTAGTCAATAGCAATAAAACTGATTGTTATTCTGAAAGATCACAGACAAATCTCATCAGCATGGTCACTTCGTGTCAGTCAGTACCACCCAGAAGAGATAGGAAGGCAAGACTCAGTACTCACGATTACACGTTGCCTGTAGCGGACTCCACGTCGAATTGTCCTGACAAACAATCCATGGTTTACTAAATTCCTTAAACACGTAGCCAGGGTAACATGTGTAACGGACTTTGGTACCCACTGGAAAGGTCTCATTCAGTTGATCTCTTGGTGTACCATTTTCCAAAGTTGGAGGTTTGCCACATTGACCTGTTTAGAAAGATATTGGGTTTAAGCTTCTGTATTGTGTGGGAAGGGGTAGGTAAAGGTGTGACATGGGATCTTTACAATTTAGATTTTGTACAACTATAATTCTATAGATATGTAGTACAGGGTATATTGACTACGTCACAACTTGGTATGTAAACACCAATGTCTTTGAATGCAAAATCCTACAAAAGGTAGTGGATTCAGCCCAGTAAACCATATTTACAATTCAAATGAATCAAGTTAATGTGGGCTCTTCTAAAAGATTATAAACCCAAGAGATTTTGCAGATGCTGGAAATCCAGAGTAAGACACACAAATTACTGGAGGAGAGTAAAAAAACACAAGGAGTTCTGTACCTTTGCATGTTGGTGGGCTGGCACTCCATTGTCCGCTTGCTTCACAAGTAATCTTTGCTGCACCAACCAGTAGCAGACCAGGTGCACAGGAATACGATGCAACCATTCCATATTCCCAGAACTCTCGGTTGCCAAGGTCCGAAACTGTCCCATTAGCGATAGGTGGAGGATTGGGACATTTAACAACTGTGGGAAGTTAAACACAGGGCTGTCAGATTAGGGCAGCAGGGTACTGTAGTGGTAAGGCACTGATGATACCTCACTTGGCTTATTGCGAACAGGTTTGGTCCCCAAATTTAAGAAAGGATGCAATGACCTTGGAGTGGGTTCAAAGGAGGTTCATGGAAATCATTCTGAGATTGCAAGGCTTATCATATGAGGAGGTTTTGATGGCTCTGGCCCTGTACTCACTGGAATTCAAAAGAATGAAGAGGGAATTCATCAAAATCTATTGAATGTTGAAAGGCCTCTTCAGAGTAGGTGGGAAGAGTTCTTCATTGTTTTGGGGGGAATCTAATACCAGAGGACACAACCTCAAAGGGACATTAATTTCGAACAGAGGTGAAGAGATATTTCTTTAGCCAGAGAATCTGTGGAATTCATTGCCACAGGTGGCTGTGGAGGTCAAGTCATTGGGTATATTTAAGGCAGAGGTTGATAGATTCTTGATTAGTCAGGGCATGAAGGTACACGGGGAGAAAGCAGGAGATTGGGGCTGAGGAGATTTGATGGGTCAAATGGCCCAATTCTGCTCCTGTATCTTATGGTCTTATAGTGTACAATAAGTGTGCGATCTAGGATGCTATTCTGACTGCTGGAAATAAAGAGCTACCTTTCAGCTGCCACTCCAAGTTTTGATCTTGTGACTGCACAGACAACTCTGCTGTCTGATGTGGAACTTTGTCTCACCTTCACATGTGGGCACCTGACCGGTCCAACCATCAGCTTCACACAGCCGAGTGGCACGGCCCACCAACTTGTATCTGCAGGAAGGAAAATGCAACAGGGCAGGGCAGTCAAATAAAAAAATTCCCACAATCAAATGCAATGGAACATAATCACAGACTCAGAACAAGGACCAAACATTAAACTGAGTCAGCCCATTTGAACAATGCTCTTAAAGTCAAGGATATGTACTGCATCTCGTTTGCATTAAGATCAGAGTGCAAGTTAATATTTCTCATGAATTACTTTAATTCTTGGCAGCTTTGCCTAAGGTCCCAAGATCTTGAGTTCACTCCAGCCCTCTTTGCTTGTTCAAGTTAAATCCTGACCAAACCCAGTATACATGATACCAGCATACAAAGGAGATGGAAGAGAGGGTTACATCATTTGGTCGGACCATTATTGATTCACTGTAACTTCAAAGCATTCCCTCCCACTCTCGGTAACTTCTCATTTCCATCCTGATCAAGCTTCAGTCAGCTTTGGATATTCAAAGGGCAGAATAAGCTAAGGGTTTCAGAGACTCAATGCATTACAGGGCCACTGACCCAAGTTTAATTCCCACCACTGTTCACAAGGAGTTTGTTCTCCCCATGTCCCCTGGTGCTCTGGTTTCCTCTCATGTTCCAAGGATGTACAGTTTAGGGTTGGTGAGCTGTGGGTATGTAATGTTGGTGCTGGAAGCTTCACAACACTTGTAGGCTGCCCCCAGCACACCCTTGGACTGTGTTGGTCATTGCCACTGTTGGCACATTTCACCGGATGTTTCGATGCACATGGTAAATAAAGATAATCTTTAATCTAAATAAAATTACACGTCTTATCCTGCCAAAAGGTTTCGGCCCAAAACTGGACTCTTTTTCTAGATGCTGCCCGACCTGCTGAGTTCCTCCAGCATCTTGAGTGTGTTGCTTGGATTTCCAGCATCTGCAGGTTGCCGGAAGTCCATCATTCAGGACTTCAAATAGCCCTTCCTTGTGGATATGTCAAGGTATTGAGTTCTCTCGAAACAGCCTCCTCTACATCAGTGAAACCTGACATAGATTCAGACCCATCTTCACTCCATTTGGGACAAAAGGTGGGATTTCCCAGTGGCCATCCATTTCAATTTGACTTCCCATTCCCATTCTGATATTTTGGTCCACTACCACGATGAGGTCAAACACAGGTTGGAGGAACAAAAACTCATATTCTGTCTGGGGTGCCTCCAGCCTGAGGGCATGAACAATTACTCTGACTTCTCTACATTTCTTCTCCCTCCCTCCTTCTCCCATTCTGGCTCCCCTCTTACTCCTCCTCTCCTCACCTCCCTCGAGTTCCTTCCCCCACAACCGTCTTCTGTGGTCCACTCTTCTCTCCAATCAGATTCCCCCTTCTTCAGTCCTTTACTTCTTCCACCTATCCCCTTTCAGCTTCTCACTTCCTCCTCCATCCGCCCACCCATCCACCTTCCCAATTTCTATCTTGTACTCCTTCTCCTCCCCCCCCCCACCTTATTTTGGCATCTGCCCCCTTCCTTTCCAGTCCTGATGAAGGCTCAACCTAAAATGTCGACTGCTTATTCCTCTGCATAGATGCTGAGTTCCTCCAGTATTTTGTGCGTTGCTCTGGATTTCCAGAATCTCTAGTATTTATGTTTCCCTTTCATATTGAATCGGATATAAATGAGGGTGGAGCAGACTTGATGGGATGAATGGCCAAATTCAGATCCTAAATCTTATGGTCTAAGTGCCAGAATCTGAGAGAGATGACGGAAATATGCAGACAACAAGCTAAGTGTGTGGAGGTCAATATAGACTCAGTTAGCTGGGGGCCTGTCTGTACTGTATCTCTTTCTTGCTCTTATGAAAAAATACAACAGCACAGGGAAAGGGACAGGTCCTTTGGCTCACATGTCGAACCAAATTAGAAATCAAATGGCCAGCTAAACAAATCACTTCAGCCTACGCAATGTCCATATCTCTCACATTCATGTGCCTATCTAAACTTCTCTTAAAAGTACCTAATGTATCTGCCACTACCTCCATCCCTAATGTACCCAATACTCTCTGTAAAAAAAAAATTGGCTCTCGCATTACGTTTAAAATTTCCCCCTCTCATCTTAAGTGCATGTATTAGTCATTTAGACCCTAGGATAAAGATAAAGATAAGCCTCTCGTTATCTTATAAACCTCTATTAGATCTTTCTTCTGCCTCTGCTGCTCAAGAGAAAAGAACAAGTTTGTCCAACCTCTCGTTATAGCACATGATCGCTAATCCAGGCAACATTCTGATAAACCTCTTCTGCAGCCTCTCCAAAGCATCCACATCCTTTCTGTAATGGGGTTACCAGAACTGTATGCAATACTCCGGATGCAGTCTACCTAAAGTTTTATAAAGCTGCAACTTTAAAATCTATGCATCAACTAATAAAGGCAAGCATGTCATGTGCCTTCTTAACCACTCGATCAACCTGGGTAGCCACGTTCAGGAAGCAATGAATTTGTACTCCAAGATCCCTCTGCTCATCAACACCGTTAACGGTCCTGCATGAGGTCAAATGCAATTTCCTTTCACTCTAATAAGAGCTTTTTTTATATTTTCTTGCTGGGTATTATTTAAATCTAATAAAGATAAACAAGTAATGCGTTTTGTTCAGCTTATAACAGTGAATGCATTGGTCCGTTGGCAGCTATTAAACCATTGAGAGGAGCTCGCTCACATCACTGGGTACAGAATACAGACCCAGGGATGAAAAGATGCTTCTCCCACAATTCCAAAATTATCTCCAAAAGATACAGCTGGAAAGTAAAGGCAGCTATAAATGGTGGCAATTACAGTCGACACACTCCACCCAATGGAGCTGATTAGTTACTGAGCACGGATGATCACTCACCCTTTGTTGCAGAAGAAGTGGACGGTACTTCCGAAGGTGTTACCTGTTGCATTGTAATATCCATTCAGAATTTCACCTGGACTACCACAGGACTTTGCTAAAAATAAAGTGGAGAATGCCATGTGTTAAAACCTGCCACAACCCCTCTTAGCATTTCAATGGTTCAATAGTTCCATTTAATATCAGAGAATGTATACAGTATACAACCTGAAATTCTTACTCTTCACAGACATCCACCAAACAGAAGAAAACCCCCAAAGAATGAATGGCAGACAGTAAAACCAAGAAGTCCTCCCACACACAAGCAGCAGCAAAATCATCAATCCTTCCTCCTCCCACTCCTCCTGCTTGTTCCAGCAGGAAGCATCAGTGCCCACTACCCACCAAGCAAGCCCCAAAGAGACCATGACGTGCCATCCAACAGAAACCATTGTTCACCCAACAATTTGACCTGCCACAGACTCTCCCTCTCTCACTAACAAGGAAGAGAGAGGTGTCACCCCCTTCCACAGCGAGAGAGAGATTTCAATTCAATGTTGAACTGCTACTCAAATTCGGGACTTTAAAGAATGTCAATAAAAGACAATTGCTGATTGACTAAAGGCTTGCCTTGAACCCACTTATATTAAAATGGTGACACAAGTAGACAGGGTGGTGAAGAAGGCATTTGGCCTGTTGGCTTTCATCGTTTAGGGCACTGACTACAAGAACTGGGATGTAATGTTGCAGCTGTACAAGTTGGTGGTGAGACCAGTTTTGGAATTGGAATATTGTAGGTAGTTGCAGTCACCCAACTACAGGAAGACTGTTGAAAGGGGACAAAAAAGATGAATGGGGATGGGAGGGCTTGAGTTATAAGGAGAGACTGGATAGGCTGGGAGTGCTTTCCCTAGAGTGGAGGAGGCTGAGGGGTGACCTTAAATATATTTATAAATTCAGGAGAGGCGTAGGTAAGGTGGATGGTCAGGGACTTTTCCACAGGGTGAGGAAGAGTAAGACTTAAGGGCACAGACTTCAGGTGTTTTAGCTGTGTGACTGGATCTTACATGCTTGTCGGTTGCCTTAGAGCTAAGAACATCATTCACTGATGTGATGGATGGTTCAGTAAATAAGGACTCCACGGAAATAGTTTCTGCAAGGCTGCACCCAGTGTGTGATAGAGAGTCTTGGGGACAGGAGGCCTGAAGGTACACACTCAATGATTCAGGAATAAATTGTTCTCCTCTGCCATCAGATTTCTGAATGGGCATTGAACCCATGAACAGTACCTGGAGTCATAGAAAAGTACAGCACAGAAACAGGTCCTTTAGCCCATCCGGTCTGCGCCGAGCCATTCCAACTGCCTACTCCCATCGACCTGCACTGGGACCAACGTCCTACCATCCATGTACTTTATCCAAATTTCTCTTAAACACTGAAATCAAGCTGCATGCACTACTTGCACTAGCAATTTATTCCACACACTCACAGCCCTCTGAGTGAAGAACTTTCCCTTCATGTTCCCCTTAAACTTTTCATCATCAACCCTCAACCCATGACCTCTGGTTGTTGTCACACCCAGTCAGCCCCTCTGTTTACTGCTTCTACATCAAGCACGACATTCTGACCCAACAGTGCGGAACAGGCTGCACTGTCCAGCAACCCACCTATTTAACACTAGCCTAATCACGGGACAACTTACAATGGCCGATTAACCGGTACATCTTTGGACTGTTGGGGGAAACTGGAGAACTCAGATGAAATTGATGGGAAGGACGTACAAACTTGTTACGGCATCGGAACTGAACTCCAACACCTGAGCTGTAATTGCGTTGAGCTAACCGCTATGCTAACGCGGTGCCCTGATGTACATATAATCCATATCCCTCCATTCCCGGTCCATTCACATGTCGATCTAATCGTCTCTCAAACATCACCATTGTATCAGTTTCCACCACTTTCCCTAGCATCTCAGTGCACGGACCCACCACTTTGTGTAAACTTGCCCCACACATCCCCTCCACTGCTCTACGCTCTCTCTACACGCATAACAGTGTGACTAGGAACAACTCAAATGCCATCTATATATAACTGTGCCAATATCACCACTGTTATTGGCAGAATCTGAGATGGAGTTACAGAGTCACAGAACACCACAGCACACAAACAGGCCCCCATGGCCAGTCTAGGCCACGATGAACTATTCTGCCTCGTCCCGTCTATCTGCACCCAGACCCGATGGTGATGAGGAGATGCACAGTGTTATGAAGGATGAACAGCTCTGATGGGCAGAAGGGTGCAGAGTTGCCCATGTTCCCCACCCCCCCCCCCCCCCCCCCCCCGGAGAATCACAAACTGTTACTGTTGCTATGCTGCTAATGAGAGAGATGTAAAAGAAAACATGAGAGAACATCTGCTACAGATAAGAGAGAGATAAAGCAGGGGAGAGAGACTTGTTGATTCACCGTATTATGACTTCTGGGAGACTTATGGCTTCTGAGAGGGTTATTTACCTTATACCATTCTGTTCATTAAAATTCCTCAGTGGACAGCCGGAGTGGGCTGGTTTGATGGACACAGCCATTCAAAATCGATTGACAACTGAGACCCCGTGAGTAGGGATAAAAGTGAGGTCTGGGGAGACACCCCTCAGACACACCAGGAGACACACTAGTGGACACTGATTGAGTGTTGGAACCCACGGGAAGGTGTGGGGCATCGCAGACCGAACAAAGAGATCGGTCAGTTGAACTCACAGTGTTACAGCAGGGCCGGTGGGGGCTTGTGTGTGTGTCCACTGATGCCAGAGTGACTAGTCCACCACAGAAGAATGGTCTAGTTGAAGGACAGAGGGGTCAAACCTGAATGGCCACAATAAAATGACAGATCAAGAACGTAAAGGAAGGTTTGCCTGCCTGTAGCTGTTACTGCGCGCTCTTTCTCTCTCTCTCTCTCCAACGATTATAACACAACAACCAATATCTACCTCAGCACGTACGAACTGAACTGAACTTTATACTTTTATATGACAATTCATTATCCCCTAGACATCGATAGAGCTTGTTTATTATTGCTTATTATTATTCCCACATTTGTAGGTTTATTATTGTTAACGTTCATTATCTATACATTTGCATTATTGATATTGATTTGCTTATTTTACTAATAAACACTTTTGAATATAGTACCACAAGACTCCAACGGATTCTTCTTTCTCTGCTGGTTAGACACCCAGTTACGGGGTACGTAACAACAGCAATGAGGTAGATCAGCTGGTTGTGTGGTGTAGCGACCTCAACTTCATACTCAATGTCATCAAAACCAAGTAGTTGACTGTGAACTTCACACACTAGCACTCATTAGCATATATGTCAAACTCAAGGCCCGCGGGCCAAATCCGGCCCGCGGTGGAATTATCTTTGGCCCGCGAGATAATATCTAATTACTATTAAAGCTGGCCCCAGTAATCGAAGCGCCTATGGCGTATGATATGGCTAATGCTGAGTTTATTCAGGTACCAGGTTTTCAGGGTTTTTAGTGTTTATTCGGCAGTCTTCTTCATAAGAAACGGAATTTGTAAAGTGAAACACTTTGTAGTTATAGCAGAGACTGAGACACATGAGAGCAGGCTGAAAAAACGGAGGCAACGAAAGCTGCGTTCGCACGCGTCCGACTGATCCGGCCCGCATGAAGCTGCATTTTGCTCAATCCGGCCCGTGACCTAAAATGAGTTTGACACACCTGCATTAAGGGATCAGTGGTGGAAAGGGTGAGCAGCTTCAAGCCCCTAGATGTCAACAAATTCTTATCTCTTTAGTCAATAGCAATAAAACTGATTGTTATTCTGAAAGATCACAGACAAATCTCATCAGCATGGTCACTTTGTGTCAGTCAGTACCACCCAGAAGAGCGAGGAAGGCAAGACTCAGTACTCACGATTACACGTTGCCTGTAGCGGACTCCACGTCGAATTGTCCTGACAAACAATCCATGGTTTACTAAATTCCTTAAACACGTAGCCAGGGTAACATGTGTAACGGACTTTGGTACCCACTGGATAGGTCTCATTCAGTTCGCCTGTTGGTGTGCCATTTTCCAAAGTTGGAGGTTTGCCACATTGACCTGTTTAGAAAGATACTGGGCTTAGGTTTCTGTGTTGGGATCCCGATGGAGTCTACCTTATAAATGGTCCACAGCGAGGAGCCCCCACCCCACAACCTACACGTGACACACACAATTTGTCTCAAAGAGGGAGAGGGAAGGCGAGTGTGAGGGATAGTCAAAGGACATTTATTATCAAAGTGCTTAAATGTTACCTTGGGATTCATGCACTTACAGGAAAATATAGAAATACAGTAGAATTTATGAAAAAACTACACATAAAGACTGACAACAAACGATGTAAAATAATTCGTGCGAATTATAAGTAAATAATTAATGTTAAGATATGAGTTACAGTGTCCTTGAAAATGGGTTTGGAATCAATCCAGAGTTAAGGTGACTGAAGTCAACCTCGCTGGTCCCGGAGCTTAGTAACTGTTCCTGAAACTGGTGTTGCGGGACGTCAGGCTCCTGCACCTCTTTCCTGGGAGGAAGGAGAGAGTGTAAGGGAGGAGGGGAGAAACTCAAACCCTCCTGAAAGGGCGAGTTAGTGGAGAAGGGGGTGACTTCACCCCAACCGCTGGTCCTATCCCTATGGGATCTAACTGAACCGATTGGAAAAAGCCACCGGGGTCCCGGAGGCGCTAGAGAAATCCAAGTGTTCCTACCGGCCACCAGAGCCACCACCGCTGCCAAGAAGACGAGCAACTGGCCCGCCGTCATCGCCCGCCGTATCCGCACCGTCCCGAGCTCTCCGCTCCGAGCGCAGTTTGCGCCAGTGTGGCTCCGGTCGCCAAACCTCGCTCTTCCTTCAGCCGCACCCTGAACCGCAGACCCGCCCACTACCTGAAGTTCCTTCCCCCAGACACCAAAAGATGCCAGGTAGCTTGTGCCGTTGTCCTCAATGACAACTACAATTGCTTTGGATATAACAGGTGGGGCAGGGGTGCAATGCCAAGTCTTTAGGCGCCGGAGCTGGACGAGGGGTGATTGATAAGTTCGTGGCCTAAGGTTATACAGCTCTCGTTAAATGTACATGCAGTTCAACCGAGTGATTATGCAGTAGGTTTGAAGTTAATAACTTTTGTGGTATTTCTGTTTCAGATAATTGAAAATTGCTAGGTTTTCTAAAATTGACTCCTTCCACCTTTGGCCATGAACTTATCAATGAAATATACAAGTTCCAGAGCACCACAGTGATAGTTTAGACATTAACAAGAATATATCACAGCTTATTAACTGTTCCCAACTCTGCCTCGTACCGTTTCTCTCGCAGAACTGGTTGGACAGGAAATGTTGCCTGTGAGTGTCGATACTCACCATCTCCTCGCACGTCGGGTACTACACGGTTGGACCAATACAGATCCTGTTTAGTCTTTAAATATATAAAAAGTTAAAGAAGCTTGAATCTTTACATAAATTATTAACGTAGGTATACGAATTAAAACATTTCGTATTTTGGAAGTGGCAGATGTTAACGGGGAGGAGAGCAACCTTTTGGGAGGTGTGGAAATGCATTTCGTCTCGTTCATTGCCTCACTAAATTCCTCTTTTTCCTATCAACACAAAGAGAAAAAGAGCCTCTTTCCAATCAACTATTGTTGGAGCTAGGCCAAGCGGTTGATCCGCGAAAAATGATAGCTGAAGTGACGTAAAACTCGCTTATAGCCTGGAATTTTTTTCCCCATTTTGGCTTGTAAAAAAACTAAATTCACTTTATCCAGGTGTAGAAGAGGATTTTGGATGATTACCTTGAAAATTTCATCAAAATAAGGCCGAAGATAAGCTAGCAGTGAAGTTTTCTTTCATTATTTTCGACTTTTAATCTTGGGTTTCGACGTTCATTCCTTGCTTAATATAGCTCCTAACCTGGAATCCAACGGTACCCGTTGGAAAGAGCGAGAAAATGCTCACACTTGGCGTACAGTCGTCCCTCGGCTGGAGAGAGACCGAGGATCTGTGAAATGGCGGGAAGCTACTGGGAAAACAACTGGTCGAGCGAAGACGAATTTCACAAATACTAAAAAATAAAAACAGTCACAGCTCCAGGATTTCACCAAAAACGACCAAATATCATATCCTAATGTTATTAGTGGTATCCACCAACCACCAACCCCCGCTTCCGTAAAATTGCCTCTATTTAATATGCGGCCGCTGTTAAATTACCCGCTTGTTTATTTTGACTTTTTTTTAAACAGAGGTGCCGGAGCCGCCGGCACCACTGCACTGCACCCCTGAGGTGGGGTGGGGCGGAGAGCAATGAGATTTCCGGAGGCCCTGGGCACTACACATGTGCATCCGGTTGCAGCTGAAACTGGATGAACTCCGGATTATTCGGGAGACTGAATGGTTGGTGGACAGGACGCACAGGGAGGTAGTAATACCCAAAGTGCAGAACACGGGTAACTTGGTGACCGTCAGGAGGGGAGAAGGGGATAGTCCCTGTCGCTGTTCCCTCAATGACAGGTATACCGGCTCTGGATAATGGGCGATGACCTAGCAGAGGAAAGCCACGGTGGGCGGGTCTCGGGCACGGAGTCGGGCTCTGTGGCTCAGAGGGAAGCGGGGAGAAAAGGTGAGCTGTAGTGATTGGGGATTCTCATTGATTAGGGGAACGGACAGGATGTTCTGTGGACGAGAACGGGATTATCAGCTGGTTTGTTGCCTCCTCGGTGCCAGGGTCAGGGACATCTCGAATCGAGTCCACAGCATTCGGAAGTGGGAGGGTGAGTAGCCGGAGGCCGTGGTCCACGCTGGTACCAATGACATGGGTAGGATGAGTTCAGGGAGTTGGGTGCTAAGTTAAAGGACAGGACCTTACTAGGGTCGTGATCTCAGGATTGCGATCCACGCCACGTGCTAGTGAGGCCAGAAACAGAAATTGCCCTCAAGTGCATCACTTTTATTTCATCTCTCTTACCCCATCCTCCTGCCACCCTACTAGGGATAGAGTTCCTCTTGTCCTCACCTTCCACCCCACCAGCCTCCACGTTCAGCACATAATTCTCCGAAACTTCTGCCACCTCCAACAGGATCCCACCACCAAGCACATCTTTACATCCACCCCCACTTTATGCTGTTTGCAGGGATCGCTCCCTACGCGTCTCCTTTGTCCATTTGTTCCATGTAAGTGGAACAACTGCTACACCTGCCCCTACACCTCCTCCCTCACTACCATTCAGGGCCCCAAACCGTCCTTCCAGGTGAGACGACACTTCACCTGTGAGTCTGTTGTGGTCATATACCTGTGTTCAAAGCCCCTGGCGTGGACTCCAGTGAGACCCAAAGTAGATTGGGAGACCGTTTCGCCAAACACCTACGCTCCATCCACCAGAAGAAGTGGGATCTCTCAGTGGCCACCCATTTTAATTCCACTTCCCATTCCCATTCTGACATGTTAGTCCATATCCGCTACTATCATGATGAAGCTATGCTTAGGTTGGAGGAACAACACCTTATATTCTGTCAGGGTAGCCTCCAACCTGATGGCATGAACATTGATTTCTCAAACTTCTGGTAATGCCCTCCCCTTCACCATCCCTCATCACCTTTTCCTTCCCTCCTTGTCTGCCCATCACCTCCCTCTGGTGCTCCTCCCACTTTTTCTTTCTTCCATGGTCTTCTGTCCTCTCCTATCAGATGACTCCTTCTCCAGCCCTTTCACCAATTCAGCTTCCCAGCTCTTTACTTCATCCCTCCCCCCTCCTGGTTTCACCTATTTCCTTGCGTTTCTCTCCCCCCCCCCCTCCCCCCACCTTTTAAATCTACTCACCTTTTTTTTCTCCAGTCCTGTTGAAGGGTCTCGGCCTGAACCATCAACTACTTTTTTCAACAGATGCTGCCTGGCCTGCTGAGTTCCTCCAGCATTTTGTGTGTGTTGCTCGGATTTCCAGCATCTGCAGATCTTCTCTTGTTTGTGATATACAACCTAGAGATTCATCTCCTAACAGGCAGCCATGAAACAAAGAAACCCCAAAGAGCTCATTAAAAAAAGACCCCATGTGTAGAGAGAAAAGAAAAACCTAATGTCCATAAAAATAGAACCCATAAAAAAAGAGAACCCATTAAAAAAAAGACCATTGAACACCCAATGTGCAGAGAGAAGAACACATCGTGCAAACAGTAACTCCAAGCAAGTAGCGTTCTGAACTGAAGTCCACAAAGAGAGTCCCATTGTTTGGCAAGGCCAAGTAAATGCCGTGGAGCAGTGATCTGACTTGACCCGTCGCTCGCCTCGGGCCCTGACACCCTGACCTTTTCAATTTGCCCTGGCGCCAAAATCAACGTTCAAACATTGGGTTCCTACGCCTCGATACGCTCTGGGGCCAGGACCCCACCACCTCGATTCGGCCCTGCACTGAAGTCTTCGTCTAAGCACCAAGTTCAGTTCATTTGATACACTCTGGTGCCTGAACCACACTGCCTTGATCTGGCCTTAGGCACGGCACTTAAATCAATCGAACCTCAGGCATTCCTTGCTCTCGGTGATGGGCCTGCTGCCTCGCCTGGTGGCATTGAATTACCTCCAAGTCCAAAGGGAAGCTACAGACTATTACTTGATATAATCTTGTTGAGTAGGAGGCCTTCAAAAGTGAAATGATGAGAGTACAGAGTTTGTGTGTTCCTGTCAGAATAAAAGGGAAGAAGAACAGCTTTAGGGAACCTTGGTTTTCAAGAGGTATTGAGACGCTGATTAAGAAAAAGGAAGCACATAGCAGGTAGGATGAACAAATGAGGTACTTGACAAATATAAGAAATTCAGAACACTTAAGGAAATTAGGAGGGCTGAAAGAAGACATGAGGTTGCTCTAGCAGAGAAGCGGAAGGAGAATTCCAAAGGCTTCTTCAGATGTATTAAGAGCAGAAGGATTTGCAAGGGACAAAATGGGTCCTCTGGAAGATCAGAGTGGTAATCAGTGGTGGAGCTGAAAGAGATGGGGAGATCTTAAATGGATTTTTTGCATCAGTATTTACTTGGGAGACAGACACAGAGTCTTATAGATGTGACAGATTGTAACAGAGAGGTCATGGACCCTGTACAGTTTCAAAGGAGGTGTTATGGTCTTGAGGCAAATTAGGGTGGGTAAAACCCCAGGGCCTGACAAGGTATTCCCTCAGACCCTGTTGGAAGTTAGTGCAGAAATTGCAGGGACCCCAGCAGAGATATTTAAAACGTCCTTAGCCATGGGTGATGTGCCAGAGGATCGGAGGATAGCTAATGTTGTTCTGTTGTTTAAGAAAAGCTGCAAGAATAAGCCAGGAAATTATAGGCTGGTGAGCCAGATATCAGTTTGAGAATGTTAATGGAAGGTATTCTAATGGACCAGATGTATAAGTATTCAGTTAGACAGAAATTGATTAGGGTTAGTCAGGAGGTTTTGTGTGTAGTAACTCATGTCTAACCAATCAATGAGAGTTTTTTGAGGAAGTTACCAGGAAAGTTGATGAGGGTAAGGCAATGGACGTTGTCTACATGGACTTTGACAGGTCTCGCATGGGAGACCAGTCAAGAAGGTTCAGTCACTTGGCATTCAAGAAGAGATAGTCAATTGGATTAAACGTTGGCTTTGCAAGAGAAGCCAGAGAGAAATAGTAGATGGCTGCTTCTCTAACTAGAGGCCTGTAACTAGTGGACTGGCACAGGGATCGGTGCTGGGTCCTTGGCTGTTTGTCATCTATATCAGTGATCTGGATGATAATGTGGTTAGCTGGATCAGCAAATTTGTGTTTGGTACCAGGATTGAGAGTGCACTATCAAAACTTGAAGTGGGATCTGGACCAGCTGGAAAAATGGTAGATGGAATTTACTGCAGACAATTGTGAAGTGTTGCACTTTGGGAGGACCAACCAGAGTAGTTTTATATGGTGAGAGGTAGGGCACTGAGGAGTGCAGTGAAATAGAGTGATCTGGGAGTAGAGTTCCATAATTTCTTGAAAGTGGCATCATAAGGAGATAGGGTTATAGAGAAAGCTTTTGGTACATTGGCCTTCATAAATAAATATATTGAGTACAGGAGTTGGGATTTTATGTTGAAATTGTATAATACATTGGTGAGGCCTAATTTTAAGTATTGTGTGCAGTTTTGGTTACCTACCTACAGGAAAGATATAAATAAGATTGAAAGAATGCCCAGGAAATTTACAAGGATGATGCTGGGACTTCACTAGATTAAGAATTTATTCCCTAAAGCATAGGAAAATTAGGGAAGGTGTGATAGAGATATACAAAATTATGAAGGGTATAGACAGGGAAAATGCTTTCTCCACTGAGGTTGGGTGAGAATACAACTGGGGGTCATGGGTTAAGCATGAAAGATTAAGTATTTAAGGGAACATGAAGAGGAATTTCTTCATTCAAAGTGTAGTGGGAACGAGCTGCTAGCAGAAGTGGTGGATTTAGGTTGGATTCCATCATTTTAGAGAAATTTGGAAGGTACAGGTAAGGAGGGCTTTGGTCTGGGTGCCGATTAATGGGACTAGGCAGACTAATGGTTCAGCACAGACTAGATGGGTTGAAGGGCCTGTTTTATGACCCAATAGTGTTGTGTTCTATGACCCTATGGATGATAGAAAAATGAAGGGCTTTGTGGGAGTGAAGGGTTAGATTGATCTTAGAATAGGTTAAAAGGCTGGCACAAAATAGTGGGCTGAAGGGCCTGTAGCATTGTGTTTTATGTTACATGTATAACTTTGGAAAATGTGAACTGTAAATCACTTGGGTTTCAATGGAATGTTTAAAATGACTGTAATACCTTCACTCATTTCCTTTGTGCAGCTCACTGTTTGGATTTTGGGTGCAGCTCATTTCTGTCGTAATGCTGCAGCTTTACTGATGTCACTTGCTTCAAATTACAGAGTGCGTCAAACAGCTTGTGACCAACAGGAAGAAATAATTCACAGACTCCTTTCACAATGAAAGAAGACTTGTGTGTAATTGAATAGCTTAAAGGCTGGGCAGATCTGGAACTGCACAATATTCTTGCTCACAAATACTTTCCAAAGAGGCAGCAAACAGAATTATTTCCTTTCTGAATCAAAAATATTACAATATCTTTTATTTTTAGTACAGTGTAAAATAATCAGTCTCAAACTGCACAGGTTTATGGTCCCTCCACAGAAACCAGAGGCATTCTTGCCTTGGACAGGTCATAGAAACAATCCTCCAGAGATCTGACCGCATTGTCTCGGCAGCACCATGGCACTCACTGTTCCACTGTTAGAGGTACTGTGGTTTTTGGATTAAAGCCAACCTTCCTTCAGATTCAGACGTGCATCAAACATTTACATTGAATTACGTCATTACGGTGACATTCAACATACCTTGGGATGATGAAGGGTCTTGGCCTGACCTGCTGAGTCAGAATCAGGTTTAATATCACTGACACATGTCATGAAACTTGCAGTACATTCCAATACTGCAACAGCAGTACATTCCAATACATAATAAAAACTGTAACGGTTAGTATATATAGAAAAAAATAATTAGTGCAAAAAGCAAGTAGCGAGATAGTGTTTATGGGTTCAATGTCCATTCAGAAATCTGATGGGGGAGGGGAAGAAGCTGTCCCTGAATCACTGATTGTGTACATTCAGGCTCCTGTACCTCCTTCCTGATGGTAGCAATGAGAAGTGGGCATGTCCTGGGCAATGGGGGTCCTTAATGATGGATGCCACCTTTTTGAAGGTTTTCTCCTGGATGCTGTGCAGGTTAGTGCCCATGATGGAAATGACTGAGTTTACAACGCTCTGCAGCTTATTTCAATCCTGTGTAGTTTCCCCCCCCCCCCCACCACCCCAAGTACCAGACAGTGATACAGTCAGTTGGAATGCTCTCTACGGTACATCCGTAGAAATTTGAGTGTATCTTTGGTGACATACCAAATCTCCTCGTGCTCTTAATGAAATATTATCTGTAGCATTCTGTGTGTGTTACCACCCAGGGATGTGCTGGGGGCAGCCACCAAGTGTTGCCCAACATCTCGGTGCCAGATAGTGGATCCACCATACTCAGCAGAACACAACAAGCAACAAAACAGTAACAGCAAAACAAGCCCCATTCCTTTCCCTCTCTCTCTCTCACACCCCCCCCCCCCACCTCCTATTCTAGGGCAGCCCTTCAGATTTCCAGTTCCAGACTGCTTCATCGAGCACCTCTGCTCCATCCACCAAAAGTATAACTTTCTGGTGGCCAAATATTTTTATTCCCATTCCTGTTCCAAGATGTCGGTCCATGGTCTCTTCTCGCGTCATGATGAGGCCACCTTCAGGGTTGAGGAGCAATATTCTGTCTGGGTAGCCTCCAACCTGATGGCATGAATATTGATTTCTCTTTGCAGTAAAAACATTTCCCTCCCCCTCCCCTCTTCTTTTTCCCCACTCTTGCCTCTTCTCATCTGCCTGTCACCTCTCCTCCTTCCCTTTCTCCTATGGTGCACTCTGTTCTTCTATCAGATTCCTTCCTTTCCAACCCTTTACCTTTCCCACCCAACCAGGCTTCACCTATCACCTATCAGCTTGTCCTCCTTCCCCTCCCCCACTTTTTTATTCTGTCATCTTCTCTTCCTTTCCAATCGTGAAGAAAGGTCATGGCCCAAAACGGTGACTGTTTATTCATCTGCATAGATGCTGCCTGACCTGCTGAATTCCTGCAACATCTCGTGTGTGTTGATCTGGAATACTCAAGTCAAGTCAACTTTTATTGTCATTTTGACCATAACTGCTGGCACAGTGCATAGTAAAAATGAGACAACGTTTTTCAGGACCATGGTGTTACATGACACAGTACAAAAAACTAGACTGAACTATGTAATTCAAAAAAACAGAGAAAGCTACACTAGACTACAGACCTACACTGGACTGTATAAAGTGCACAAAAACAGTGCAGGCATTACAATAAATAATAAACAGGACAGTAGGGCAAGGTGTCAGTCCAGGCTTCGGGTATTGAGGAGTCTGATAGCTTGGGGGAAGAAACTGTTACATAGTCTGGTTGTGAGAGCCCGAATGCTTCGGAGCCTTTTCCCAGACGGCAGGAGGGAGAAGAGATTGTATGAGGGGTGCATGGGGTCCTTCATAATGCTGTTTCCTTTGCGGATGCAGCGTGTAGTGTAAATATCCGTGATGGCAGGAAGAGAGACCCCGATGATCTTCTCAGTTGACCTCACTATCCGCTGCAGGGTCTTGCGATCGGAGATGTGCAATTTCTGAACCAGGCAGAGATGCAGCTGCTCAGGATGCTCTCAATACAACCCCTGTAGAATGTGATGAGGATGGGGGGTGGGAGATGGACTTTATTCAGCCTTCGCAAAAAGTAGAGACGCTACTGGGCTTTCTTTGCTATGGAGATGGTGTTGAGGGACCAGGTGAGATTCTCCGTCAGTACTGTGTGTAGATCTGGTCACACTACAGGAAGGATGAAGAGGCTTTGGAAAGGGCACAGGAGAAATTCGTGGAGTATAGAGAGAGGCTGAACAAACTTGGGTGGTTTTCTCTGGAACATCAGAGGCTGAAGGCAAGACCTGACAGAAGTTTGTAGAATTATAAGATCACAGTAAAGACAGACAATAATGTTTTGGTGGATGGGGTTTAACCAAAGAGAAACTCAGAGGTTAGTTACTTTGACAGAGAATTTATTCTTTTAATCTGATTACATGTCCCCTTTGTGATTTAGGCACAAAAATTAGCAGTATTACAATGGCTATAAATCATAATTATATCTGTCCACATACTTGTGTCACACTCTATCATTACAGAAAGGTGGAAAGGTTAAATGTTCAAACAGTAACTTTAAAATTAAAAAAAATGTTCTGAATATTATTTATTTCACTAGATTGTGTAAAACAGAAAATATTACTTCTCCAGTTTGAGATTTTAATCCTTGAAACTTATTTATTTTACTGAACAGTAATAGCATTCAACACAGTTCAAAAGTCCCTAAATGCAGCCACTTAAAACAACATGGTTGTGTTTTGTACCATTACCTTTATGTCACAATAATAAATTTACAACTTTTACAATAATTTGTACATTACTTTGGGAGTCTGTACACTGTGCGTTTGGACGTTAGGCATCCCTTGTCTCTCAAGTCTATAAACAAGGCATTTGAGATATTTTGCGCATATGGTTACACTTCTGGGTGGCACTCAGATATTTCACAAGAACTACAACTGGCAGGGCCTACTTTTCCAGAGTGGTGGGGAACAATAAATTACTAGGATTGGACCATTTGATAAAGGGAAGGCAGTTGAGGATCAGCAGACTGGAAAAATGCTGGCAGATTTCATCTGCTGGAGGATATTAGTGAACTACGGTAAATGGGTTCTTGGATAAGATGCTGACTGCATGGTTATTTCTACTGAGACTAGTTTTCACTAGGAACAGGAATGTCCCCGGGGTCCCTCGAGATCAAAATCATGGCTGATCTTCCCCCACAGATCCATTTGTTTACCCTCTACCCAATTCCTCAAGACCCTGAAAATTCAGAGTTCTGTTGATTTTTTTTTTGTTTGAAATTCAGTAACAAAGCCTTCACACCCTCTAGGAACGAGAATTCCAAAGGTTCCCCACCTCTGTTGTCCTGAAACTGTGACCCTTGCAAGAATTTCCATCTCTCATCAGCCCCTGGGATGGGACTTGAATTTTTGTCCCTAAACAAGTGGTCCAAAACTCTGACTCTTGGCCTGGTGAGGCCCGGTAATCCAACCACTGCCCTGGAGGGTCAGCTAAACTCTGAGGCAAATCCTACTGTCAAAAACTCCTTCCCATTTCTATTGCTTTTGAGGAAATTAATGAATTATTTGCAATATACATTCACATATATTAGGAGTAAACTTGATATTGAAAAAAAACCAACCTCTGACACAAAATAACTCTCAATTTTCACTCCCTCACAGAAGGGTAACATTTGTTTTAACAATCATACTGAAGAAAAATTTGGAACAAACTGTAAAATCAGCACAATGAAATTGCATAACAAAATTTTTAACCAACTGTTGATAAAGTGCCACAAGGTTTGTTAACATTCATAAATGTCACAGTGTGTGCAGTTCAAACTCAATAAAAAACAAGCTGTACATGTGGAGTGGATTCTCTCAAATATCAGACTTTGGAAAGAAATAATTAAGTAGTAAACACAAGTGATTCTACAGATGCTGGAAATCCAGAGCAACATGCACAAAATGCTGGAGGAACTCAGCAGGTCAGGCAGTGTCTATGGAGAGGAACAAACAGTCAACGCTTTGGGCCAAGACCTGTCTTCAGGACTGGAGGAGAGGGAGGAGGACGCCAGAATAAATAAAAGTGGAGGAAGGGGAAGGAAGGTATGCTGGATGATGATAGGTGATGCCAGGTGGGTGGGAAAGGAAGGAATCTGATAGGAGAAAGGGAAGGATGAGTGATATCGGGGGTGGAGATAGGTATAGTCAAGATAGCCATGGAAATTGGTAGGTTTATAAAAGACGTCAGTAGACAGTTAAGTAGTGCTGTGAAGTGTGTAGAGGTAGATTGTGCTCATTTCCACCTCACTGACAAGGTACAGCATGATGCAGGTAATTCCCCCTACAGCCGACCTCACTCCATCCCAAATTCCCATGGGAATAGATCTGCCCATCAGTACACAATAAGAACAGGGGTTCCCAAACTGGAAGGAGCCCATGGCATTAAAAAAAGTTGAGAACCCCTGGATAAGAGTAAGCTTTATGAAATAGCTTTTGTGGAACTGCATGCTCTAGCAGACAGAACAGGAGGAAATGTTATACCTCTGAGACTGACACTTGCACAGTTCTGACCTGCAGATTGACTGAGCCTTTGCAATGTTGCTGCCGAATCTTAAAAATCCTCCCCTTTCTCACAGCCTCTTGGACGTCAGAAATTTACAGGTTTAATCTCAGCACAAATCAGCTCCACTTAACACAAGATGATTTCCTATTCTGTATTTAATTAATCATACTGACTGCACTGAGAGTTGACTGCCAGTATTAAGTAATAAGCAATTTGGTTTTTAGTTAACAGATCATCAGGGAGGAGCTACAGGAGCCTGACAACACATACTCAACATTTTAGGAACAACTTCTCCTCCATCATCAGATTCTTAATGGCCAATAAACATTACCTATTGTAACTTTTTTTATGTGGCTTCAAAAGGTATGACTTCCACAGAGCCCTGATCTCAACATCACTGAGGCTCTCTGGGATTACCTGGGGAGCCAGCGTGACAGCCAAAGTCTGTAGAACAACTGTGGTAAGTTCTCCAAGAAGCTTGGAACAACCTACCAGCTGATTTTCTTATAAATCTGCACAACAGATTTAAAAGAACTGATGCAGTTTTAAAGTTTTATTTGGTCACACCAAATATTGATCTGATTTAGTTTTCTTATTGTTTACTGCCCTTTATAGTAATTTATTGATATTTAGAAGCTATTCATTTTATTTTTGAAAGCATCTTCACTTGACGGAATTTTTTTTTACATGTGTCTAAGACTTTTGCACAGTACTGTATTATATATATATATTTCTTACTGTAATTTATAGTTTAAGTAATACAGAACAACAAATCCCACAACATATGTCAGTGATATTAGACTTGAATCTGACACACGACTACATTTTTATTTTCAGCAGCTCATTGATTCAATTACGTTAATACTTTGGTTAAAAACCTTTAGAACAATTTAAATACACGGCATAAAGTGTCTTCCTTTCACCTGAATTCACCAATCACCTTCTAACTATCCTCCTTCTCCTCCGTCCACTTTTTTATTCTGGCTTCTTTCCACTTCCTTTCCAGTCCTGACCTGCAGACTTTCTCCAGCATTTTGTATGTGTTGCTCTGAATTTATGGCCACGTCCACTTTGTTTAAACCCACAGGTTTCCCCACTGCAGGTCGCTGCCACCATGCATTGCTTTAGACCTGGGGTTCCCAGCCAGCTCAGACTCTATGGCATAAAAACGGTTGGGACACCCTACTTTAGACAGACCAATGCAAAAGACAAAAACAGAACAAACAGAATGAAGAAAAGAACAAAGCATTTCAATACAGTGCTGTGATTTCTGCCAAAAAACTACTTACACTGATTATCAATAGAAAATATGAAACACTATGAATCACAAAACAAGATGAAGGCCTCTTACAATGAAATTAGAACATAGGACAGTACTGCCCGGGGCAGGCCTTTGGCTCACCATGTCTGCATAGCACATGATGCCAAATCAAACTAATTCCCCTCTGCCTGCACAATGTCTTGCCTGACCCCATGTCTGTCAAAATGCTTCTTAAATGCTGCTATCACATTCACTTCCACCACCTCCCTTAGCAGTATGTATCAGGTACCAAACTCTCTTGTGGAAACAAAATTGTTTATTAATCCATATTATTTTGGGGAAGAGACAGCAACATTTCTGAAACTAAACCCAGGAGCTGCAGTAAAACTGTTAAAATTATTGTTCAAGTGTTAAGTATCTTTAAAATCTGGCTATGTACTTGAGGATGTGCTGGCACTGGAGAGGGTCCAGAGGAGATCCATGAGAGTGATCCCGGGAAAGAACAGATTAACATGAGGAGCATTTGATGACCCTGGGCCTGTACTTGCTGGAGTTTAGAAGAATGAAAGGGGATCTCATTGAAACCTACCAAATATTGAAAGGCCTAGATCAAAGGAACCCCAACCATTTTTATGCCATGGAGTCTTACCATTAACTGAGGAGCCCGTGGACCCCAGGTTGGGAACACCTGGCTTAGATAGAGTAGATGTGGAGAGGATGTTTCCTATAGTGGTTGAGTCTAGGACCAAAGAGCACAGCCTCAGAATACAAAGATGTTCCTTCAGAACACAGATGAGGAGAAATGTCTTTAGCCAGCTGGAGGTGAATCTGTGGAATTCATTGCCCTGGACAGCTGTGGAGGCCAGGTCAATGGGTGCATTTAAAGTGGAGGTTGATGAGTTCTGGATTAGCCAGGGCATCAAAGGTTATGTGGAGAAGGCAGGAGAACAGGGTTGAAAGAGAAAATAAAGACTTGATAGGCCAAATAATCCAATTCCGCTTTTATTCTGTTTTAGGCCAGGGATTCCTAATCTTTTTTATGTCATGGACCCCAACCATTAACTGAGGGGTCTGTGGATACCAAGTTGGGAACCCCTGGTCTTATGGTATCCTCTCATTCTTCTAATGTAAAGAACACAGATCCAGCCTATGTCTTATGCTCTTCCCCATTTAACATACAGCAATCTTACTTAATTATCTGTCGTGCTTGCGTTTGCCAGAGCTTTTTATACTCATTCAAAATAAAACAAACTGAACAGGGCCAATCATAAATCTTGGAAGTGTTTTAAATGACTGTACAAAAATATCTGATGTATTTAAACACAATATCATTCTCCGGTGTAACAGACTGCTCATAGTTCCTTCCATGCAAGTTAAAACTTTTAAAATATAAATAAGGTTTTATAATACATTTTAAATCTGTCAAAATAATGCAAAAATAAATAAATGAAGGGAAATATCATCAAATAATGATGAAGCACAAAAATTATTTGCACTAATAGACTATTTTAAAGAGGTTTAAATATTTTGGTTTGGTTCAGGAGCGCTCTCTCAGCTTTGGAAAACATCACATATTTGTGCTTTTAGAAAAAATTTAAATAGTGAAGAATCATTTTGGATTTTTGTGATAAAATTACAACCAGAGAAGGATAATACCGTGTGCGCTCAAAGTTGTGCACTACTGAATGCTTTAAACAATCCAGTTAAGTCCCCAAGTTTATTACCTGAAGCACTCAGCATCGTGCAGCAAGCTTATTTGATCCATGAGCAAAATTAGTCAGTTTTCTATGCACCTATTCGAATTTTAAAAGCTGTGCTCTTAAAGCAAAATAAGTGATTGCTTTCATAAAGTATTTTACCAACGGTTTTCTCTGCATAAAATTTTTTTTTAAACTTTGTGCCTTTTGAGTTTCTTGATTACCAAGACAAATTCAAGCTCTGTTTACCAGTTCAGGACCAATCAGTCAGTGAAAATATCTTTTTCATGTTTCATAAGGTAGTGGCCATATTGACAGCTTACAAAAGGGTAAATGACCGTTAGCCTTGAAACGTCTCTTCCGCCAGGCAGCCAGCAGATGATATCTGATTTATCTCAACCAGAGGAAACACTTGGAAAATGTACTTAATACCACAATGATACAAAATATGCCAGATATTTGCACATGACCAAAGCATGTCCAAAACAATTCTCAGATTACTTTACTGCCTTGTGGATTGCAATCATCTCCTTTAAAACAAGAGTCTAGCAGTTTCACTGGGTCCAATTTGACAGGATTTAATGGTGCTTATGGAACGGTTCCCAGTATCTTGTGGTGGGGAACAGTGCTCAGTGCCTCCTCCCGTGTACGAGTTAGTGAAACGTTCTGTGGAAGAGAAAGAGAGAGCGAGTAAATGTCACAATAATCTTTTAGGTTCAGAAAGATATTTGAAGAGATACAGCCCCATCCAGCCAAGGAGCCCACAGCACCCAATTACAAATGTGACCAATTTCTAACCCGTACACCATTGAAATGTGGGGGTGAAGCTGGAGGAAGTGCACGTGGTGATAGGGAGAAGGTATAAACTCCTTACAGACAGTGGCAGAATTTAACGCAGATTACTGGCGCTGTAATAGTGTTACTCTAACTTCTACGCAATTGTGCCACGCTAACTCCAAAGAGATATAGTGCATTCTAGTTAATTGGGACACATCAAGTCCAGTACACTTTGGCCCAATTAAGTGGCTGCCCCAATCAGCTGAAGTTTCATGGCACCTTGAAACCAGTCACTCCAGGCAGATGGGGCTCATCAGCTGAGGTTGGCAGCTCGTCAAGGAGAAGGAAAGCTCTGATCACAAACCTCCGCTGCCACTCATGGGGAAGGTTTCAGGAGTAAATTGTGAGGAAAAGTCCAGAACTAGAGCTCTTAAGGTAGTCCTATGTTGAGTTCAGCACTGACTGGCAACTCCGCTGGTGCCCAACAGTGTCGGTTTCTGTCGTTCGTTTGCATTTGTCATCTGCATGGAGAGGGAGAGCTTGCTTCATGGGCAACAGTTTGTACTGCCCAGGCTTGCATATGATGCAGATAACTGGGACACAACATCCATGGTCAACCTTGACCAATGGAAGACTTCCTCAGCCAACCAAGTTAATGCCAATAAGTTGGGGTGGAGAAGCAGGGGCAGGGGTAGAGTTTGTGGGGGCGCACTTTCCAAGTAAAGAGAATCAGTGAAATGGTTTCTTCATAAAGCACAAACTGTTCTGAGAGGAGCTTTTGGAATGAAGAAGAAACCGGAGCACTCAGAGGAAACCCATGCGGTCATGGGGAGAATAAACAAACTCCTTACATATTGAACCTGGGTCGCTGATACTATAACAGCATTACATTAACCACTATGCTCCAGTAAACAAACCTTTGATTTAAGAACACCCACCTCCCCAATCAAACATTAAAAAAACATTATTTCCTAAATGATTTCTCTTGCTCAACGGACTTTCGACTGATTGCTTGAAACATGGTCTCTCCCCATAGACAGTGGTTCTAATTTGATGTTTGTCCTACTGTGACGTAGCAGGTGGAGTGAAGCACTGTTTGCTATGGATGAGCCGACCTCAACAAACATTTGTCGTGCCCCACAGCCAAAGAGACAGGTTTCACCCCGTCTTCCAAGACAGAGTGGACATGGAGAGGATGTTTTCTACAGTGAGGAAGTCTAGGACCAGAGAGTACAGCCTCCAGATACAAAGAACATAACCTTTAGAACAGAGATGAGGAGGAATTTCTTTAGTGGGGTGGTGAATCTGTGAAATTCATTGCCACAGACAGTGGTGGAGGCCAAGCCATTGGGTTTTTTTTAAAAGTGGAGGATGAAAGGTTCTTGACTGGAAAGGGCATCAAACATCACAGAGAGAATGCAGGAGAGTGGGATTGTTTGTTTGTTATGTGTCATATGATGGGGCGATCATGGTCTTTCCTTGATCATGATTACTCTTGCCATATTTTTCTGTAGAAGTGGTTTGTCATTTCCTTCTTCCGGGTGACTCCAGCCATTATTAATACTTTCCAGAGACTGTCTGTCTGGTGTCAGTGGCCGCATAACCAGGACTTGTGATCTGCGCCAGCTGCTCGTACGACCATTCACCACCCGCTCCCATGGCTTCACGTGACCCTCATCAGGGGGCTAAGCAGGTGCTACACCTTGCTCAAGGGTGACCTGCAGGCTAGCGGAGGGAAGGAGCACCTTACGCCTCCTTTGGTAGAGATGTGTCTCCATCCTGCCACCCAGAGTACGGTTGAGAGGGATAATAAATCAGCCATGATGGAACAGTGGAACAGACTTGATGGGCCAAATGGCCTAACTCTGCTCCAATGTCTTGAAGTCTTCATCGACATTGGAAGATATAGTCAGCGAGTCTAAAACTAGAGGCCACAGGTTTAAAGTGAAAGTGGGAATTTTTAAAGGGGACCTAAGGAAAAAGTTTTTTCACACAGTGAGTGGTGAGGATGTGGAACGAGCTGCCAGAAGAAGTGGCAGAGGGGGACACAATCACAAGGTTTAAAAAACACTTGGATAGGTACATTTTTTGTGTGAGTGGGGATTTGGGGGTGTCGATGCTACTGTTGCTGTTCTTTTTCGTGAGTGAAGGGGTCGGGGATTGTTATTGTCGCGGATTTTTTTTCTACAAGTGAGGGGATCAGGGGTTGTTACTTTCCCTGTTTTTTCTTCCAGGGGAGGGGTGGGGGATTTGATACTATTGTTGCTGGGGGGGTTTTCGGGGGGGTGGGCGGGGGGTTTTGGGATTTGTGAGTTTTTTTTCTTCTTCTTTTTCATGTTGGGGGGGGAGCTGATATCTTTTCTATCAACAATCCCACGGTCTTTCTGTATTTCATGGCCATCTGGAGAAGATAAATTTCAGAGTGTATTGTACATGCACACTTTGACAAGAAAATGAAACTTTGAACCATTGAACATAGATGGATAAGGTTGAGGGATATAGACAGAATACAGGCAAATGGGACTGGCCCATATAAGCACCTTGGTCAGCATGGGTGGGTTGCGCCAAAGGGCCTATTTCTGTACTTTTAACACTCTGTGACGCTGGTCTTTCCCATTTATGACCACCCCATGTTCATAATCCGGAATCTACACCTTTAACCACCCAATATTTCAGTACATTAAATTAAACCCAGGCCAGAAACAGAAGGCTGGTAACTGTCTCACAGAAATTAGGTCCACGGTTAGTACAGTCAATGGTTCCATTTAATATCAGAGACCGTATACAGTATACAACCTGAAATTCTTACTCTTTGCAGACATCCACGAAACAGAAAAAAACTCCAAAGAATGAATGACAGAAAACGTAGAACCTCAAAGCATGCCACCCATGCACAAACAGCAGCAAAAGCATCAACAACCCCACTTACTCCAACAAAAGCACCAACCCCACCCCAACATGTGAGCAATAGCAAACCCCCCCCAAGAGACCCTGATCTAGAGGCCATCCAAACCACTGTCCATCCCAGCTCAAACGACTTATTGCAATCTAGGTTCTGATACAGGATACTACATTCGTATGAAGTAACAAACATTCACGTGAAAGAACAAACTTATGAAAGTCAAAAAACTGCAGATGCTATGAACCTGGAACACAAATAAAAAACGCTGAACTGAAAATAAATACTGAACTATCCACAGGGAAAGGGATTTCTAACATCCTCTACACTGCAGACTCGTGCTGTCTTCAAAACATATATACTGTTGATTACCAGAAGATTATCATGGAAGAGGCACAGGAGCCTGAGAACACACACTTATGTTTTAGGACTAGCCTTTTCCCCTATACCATCAGGTTTCTGAACGGTCCATAAACATGACCTCACTATATTTTTCTCTCTCTCTTTTGCACTAGCTTTTTGTAAATGCAGTGGATTCCAGATAACTGGACACATCAAGACCAGCACATTTTGGTTCAATTAAGTGCTGCCCCAATTCGCCGAAGTTTCATGGAAATAGTTAAAAAGGTAGAAAAAAGACAAACTGGGTAACAATAGTAGTACAGTACTACAAAACTGTGTATTAGTTCCCAAAAGTTATCGATGGAGAAATTCATCCAGTGTCCGTGATGAACAAAATCAGCGCATAGTGTAGATAATGGACTTCCTTCATACAATACTATCGATGATTGCATCCTCCAAATCTTCCTTTTCATTGTCATAGTCAAGATTATTGGCCAAACCTTCAAATTCTTTGTTGTTCCTAACTTGTTGAAGTAGTGAAGTAATTTAATTTTTCACTCCTGGTGTTTCTGGCATCTCCAAGCTTGAGTGCTTGAAACCAGAGTAAGCAAAATAGTTCTGAATTTCCTTACTGATCATTCCTCACTGTTAGTAACAAAAGTCACTGCTTTTTGAACAAAAACAGATGCAACTAATACTATTTAAAAACTGATTGCTTTAAGCACGGTGTGGCGTCCAACCGCCACACAAGTGCTAGCAAGAAGCTGTTTGGCAACAGTGTCCTGTCCCAATTGAATGACATAGTGTCCCAAATAAACAAAGTTAGCTTTTTCTCTTTAACAGTTGCTCCAAATAAACAGTTTCCCCACAGACCCAATTAGCTGGTATCCACTGTAAATATACACTCCATGGTACAGGAAAGGAACCTGGTGTGATCTTTTGCTGCTGTGGCCCATCCACTTCAAGGTTTGATGCTCAGAAATACTCTCTACACATCACTGTTGCAACACATGATTATTTGAGTTACTGCTGCCTTCCTGTCCACTTGAACCATTCTGGCCATTCTCCTCCGACCTCTCTCAGTAACGATGTTTTTGCAGCAGTAACAAGGTGTCAGATGCAGCGTGGAATAGGCCCTACTGATACTTAAAGCCCTGCAACCCCTGATTTAACCTAGCCTAACCACAGGACAGTTTACAATGACCAATTAACTTACCAACCGGTATGCCTTTGAAATGTGGGAGGAAGCCCATGCAGTCATGGGGAGAACGTACAAACTCCTTACAGGCAGCACCGGGAATTGAACCCAGGTTGCTGGTACTGTAAAGTGTTGTGCTAACCACTACGCTACCGTACCACACTCTTTTTGCCAAGCTTAGCCTACTAAGATTGCAGCTGACACTTGCAGAGGTCAAAGAGTTGTTTCTGAGTAAATTAAACTCCCAACCAATATTTTTAGTTCAGCTTCTTGTTGTAAAGTCTGTTTTCAGTATTTAATGTAAATGGCAAGAAAAAATCAGTTGGAAGTTAATAAGTCAGCTTTGCAAACAAACTACACAGTCTCTGAAGTATAGGATGCTGGTCCACAGCATTGTGCTGATTGCTCAAGAGTTACAATGTAAAACAATGGGGTTATGTTAATTGGCCTGTATCAAACCAGACAACACTGGCTAAATTGTTTGGTTCAAGGAAGTTGGCAAACCAGATTGATTCTGACATCGGGAAAAATATCACATGTATAAAGTCACCCAAATGTCAAAAAAAAAACCCAGTATAACTGTCAGAGAGCAGTCAAGCTTGTTAGGAATGATCAAGGAACAGCAAGAAGACAGACAGAAAGAAAGGGTGTCTAGAATCCATTCCTCTTTGATTTTTATAACAGACAACTCGTTCATTTGCAACTCATTGGTATATCATTCTAGCTAAAAGGAATTGTACCTGTGTTTTGGAAATACTTTGTGTTTCAAAATTTGGAAATCTTTTCTAAGACAGAAAACCTCTGAGTTTTAAATATATTTTAGGGGATTTAAACTTGTATTGTTAAAATAAATAAACAGTGCTTAATCTGCTTTGTTAGCTGGAATCATCAAGAACAATCGTTTGATTAGCTGAGGCTAATGATGGGGGTAGATAAAGTCAGATATATGAGGATTCCAGTGGAATGAAGGGAATTACAGAGGCATGAGAGAAGAGCTGGCCAGAGGTGATTGGAAGGGGTCACTAGCAGGGATGATGGCAGAACAACAATGGCTGGAGTTTCTGGAGGACATTCGGAAGGTGCGGGATAGATACATCCCAAAGGGAGGATGACACAACCATAAAGAGAGGGCATACATATAGAAAAAGTTAGTGGGAAGTTAGAAGGTTGCAATCTTACAAAAAGCAACTAAAAGACATAAGGAGAGAATGATGGCATGTGAAGATAAGCTAACCAATAATATAAAAGAGGATACAAAAAGATTTTTCAGATAATATAAAGAGTAAAAGAAAGACTTGAGTGCCTATCAAACCACTGGAAACAATGCTCGAGAAATAGTAATGAGGGACAAAGAAATTGGCTGAATTTGATAAATATTTTGCACAATATCTTTACTGTGTTAGATACTAGCAGTATGTCAGAAACTTGAGAGTGGTAAGGGGAAGAAGTGAGTATAATTGCTGTTACTAAGGGGAGGGTTCTTGGGATGCTGAAGATTGGTTGATAGATAAGTCATCTGGACCAGATGGACTATACCCCAGGGTTCTGCAAGAGGTAGCTAAAAAGATTGTGGATGCATCAGTAATGACCTTTCAAAATCAAACATGAGAAAATCAGCAGATGCTGGAAATCCAAGACAACACACACAAAATGCTGGAGGAACTCAGCAGGTCAGACAGCATCTATGGAAAGAAATAAACAGTCTTCCATTGAAAGGAATAAACATTCATTAGGTTCTGGAATGGTTGGGAGGACTTGAAAATTGCAAACGTCACTCCACTCTTTAAGAAGGGAGGGAAGCAGAAGAAAGAAAATTATAGGCCAGTTAGCCTGACTTCAGTGGTTGGGAAGATGTCGAAGTCCATTATTAAGGATGAGGTTTCGGGGTACTTGGAGGCACATTATAAAATAGGCCAAAGTCAGGATGTTTTCTTTAAGGGGAGATCTTTCTTGACAAATCTGTTGGAATTCTTTGAGGAAATGACAGGCAAGATTAACAAAGGAGAGTCCATGAATGTTGTTTACTTAGATTTTCAAAAGGCCTTTGACAAGGTGCTGTTCACGAAGCTGCTTAACAAGAGCCAATAGTATTACAGGAAGCATACTAGAATGGATAGAAGATTGGCTGACTGGCAGGAGGTAAAGAGTCGGAATAAAGGGGGGCTTTTCTGATTGGCTGCCAGTGACTAGTGGTGTTCAGAGGTCAGTGTTAGGAGCACTTAATTTCACATTATATGTCAATAATCTGGATGACAGATTTGATGGCTTTATGGCCAAGTTTGCGGACAATATGAAGACATGGGCATAGGTGTATGTGTAGGCTTGCGTTAGTCTCGATAGACCATGGATTTGCGCCTTGGAAAGTTTCCAGGGTGCAAGCCTGGGCAGGGTTTTTTTTAAATGAAAGACCGGCAGTTGCCCAAGCTGCAAGTCTCCCCTCTCCACGCCACTGATGTTGTCCAAGGGAAGGGCATTAGGACCCATACCGGTGGGACCAGATGTCGTCGCAGAGCAATGTGTGGTTAAGTGCCTTGCTCAAGGACACACACACAGCTTCAGCCAAGGGTCAAATTAGCGACCTTCAGATCACTAGACGAACGCCTTAACTACTTGGCCACGCGCCAACACAGATATGGGCATATAGTGTTGAGGAAGCAGGAAGTTTGCATAAGGACAGATTGGGAGAATGGGCAAAGAAGTGGCAGATGGAATATAGTGTAGGAAAGTGTATGGTAGAAGTCTGCACTTTGGTAGAAGGAATAAAGTCGTAGATTATTTTTTAAAACGTGCAGAAAATTCAAAAATCTGAGTTGCAAAAGGACTTGGGAATCGTTGTGCAAGATTTCCTAAATGTTAATATGTAGGTTGAGTCAGTGGTGACGAAGGCAAATGCAATTTTAACATTAATTTCGAAAGGACTAGAATAAAAGAGCAAGGATGTGATGCTGATTGGTCAGACCACAGAGTATTGTAAGCAATTTTGGACTACTTTTCTAAGAAAATATGTTCTGGCATTGGAGAGGGTTTAGAAGAGATTCACAAGAATGATTCCATGCATAAAAGGATTAAGGTATGAGGAGCATTTGATGGCTCTAGGGCTGTATATGTTGGAGTTTAGAAGGATGAGGGGAATCTCATTGAAACCTCTTGAATATTGAAAGGCCTAGACAGTGGATATGGAGATGTTTCCTATAGTGAGTGAGTCTGACACTAGAAGGCATACCCTCAGAACAGATGGACATCCATTCAGGTAAGAGATAAGGAGGAATTTCTTTAGCTAGAAGGTGGTGAATATATGCTGCAGACAACTGTGGACACTAAGTCATTGGGTATATTTAAAGTGGAAGTTGATAGGGCCTTGATTAGTCAGGGTGTCAAGGATTACAGGGAGAAGGCAGGACAGTGGGGTTGAGAAGGAGATAAATCAGCCATGATGAGCAGACTCGATGGGCCAAATGGCTTAATTCTGGCTTTGTTTCGAATGGCTTAATCCTGCTCCTATGTCTTAAAGTGTTATTGAAGCATCTACTCATTGGTAGGTGGAATCCACAACTCAGATAATGGGTATTGGCAGCTAAGTTCTCTGTGGAGGATAAGCAGGGAACTGATCTGGCCTTTGAAAAGCCGGTGGCTACAGTAGAACATCAGAAGACAGTAGAAGTCAGTAAGAGTTGTAGGAGGTCCAGTGTGGCTGGTCAAGGACTACAAATGCAGCATGCTACCACCCACTCTGGGCTCCCTACAATTTCCCTACCGACACAACCGATCGATAGATGACACAATAGCCACAGCTCTACACATTGTCCTTACACATCTGGAGAAGAAGGATGCTTATTTGAGATTGCTGTTCTTGGACTACAGTTCAGCAGTCATCACCATAATTCCATCCAGGCTCAACAAGAAGCTCAGAGACCTCGGGCTTCACCCTGCCTTGTGCAGCTGGATCCTGGACTGGTGGCAGATTGGCAACAGATGGTAAGAGTGAGCTTCCTCACCTCTGCCCCTCAACACAGGAGCCCCTCAGGGCTGTGTTCTGAGCTCCCTCCTTTACTCTCTGTATACCTATGACTGTGTCACCACCCACAGCTGCAATCTGCTAATTAAATTTGCTGACGATACTGCATTGATTGGCCTTACCTCAAATAATAACAAGACAGCCTACAGAGAAGTCATCTCCCTGACACAGAAGTGTCAAGAAAACAACCTCTCCCTCAATGTCGCAAAAACAAACGAGCTGTTTGTGGACTACAGGAGGAATAGAGACAGGCTTATCCCTTTTGTTATCAATGGATCTGGGGTTGAGAGGGCGAACAGCTTTAAGTTTCTCAGCATACACATCACAAAGGATCTCTCGTCATCTATACATACCAGCTGTGTGGTGTAAAAAGCACAACAGCACCTCTTTCACCTCAGACAGTTGAAGAAGTTTGACATGAGTCCCCAAATCTGAAGGACTTTATACAGGGGCACAATTGAGAGCATCTTGACTGGCTGAATCACTGCCTGATATGGGAACTGTACTTCCCTCAATCACAGGACTCTGCAGAGAGTGGTGTGGACAGCCCAGCGCATCTGTTGATGTGAACTTCCCGCTATTCAGGATATTTACAGAGACAGGTGCGTAAAAAGAGCCCGAAGGATCACTGGGGACCCGAGCCACCCCAACCACAAACTGTTCCAGCAGCTACCATCCGGGAAACAGTACCGCAACATAAAAGCCAGGATCAACAGGCTCCAGGACCAGGCCAGCTGACTGTTTAATTTATGCTGATACAATTGAATTTCTATGCTACAGTGACTGTCCTTTTGTACATACAATTTATTACAAATTATTATAAATTGCACAATGCACATTCAGACGAAAACATGACGTAAAGATTTTTACTCCTCGTGTATATGAAGGATGTAAGAAATAGAGCCAATTCAATTCAATTCCCTTTAGTTTTTTTTGACCCAGAGGATCATGGATGCATGGAATGAGCTGCCAGGGTGGTGGCATAGGTATACTTCAATAATTCCTAGATAGATAGGGTGATAGAAAAGAGGACTGTACTGTATCTGTCGATGTAGAGCGGAGAGTGAGTGCGTAAATTTGGCAGGAGCAAAGGATGTCGGGAAAGGCAGGGATGGAGCACCACGGGAGGGGTGTGGGACAGGTGGCAGAGAAGGAGTGCCGGGGAGGGGGTGGTGTGGGTGCAGACACAGCCACCCCGAGTCACCAAGCAATGTCATTTGATTCCAAACAATTGGTTAATTGATCATTACAGAATACGTCTCTGGTGCTTCCTGCTCCCTCCCCTCTCCCTTCCCCTTTTCCCAACAATGAATCCCCTCTCCCTGCCCCCTTCCCACTCTCCGTCCACAATAGAGACCCGTATCAGAATCAGGTTTATCATCACTCACACGTCATGAAATTTGGTTTTTTTGTGGCAGCTGTGCAGTGCAATACATAAAATCGCTACAGTACTGTGCAAAAACCTTAAGCATCCAAGCTGTACATATGTGCCCAAGACTTCTGCACAGTACTGGAGGTTATAAGGTCAGCACAACAACATGGGCTGAGGGGCCTGTACTGTGTCACTAGTGTTCAACAGCATGTTCTAATTCTACAGCAACCCATGGAAATAAATATCTTATGTTTGGTCAAAGCTTAACCAATCAAGCATTGTACAATTCATATTTTGCTAATTGGTTACTCTAAGTGGTTCACTGTATGTGTCTTACTAATCCATATTCCATTCATATTGCACATTTACACAGCTATGCTGTATTCCGTTGTATGTCATGTTGAGTCACTTACAGCTTGCTGTTGAAAGATTCAAATCAATTGTATGAGGCAAGGTTTGCACGCAGTTAGAGATCTACTCATTCCGTTTGACGCAGACACTATTTCCTCCGCAAGATTTTCCCAAATAGGGTTTTCAGATAATGCTTTAAGTAAACAGGAAACATATTTGAAGCAATTGACTTGTTACTTTACCAAATATGTTGTCTCTTAAGTTATTATGCTCCTATGTTAGATTTTGGTTTTGCTCTTCTCTTCTGATTTACAGATCTATAAAAGCACTTACAGTCTGTCTTTATACCTTCGTTCTCATTATCAATTTTCTTCCTCTAATTATATTTTAGGTAGTAATTTGTTGTTCCCAACATTTCTAAACTGGTTATTTTAATCAAAATCATAAACTCTTTTGACTGTAAAGCCTCCTTATCATTAACTAACTGCTAACTGACATCCTAAAGCAACCGCTAACAGCCAACATGCCCTTCATCCTTTGCAAATGGATTTAAGTTTAAATGGAAAAGATTTTAGTTTTAGACTAAAATTTATTGTTCCCAAATTCATTCCCTTTTTCACAAAACAACTATTTTTTGGGTCTGAGTATGGCAGTAAGGTCGGCATCCATTGGTTCCCTCCAAGTGGAGAGCATCTTTTTGAACTGCTGATGATGTCAGGAAAATTTAGACACCCAGGCATATTCAGTTGTGAACGTTGATTATCCGGTTATCCCATCCATGTCTATGCTTATCACCATGTTACAAGTAGGAAATCTTTAACTTAGATTTGCTACCATTCTTCTATTTCTCACCCACTGCCTCACAACAAACCTTAAATGGGGAAAAGTATAGGCGCTTGTCCCCAGAAGTATTCAATGTACTTGCTGATCAAGAACATTTCTCACCTATTTAAATTTTTAGTTATTTATCCCCTTTGCAATTGTCTACTCTCTACCTGGAGTTGTATGGACATGCAATTGGAGAACAGTGGTTAAATACAGAACAGTACATCACAGCAACATGTCCTACAGCCCAAAGTGTTGTGCTGACCCAAATAAATTAGTAATCTAATAGCGAACTGAAGTAATCCCTTCTGCCTGCACAATGTCCATATTCTTCCAATGCCCTAATTTCTCCATCGCTCTTTTCTCACTGCTGCCATCAGGAAGATGGTACAGGAGCCTCAGGACTCACACCACCATGTTTAGGAATGGTTATTACCCCTCAACCATCAGGTTCTTGAATCAGAGGGGATAACTACACTTGCCCCATCAATGAAAGGACTCTTCATTTCACATTCTTGATATTTATTGCTTGCTTGCTTGTTTGTTTGTTTATCTACCTATTAATTAATTAATTAATTAATTAGTTATTATTTCTTTACTTTTGTATTTGCACAGTTTGTTGTCTTTTGCACATTGGTTGAACGTCCAAGTAGGTGTGGTCTTTCATTGATTCTGTTCTAGTTATTATTCTATGGATTTATTGAGTTTGTCTTCAAGACAATGAATGACAATGATGTATATGGTTCAAAGTTCAAAGTCATTTTATTATCAAAGTACATATATGTTACTATATACAATCCAGATATTCATTTTATTAGTGACATATATCTACACTGACAATAAATTTACTTTGAAAATTCTTGGGCCTATCTAAACGTCGCTTAAAAGTCCTTAATGTATCTAAGTTATCTAATTTGTTCCCAACATACCCAATTAATCTCATTTGTTTAAAATCAGCATTTGATGATTTAGATGCTGCATTTTAGAATAAGTACATTTGCCATCCAATGAGTCAGTTTCAGTTATCAGTAATGACATTCTTGACATTGATCGGTAATGAATGTGAACGACTATCTGCAGTTCTGAGGTTCAGGATAAAATGTGAAAAGTGGGAAGAATAAGAGCTAAGTTTGCAAACGGCAAAGAGGGAAATGATAAGCATGAGGAAGGTTTATAAAGGACAGGGGAAAGAATAAGTGAAACAGAAGGTGGAAAACAGTACAGCACGGTACAGTCCCTTCCAGACAGACATACTTTATTGATCCCGAGGGAAACTGGGTTTCGTTACAGTCGCACCAACCAAGAATAGTATAGAAATATAGCAATATAAAACCATAAATAATTAAATAATAAGTAAATTATGCCAAGTGGAAATAAGTCCAGGACCAGCCTATTGGCTCAGGGTGTCTGACACTCCGAGAGAGGAGTTGTTGAGTTTGATGGCCACAGGCAGGAATGACTTCCTATGATGCTCAGTGTTGCATCTCGGTGGAATGAGTCTCTGGCTGAACGTACTCCTGTGCCTAACCAGTACATTATGGAGTGGATGGGAGACATTGTCCAAGATGGCATGCAACTTGGACAGCATCCTCTTTTCAGACACCACCGTCAGAGAGTCCAGTTCCACCCCCACAACATCACTGGTCTTACGAATGAGTTTGTTGATTCTGTTGGTGTCTGCTACCCTCAGCCTGCTGTCCCAGCACACAACAGCAAACATGATAGCACTGGCCACCACAGCCTCGTAGAACATCCTCAGCATCGTCCGGCAGATGTTAAAGGACCTCAGTCTCCTCAGGAAGTAGAGACAGATCTGACTCTTCTTGTAGACAGCCTCAGTGTTCTTTGACCAGTCCAGTTTATTGACAATTCATATCCACCTTACCTTTTAATCTACTCTAAAATCAATCTAACCCTTTCCTCCCACACAGTCTTCCATTTTTCTCCCATCCACATTCCTATGCTTAAGAGACTCTTAACTGTTCCTAATTATGTCTGCCTCCCCCTATACTTTTCACCAATCACCTTAAAATTATGTCCTCTCATATGAGCCATCTCTGCCCTATGAAAAAGTCTCTGGATGTCCACTTGATCAACCTCTCTTATCATCTTGTACACCTCTATCAAATCACCTCTCATCCTCCTTCGCTCTAGAGAGAAAAGCCCTAGCTCACTTGGGGCGGCATGGTAGTATAGGGGTATAGTCGTATTATAGCACAATGCTTCACAGTACAGGTGACATGGGTTCAATTCCCACCACTGCATGTAAAGAATACCTTGACTGTACTCTTTCTTGTAGGTGCTGCCTGCCCTGTTGAGTTCCTCCAGCATTTTGTGTGTACTGCCTGTAAGGAGTTTGTATGTTCTCCCAGTGACCATGTGGGTTTCCTCCAGGTGCTCTGGTTTCCTCCCACAGTCCAAAGACATACCGGTTGGTAGGTTAATTGGTCATTGTAAATTGTCCTGTGATTGGGCTAGGATTAGATCAGGGGATTGCTGGGCAGTGTGGTTCAAAGGGCCAGTAGGGCCAACTCTGAGTTGTACCTCAATAAATAAATAAACCAAAAATATTCTCAGAAAGGCATGCTCTCTAATCCATGCGGCATCCTGGTCAATCTCCTCTGCATCATCTCTAATGCTTCCGCATCTTTCCTATAATGAAGTGAACACAATATTCCAAGTGTGGTCTAGCACTGACTGCAATCACTGAAGGCAAGTCACCACCACCTTGACCTGCTGCAGTCCTTGAAGCGTGGGTATCCTGTGCTGTTAGGAAGGAGTGTCCAGGATATTGACATAGGGATGGTGAGGGAATTGTGATATATTTCCAAATCAAGATGGTTTATGGCTTGGAGGCAACTTTCATGTGGTGGTGTTACAACATTATTTAGCATTTTTAATGCAATATACTTTACAGCCAGTTGCATAATTTTGAATCATAGTCACCATCACACAGGAAATACTCCACCTAAGATCACACAAAGTCCGATTGTACAAATACTGTAAATATGCTGACTGAAGAATGTAACCCCTGGGTCGCCTCAGGCATCGCTCAAACTCGTTCTAGTCTAGGGGGAGCAGCCTTCGGCCCCGCCAAACTGGGTAATCAGCTGGTGTGGATGCTGTGTGATGTCCCCGCCTTGCCCAACAAACAGACAGTACACCTTATGCGATTAAATGAGTACAATTTATAAAGATTACTATAACTAAGCGATTACTAATGATACAGTATATATGAATAAGAGAAAAAAAGAAAAGGCGCAAAACTTATCAAAGTCCAAACCACTTCGTGCACAACCGTTGGAGCTCAATTACTGAAGTCTTCTGGTATTCGATCCCCTCCGAATTTCTCGACCCGCCTCCTGGGACCCCCACGGTGGTCGACCAGACGCTCCACACTCCTCTGTCTCCGTCTCCTCTCCTCACCGAAAACCTTGGGCCGGGGACCCCCGCTCGGGGTCCGTACCGTCGCCCAGCTTCCAGCACCCCGTCCTCTCTCTCTCACTCCATCGCGCCGACTCCCCAAAACCCCCACCAACAATCAGTTTATAGTCCCAAACAAGCTTCCAGCACTTATCATAACAAAGACGCTAGCATTCCTACTATTAACACAGGCGCCAGCATTCCTACTTTTAACAAAACAAAGACGCCATTTTGATTACATACACAGTAACAAAGAAAAGGAAAAAAAACCCCGTTACACTCTCCCCCCACCAAATAAAAGTCATGTCCTCATGACTATTAGATAACTCATCACCTTTCCTGCCAACACACCATAACCCAAACACCAGCAGTGACATCTCCTCCCCACACAGTAAACCTCACGCCCTGTTCCTTAGGCGCTATATAGGCCAACTATCTGGGCGTTCCCAAACCCTTCTGAGACCTCCGTACCCCCCTCACCTAAACCCTTAGGCTAGGACACAGCTGGGGATACCTTGGGTCCACTACCAACTCCTCTTTCAACCTCTCACTCATGCCCCACACTGCACACAGCTAACCCTCCCCACTACACCTGACTCAGTGGAAGAAGGGCCAAAGGTCTCTTCCTCAATCGAGGGAAAGTCAGCAAACGGCAGCATGTACCACACATCCAGCACATCAGCCTTTGAATCCGTATTCTTCCTCATTTCTTTGATCGGTAGCTGCCGTTTGATCTTCTCCAAACGGAAACACGTGACCTGCACTGCTCCTGCAGTCTCTTCAGCTTCCTGCAATTGAGATTGTCATCTTCTCTGGCCCCTGGCTCAGCAGTTCTGACTCCTGCATCCCGGCCATCTCAATCTGGAATGCAGTTACTCCAACAGCTTCTTCCACCCCGACCTGAAAAGCAGCAGTTAAAGATTGGTCAGCCTCCAGTTCAGTATTCACTGTACTTCTCTCCAGCTTCTTTTTTTCCTCCTCATGACTTCTTCCAGATCAACCTTCACGTGTTGTACTTCATTTGAACTGTCGATGGTCATCTTCAGGTTCCCTTCAAGCTACCGCTTCCCCCTTCCGAGATTTGTCCGCAATTTTTTCACCTCCGCAAACTCCCTTCTCCAGGCTCTGTTCGCTGTGGCCCTCAGTCAAACAACTTTCTTCGTTCTCTCCAACTTGTAAGTCTTTCAAATGGTTCCAGATCACTCTCTCCGGTCTCTCAGTCTTCATTTCAAACTTGATTCCGTAGAGACAGACACTCACGAGCTGCGACCTTCGCCAGCCCTGGCACGTGTCCAGAAAACACTGTAACTCTGTAGTTCTCAGCCGCTCCAGCAACGACCTCACTTCATATTCTCCTGAGGCAAATCCAAATACCAGGAGATCATCCACATACGTCAAAATTCCATACGCCTCCACACCCCATGGTCTTCCACATGCCCTGCAGGAAGGTTGCAAGGGCTCCGGAGATACCCTGTGGTATCTTTTCGGACCGGAAAGACTCCTAGGAAACTTTTAACCGCCGTCTTCTCCTTGGCGGCCTCGCTCATCGGGATCTGGCAACATCCACTCCTCAGATCCAGCACCTTAAACCTCTTCGCACCACTCAGATAGGCCATCGCCTCTAAGAACTCCATTTTCACTGACCAACAACCGTCGTCTTTATAATCACCGGCACTGGTACCCCAAATCTCCAGTGCCGTCAATGTCATCAAGGGTAAAGGCTTCCAAAAACGGTTATAACACAAACTGTACAGCAACTTAACCGGTGCCCCGGTGCCGAGGATGGCTTTAACTTGACTTCCATCCATCCGTAACAACACCTGACTGCGTGGTCCCTCTAAGCCTTCAGGAATAGCGTCTGTTCCTTGCGGGAGTTCCTTGGTACATTGCTGGGAACGTGCTTCCCCAGAGACCCCAAGCCGTTCCCCCACTGGGCCTCCTCTAAGTTTCCCGACACCTCTTGGATCAACGGAACAACTGATCCCCTCGACAAATCCCCCTGTCTCCGCAAGCAATTTATCTGCCCTCCTAACCAAAAGGGATACCCTAAAAACTTCCCACCAATCTCCTGCCACGGATATGATAAGCCCCCCAGCTGCGGCATTTGACTTCCAGTCGAACCACACGCATTTTCCCACACGTTCCCAGAACTGGCAGCTGTCACTTCGAGGTAATTGCGCCCGACAGTTCTAACAACGCTACCAGCCCGCCTACTCAAACTTTCAACCAATCCCTGTCGCTTTCCCTCAGCCAAGCACTGCCACTCACCCAACAACTGAGAGGTCTGCTCCGCCCACGTCTCCGTCCCTTTAGGGCTGGACATTATTCCAACAGCCAGGCGGAGCCCACCTCTGCTGAAACATTCCAACCAGACCTTCCTCGCACTCTTAACAGCATGGACAGCCCATAGCCCCACCACCTTTTCGTCAGCGCTAGTCGGAACTCGAACAATGACCTCCGGGCTACCAACAGCAGCCACCCCACCCAACACACATGCAGAGATAACTGGCAATCGCACACCCACAAAGGCACACCAGCTCTTCGCCGCAGACACAATTCAAAGAGGGCGATCACACAGCTTCCACAGAAATCAATCCCGGACCAGCACCCCACAATGTAACCCCTGGGTCGCCTCAGGCATCGCTCAAACTCGTTCTAGTCTAGGGGGAGCAGCCTTCGGCCCCGCCAAACTGGGTAATCAGTTGATGTGGATGCTGTGTGATGTCCCCGCCTTGCCCAACAAACAGACAGTACACCTTATGCGATTAAATGAGTACAATTTATAAAGATTACTATAACTAAGCGATTACTAATGATACAGTATATATGAATAAGAGAAAAAAAGAAAAGGCGCAAAACTTATCAAAGTCCAAACCACTTCGTGCACAACCGTTGGAGCTCAATTACTGAAGTCTTCTGGTATTCGATCCCCTCCGAATTTCTCGACCCGCCTCCTGGGACCCCCACGGTGGTCGACCAGACGCTCCACACTCCTCTGTCTCCGTCTCCTCTCCTCACCGAAAACCTTGGGCCGGGGACCCCCGCTCGGGGTCCGTACCGTCGCCCAGCTTCCAGCACCCCGTCCTCTCTCTCTCACTCCATCGCGCCGACTCCCCAAAACCCCCACCAACAATCAGTTTATAGTCCCAAACAAGCTTCCAGCACTTATCATAACAAAGACGCTAGCATTCCTACTATTAACACAGGCACCAGCATTCCTACTTTTAACAAAACAAAGACGCCATTTTGATTACATACACAGTAACAAAGAAAAGGGAAAAAACCCCCGTTACAAGAAGATATCACATGGGACACTGGAGTTTTACATTCAACCAACAGCAGACAGCATCTTGGTGCATTTCACACAAGGCCAGTGCTTCCCTAACATCAAACTCAAACCCTGCCTTAATATCTGTGCCCCTGAATCTTGATCAGGATAAATCCCCAGAATATCCTTGGGTTGCATTTTGGTTGTTCATGCAAATGACGCATTTCACTGTATGTGTTGATGTATATGTGATAATAAACCTGAATCCAAATCCACAGACTTCTGAAAACAAACGAGAAAATCTGCAGATGCTGAAAATCCAAGCAACAGAATGCTGGAGGAGCTCGGCAGGAGAAGAGTAAACAGTTGTCATTTTGCCATGCACCTATGCTGTGTCAAGCCAGAACAAGCGGAATCTCCCAATGGCCACCTATTTTAATTCCACTTCCCATTCTCATTTTGATATGTCTATCCATGGCATCCTCTACTGTCGTGATGAGGCCACACTCAGGATGGAGGAAGAACACCTTATATTCCGCCTGGGTAGCCTCCAAACTGATGACATGAACATCTATTTCTCAAATTTCTGGTAATGTTCCCCCCTCCTCAACATTCCTCATCCCCTTTTTCCTCTCTCACCTTATCTCCTTGCCTGACCTTCACCACCCTCTGGTGCTCCTCCCCACCCCCTTTACTTTCTTCCATGGTCTTCTGTCCTCTTCTCCAACTCCATATCTCTTTCACCAATCAACTTCCAAGCTCTTTACTTCACCCCTGCCCTCCCCCCACTTTTTAAATCTACTCTTCATCTTTTATCTCCAGACACGCTGAAGAGTCTCAGCCCAGAACTGTTTACTCTTTTCCTTAGATGCTGCCTGGCCTGCTGAGTTCCTCCAGCATTTTGTGGATGTTCCACAGACTTTTGTTCAGAATGGAGTGGACTAGCCTAAAGACAAAAATTATATTAAGAACTTGTGAGAGAGGTCATAAGACCAAAACATATACGAGCAGAATTCAGCCACTTGGCTCATCAAGTTTGCTCAGCCATTTCATCATGGTTGATCCGTTTTCCCTCTCATCCCCAATCTTCTGCCTTCTCCCCGTATCCCTCCGTGCCCTGACTAGTGAAGAATCTATCAACCTCCGTCTAAAACATCCCAAGTGATCTGGCCTCCACAGCCACCAGTAGCAATAAATTCCACAGATTCACCACTCCCTAACTAAAAAAATTCCTCCATCTCTATTCTAAAAGAACACCCCTCTATTCTGAGGCTGCATCCTCTGGTCTTAAGACTCCCCCACCAGAGGAAATATCCTCTCCACATCCACTCAGTTCAGGCCTTTCAACAACAATGGGTTTCTACGAGGTCACCCGTCATTCTTCTGAATTCCAGTGAATACAGGCCCAGAGCCATCAGACACTCATCATATGACCAGCTGTTCAATTCTGGAATCAACTCAAAGCAGTTTCAGCTAAGAATAGGCTGGAAACAGATGCAAAAATAGTCTTTCCTTGAGTTATGGTTTATCAGTAAGTCTAAAGCACCAAACCAAAGGAATATTTAAAAGAAATTTCTGTTGGCAATTACCTGTTATATTGTCAGATTAAAAATGTATCATTGCAGAAGAAAGCATCCCTGTCTGACTAAAAACTCTATGCAGGGTCAACCCATGGAAGGCTGCTGGACCAGACAATATTCCTGGTAGAGTGCTCAGAGGATGTGCAGACCAGCTGGCAGATGTTCTTCAACACCTCCCTGAGCAGCGCCGTCGTTCCAACATGCTTCAAGGACGCCACAATTGTCCCCATGCCCAAAAAGTCTTCAGTGTCCTGCCTCAATGACTACCGTCCCCCTGCACTCACATCCATCATCATGAAGTGTTTCAAGAGACTCGTCATGAGGCACATCAAGACCCTGCTAACCCCTCACTGGGCCCCCTGCAGTTCACGTATCATCCCAACCACTCAACAGACGACACCATCTCCACCACCCGCCACCTGGCCCTCACCCACCTGGACAAAAAAGACACATACATTCGAATGCTGTTTATAGACTTCAGTTCAGCATTCAACGCAATCATTCCTCAGCACCTGATTGGAAAGCTGAAACTGCTGGGCCTGAACACCTCCCTCTGCAACTGGATCCTAGACTTCCTGACTGGGAGATCTCAGTCAGTCCAGATCGGGACCAGCATCTCCAACACCATCACACCTAGCACGGGGGCCCCCCAGGGCTGTGTGCTCAGTCCACTGCTGTTCACTCTGCTGACCCACGACTGTGCAGCAACACACAGCTCGAACCACATCATCAAGTTCGCCGATGACACAACCGTGGTGGGTCTCATTAGCAAGAACTATGAGTCAGCTTACAGAGAGGAGGTGCAGCAGCTAACGGACTGGTGCAGAACAAACAACCTGTCTCTGAATGTGAACAAGAGATGGTTGTTGACTTCAGGAAAGCACTGAGTGACCACTCTCTGCTGAACACTGACGGCTCCTCCATTGAGATCGTTAAGAGCACCAAATTTCTTGGTGTTCACCTGGCAGAGAATCTCACCTGGTCCCTCAATACCAGCTCCAAAGCCAAGAAAGCCCAGCAGCGTCACTACTTTCTGCAAAGGCTGAGAAAAGTCCATTTCCCACCTCCCATCCTCATCACATTCTACAGAGGATGTATCGAGAGCATCCCGAGCAACTGCATCACTGTCTGGTTTGGGAATTGTACTGTTGCGGATCGCAAGACCCTGCAGCAGATAGTGAGGTCAGCTGAGATCATCGGGGTCTCTCTTCCCGCTATTATAGACATTTACACCACACGATGCACCCGCAAAGCTAACAGCATTGTGAAGGACCCCACGCACCCCTCACACAAACTCTTCTCCCTCCTGCCATCTGGCAAAAGGTACCGAAGCATTCGGGCTCTCATGACCAGACTGTGCAACAGTTTCTTCCCCCAAGCCATCAGACCCCTCAATACTCGGGGTCTAGACTGACATTGTAATGTGTCCTCTACTGTGCCTATTGTCTTGTTTATTAATTATTGTACTGCCCTGCAATGTTTTGTGCACTTTATGTAGTCCTGTGCAGGTCTGTAGTCTAGTGCAGTTTTTATTTTGTTTTACGCAGTCTAGTGTAACCTTGTGCTGTCTCACATAGTCTAGTGTAGCTTTGTGTTGTTTCATGTAGCACCAGGGTCCTGGAGGAACGCTGTTTCGTTTTTACTGTGTACTGTACCAGCAGTTTATGGCGAAATGACAAAAAAAGCAACTTGAACTTGAACTATAAGGCAGCGGTTCTCAATCTGGGGTCTACAAGACCCCTTGCTTAATGTTATAGATCTGTGGCATAAAAATGGTAGGAACCCCTGCTGTAAGGCATGTATGATGAATAGCCTGAAGTATATCTTCTCCTGGTGTCAAAACGGTACTAGTGTACCATTATACTAGTGTGGTGGTGTAGTGGATAGTGCTTGTCACTCTCACTCTCAGCTTCCACCGCTGGCTAGCAGTCTTGCTAAAAGGAGAGCTGAGTGTAGAAGTCTCTCGCTGCCAGTACATAGCCTCTCCAACAGCAAGCCTCATGTAGCACCTCCTCGCTGGTGACACACAGAAACTGAACTCCTTTTCAACTCAGGCTGAACTACAGAGGACAGGGAGGAAGTCTGGCCCCTGCGTGCATAGCATGCAGGCCCACCGGTTTATGAGCTAGATCCCCAGCAATGTATAAATAGCCCCACTGCCTTGTGGGCAGCCTCGAGAGAGATGAAGGCTACGGGAATAAATCCAGACAAGAAATCTGAAGTGGAGCCCCTAAAGCAGCTAGATGTCATTGAACATCCTTCCTGCAGCTCCTGTAGCCAAGCTGGTGCCAAACATATTACTTTATAAGCTTTCCTTTGCACTACACTAGTAAGGCCGAGAGGCGGACCTTGACAACCGAGAATCTCTGGATCTTCATACCTTCTGCCCAGGCTTGTGATGAAGACAATCATCATCCATTGCCAACCAACCACATCTTCTACTCCAGAGGCCACTGAGCTGAGGGGTGTGTTAAACCCGACCCTAACTACAAGGGAGGTAGGACATGTTCCATCTCTGTCTGAATTAAACAACATCCTTCATTTAACTCACTCAGTGTGAACTGAAAACGGGTTCCTATTTAAAAGACAAGCACAAGAGTTTCTGCAGATGCTGGAAATACAGAGCAATACAAACAAAAGAAAGCATCTATGAAGGGGAATAATCTGTCAATGTTTAGCATCAAGACCATTCATCAGGACTGAAAAGGAAGGGGGAAGACGACAGAATAAGAAGGTGGTGGGGGACGGGGGGGAAGGAGTACAAGCTGGTGCGACCAAGTGAGGGGGATGAAGTGAATTTCATGATGCCAGGTTGGAAGCTCCCCAGCCAGCTGGTACTCCTTCCTTTTCCCCCACCCCACCTTCTTATTCTGGCTTCTTCTCTCTTCCTTTCCAGTCCTGATGAAGGGTCTCAGCCAAAAGATATTGCCAGAAATTTGAAGTGCAGAAGAATCAAGTTTGGGGATAGTAACAGGAGAGTGGGAGTGAGATCAGGAACAGCAGTCTGAGGGGACATTTACTCAGTGCTCCTTTATGACTTTTGTAATTTCATCCAATTGTTTAACACAGCCAATACTTCCTGGTGTTCTTTAGATTCATTAAATATTGCACCAACCTTTATCACACAATTTTTGTTTTACATGCAAAAGCAACTGATGACCAAAACAAAATGTTCAATGTTCAGAACAGAATCATTTTACTGCCAGCATGTGAAACAGCAGAATTGACTGTGGGTCAGTGCCAAGCATAAAACACAGGACAATACCATAATAAAGAATACCTTAAGCAACAAGAACTTACAACAGAAAAGTGCAAACAGCCATGAGCAAATGATAAGAATCAAACGAGTAAATGTGAACGCATGGACAGGCTCAGCAGGGGTGACGCAACACAGCTTAGGCAAGAGCCTTTGTTTATAGATATCGGATTGGTCAAGGAGCACAGGCCTTACCTACTGCTTCCTTCCTGTCAGTACATTTGTAATCTACTGACAGATACCGTAGGGTACACCTAGCTGGGTTCACTTGCTGTGGAACAACTGCGAACAATAGTTTGGCCCACAATTATTTGCGAGCTTGAAACACTCTAAAAATGTCACCATAATAGAAATTATAGACATTGTTCTCAGTTGAACCAAATTAAACAGGCATAAGCCGTCAGTCATTTTATGTAGACCAGGACACACCCAAATTTATCAATGTAATCTGTTACTTGGCAAAATACTTGCAACAGACATGATCAGAAAAAATCCGGTTGTACCAGTGAGCTCTGCAATAACTCAGTGTCAATGGCTTAAGTCAAGCTTCATTTCAGAAAGTGAGAAAAACATTAGAGGACATCAAACTACATCAACAATAGGTGAACTATTTTGCCAGGACTCATTTGCTCATACATATCCCTGGTCTACCAGAATGTGTCCTTGCATGGCCCTGAGTTACATTCCAGACTCCAGGGTTGGGTGGGGGTTTAAGAAAACCAGAAGGTGTAAGGTAGCAGTTCTATTGAAGGTGATAACAAAGGCTTGCTTGTGAAGGTTCTAAAAAGAAAATTCGGTACCTGCTTCCTTGTTAGAAGTACAAAGAAAGAATACTGTATTGTATGTTTATTGTTTATTATCAAGCAAATCATACAGGGGCAAAGTATAGACCTGTCTGTAGCAACAGTGCTGTGGTGCAGGTGGTTGAGAGTTTCAAATTCCTAGGTGTAAATAACACCAGCAACTTGTTGTGGTGCAGCCAAGTAGACACCACAACCAAGAAAGAAACACCAGCACCTCTAATTCCTCAGAAAGCTAAGGAAACTTTCAGGAGACACCATAAGCATATGCTATATGAATGCATCACAGTTTAGCACGGCAACTGCTCTACACAGAACCATAAGCAACTGCAGAGAGTTGTGAATGCAGACCAGTTTATTACAGAAACTGTATTTTCTGTAATTTCTGTACAGAAACTGTACCTCCACTGACTCCATCTACACCATGCTGCCTCGGGAAAGCAATCTGCATAATCAAGGACCCCTCCCACCAAACTAACACTCTGTTCTTCCCCTCCCTTCAAGCAAAAGGTACAAAAGTCTTAAAGTATGTATCAGTAGCTCAAGGGCAATTTTTACCTCACTGTTGCAAGACTCCTAGATGAACTCTAGGTCTCTCAATCTACCCTGTCTAGGTCCTTGCTCTTCGTGCAGCTGCACTTACATTTCTCTGTGATTGTAACACCACATTCTGCTTTATTTTCTCTTGTACCATCTTGATGTATGGAATGATCTGTTTGGATGGTATGCATAAAAAGTTTTTTCATTATATCTCTGTACGTGCAACAATAATAAACCAATAGGAGCATGAAGTAGCTACAGAAAAATTAGTCCCAAATAAATGCTATTGGCAAATGGTTGGCACCGGTACATTTTGCCAATGGACTCTAAAATACCTGAGCCACAATCTTGATTAGCCAAAAGCACAACATCTCCTACAGAGCATCTGAAAGGTGAAACCCAACAGGTCTAAATACATTGTATTTTAACCACACTAAAAGCTACACACCTCCACGGGGACCACAACCTTGTCATGGTTTGTCATGTCTCAATGCTGTGCTGGCCGGAGTTAGGGCTTTGTGCTTTGGCTCTTGGTAGGGTCACTCATACCAAACAGGTCGAATGGTAGAGGCCAGACTAAGAATGGTCCACCAGTCCTCCAGGTTCGGGGTTCTGCTCAGGGCTAACAAACCTGACTGGTCAAACAAAATGTTATGTAAACTGCAAAGAATAACTCTTTGACATCTGCATGTGACGGTATTCCATGAACCACACCTAGAGCACAATGGAGAAGATGGCCAACAACAGACAGAGATGGAGGACCTACATTGCTGCCCTGATCTCCAGCAGACATAACAGGCAGTAATGAAAAACTACACAACTACTAGTACATTGTCTAAACCAAGCAGCACAGGAATATTTAATCCAATGTTGCCATCACCCTGCCTTGTCTAACTGGATCCTGGACTTCCTGTCAAGATTGCCGGCAGGTGATAAGAGTGGGCTCCCTCACCTCTGCCCCTCTGACCCTCAACACGTGCCCCTTAGGGCTGTTTCCTAAGCCTCCTGCTTTACTCTCTCTATACCCATGACTGTTTCCCACTCACAGCTCCAATCTGTTAATTAAATTTGCTGACGACACTACACTGATTGCCCTAATCTCAAATAATAATGAGGCAGCCTACAGAGAAGAAGTCATCACTCTGACACGGTGTCAAGAAAACAACCTCTCCCTCAGTGATGCAAAAACAAAAGAGCTGGTTGTGGACTACAGGAGGAATGGAGACAGGCTAACCCCTATTGACATCAGTGGATCTGAGGTTGAGAGGGTGAACAGCTTTAAATTCCTCGGCATACACATCACTGAGGATCTCACGTGGTCTGTACATACCAGCTGTGTGGTGAAAAAGGCACAACAGTGCCTCTTTCACCTCAGATGGTTAAAGAAGTTTTGTATGAGCCCCCAAATCCGAAGAACTTTCTACAGGGGCGCAATTGAGAGCATCCTGACTGGCTGCATCACTGCCTGGTACGTGAATTGTACCTCCCTCAATCGCAGGACTCTGCAAAGAGTGGTGCGGACAGCACAGTGCATCTGTAGTTGCGACTTCCCACTATTCAGGACGTTTACAAGGACAGGTATTGTAAAAAGGGCCTGAAGGATCATTGGGGACCCAAGTCATCCCAACCACAAACTGTTCCAGCTGCTACCATCTTGGAAACGGTACCGCAGCATAAAAGTCGGGATCAACAGGCTCTGGGACAGCTTCCCCCACCAGGCCATCAGACTGATTAATTCATGCTGATACAACTGTATTTTAATGTTATATTGACTGTCCTTTGTACATACTATTTATTACAAATGACTGTAGATTGCACATTGCACATTTAGACGGAGACATAACGTAAAGATTTTTACTCCTCATTTGTATGAAGGATGTAAGAAATAAAGTCAATTCAATTCAATCAAGTAGAGAAAGCAAATTTAAAAAAGGATTGATTTAATAAAGAGAGAAAGTATGAGGAGTCACATGATGCAATGACAGAGATGGCTGCTTAGAACAGTGCTCCGCGCTGGTGATATATAATTATCCTTTAAAAATTCGCTTTCACAGTCTATTTTATCACTGTTGCAGCTCTAAAGTGTTACTGTCCGTGTGAGATGTCAAAACAACTTAAACGAAGGCTTCTGGAGATATTAAGAGGCATTTGAGGTTACAGTGCTCTGGGCAGACGGCCTCTGGTCAAAATGGCAGAGGACCATCGTCTGAGGGAGACCAACAAGAGGCAAGTCATGACTTGGCTGACATATATGCGGCTTTGAAAAAAATCTCAGACAACCTGGTAGGCCTTGAAGATATATGCCGATCTGTATCGTTAGTGGAGTCAAAGCTGTCATCGCTGATAACCAGGCTTGCAGATGTCGAGAAGTGGTGGATAGGGAATGAGAAGTCAACCCATTGGCTACCAAAGCGGATATTGACTAGCTAACTGGAGGACATGGAGAACCGTAATCGGTGCAACAATATCTGATTCATCGGCATTCCGGAGGGAAAATAGGGGCAGGACATCATCGTGTTCATGGATAAACTCGCCAACATGCTCCGAGACTATCGGGAGGAAAAGCTTGAAATAGAACGTGCACACAGAGCGCTGGGCCCTAGACCCAGTACCAGAGATAGGCCTCGGCCTATCCTCGCAAGGTTCCTCAGGTCGAAGGATTAAAATTTTGTGCTGCGAGCAGTGAGGGTCAAGGGCAAATTTTCCTGGGACAACAATCATGTTATGATCTTCCCGGACTTCTCCAAGTTTAAGGAATGTAAGAAGTACTTCGGGGGCGGAATGTGAGCTTTGCGCTGCTTTACCCAGCCAAGCTAAGAATAGAGACTAAGGACGGTTTCAAGTTTTTGGAGTACCCACGTAAAGCAAGAACATTTATTGAGGAGATGGAGGAGTTTAACTACGCTAGTTAAATTGAACAAGATGTGAGTTGGGTTGTGTTTGTTATTTTTTTAAAACTTGCTGGATTGTATTGTACTGAAGCTACCTTATTCTCACGAGGGATGACATACCATTAAGTGTACTATGTTGACTGTGAAATTGCACTGGCATTGCTTCTGAGCAGTTAAAACTGGTCTGGCTGTTTCATGTACCATAATCCTTTGTGGAAGGGACATTTGGCCGTGTTCTGCGGCCACTGTTGCATGTGGGAGAGTTTTACGTGCCATTTTGTTACTTTTCAGTTTAAACGGGGGTTTATGAGTCAGTGTCAAAATATTGTAGTGTACTTGTTTGTTTGTCCTAACAGATAAAATATGTTTCATCACATAGAATGTTAACAGACTGGGGGATCTTATAAAAAGGAGAAAAATAATTAATAAGCTTAAGAGACAAAAATGGGATGTAGTATTTCTACAGGAAACACATTTATCAGCAGAGGAATTAGTAAAGCTACTGGGGGGGGGTTTTTACAGATCATGTTTTTTACAGTGTAGGGTCAACTAAGAGCAGGGGCATTGTAACACTTAACAATAGGCGGCTGCAGTTTAGATGTGAGAAACAGATCAAAGATGAAGCAGGGAGAATTCTGATTATTTTGGCAGAAGTACAGAAGCAACATATTATTTTAGCAAACATATATGCATCTAATACAGAAGATGCAGGATTTTTTGTTGATCTTGAAGGAAAGTTACATTCTATTGGAGATTATGATATCATACTTGGTGGAGATTTTAATTTGGTAATGGATCCAATCATCGACCGTAGTAAGATGTTGTCATATAGAACCTCAAAACTCACTGTGATGGTGCAAAAAAAATGTGTAAAGCCCTCGAGCTTGTGGATGTTTGGTGCCTTATGAATCCCAAAGGGAGGGATTACACATTTTTTTCTGCAGTTCGTAAAACATACACTAGGATTGCTTTCTTCCTAATATCCAAGTCACTTATTCAGTCTGTGTCTCAATGTGTAATTGGTAATATTATAATATCAGATCATGCTTGTGCTTGTCTAGAGACAATTCTTCAGTATAAGAGAATGCAGTCACATAGATGGAGATCGAATTCTTCCTAGGTTCAATATTTAGGCAAGCTATGAGACAACAAATCAAGGTGTATTTAGAAATAAGTACACCTACGGCCTCCTCGGCAGGGACTAACTGGGAAGCCCTGAAGGCAGTTTTGAAGGGATATACTTCTTATATAAAAAAACAGAATGATCAGAAAATTACAAACTTAGAAAATAAAATCAAAGAGATTGAGACAAAATTGAAGCAGCGGATGTCATCCAAAGATTTGAGAGAACTAACATGTCTGAAATATCAATACAATCTAATATCATCCCAGAAGTAGAATTTTGACTTTTCAGGGCAAGACAAAGGTAAGTTGAATCGGGGAGAAAGCTGGCAAGCTTCTGGCAAGATGTATAAAACAGACAGAATCAATATCTATCATCCCAGCAACTAGATCAGCAACAGGGGATACTTTGACGACACCTAAAGATATTAATGTATCATTCCAAGAGGATCAGGACTTATACACATCAACCTCCAACTCTAGTGAGGAAGAAATTGAAAGCTTTCTGAGGCCATTAGGGTTACCTAAATTGACAAAAGAATAAAAATACCTTGATTCCGCTATAACATTGGAAGAAATTACATCAGTGATTAAGACCTTACCTACTGGGAAAGCTCCTGGCCTAGATGGATTTACAGTGGAATTTTTTAAATGCTACGCAGAGGAGCTAGCTCCATTACTGCTGAGTATGTACAATGAGTCTATAGAGCAAGGTAATTTACCCTCTACTTTATCACAAGCACTAATCAAATTGATTCTGAAACAGGGTAAAGACCCTTGTGAATTTAAGAAATATAGACCAATTTCCCTAATCCCAATAGATGTGAAAATTTTATCAAAGATCCTTGCAAACCGCTTACCAGTAGATACAGAAATAACTTGGTTGATACATAGTGATCAGGTGGGATTTATCAGGGCTGCAGCTCATCTGATAACATCAGGCATCTGGTGAATATTATGTGGTCAGTGGCCGATAATCAGTCACCTATAGCAGCTATCTCACTCGATGTTAAAAAAGCATTTGATCGGGTGGAATGGGGCATCTGTTTAAGATTCTTCAATTTTTTGGATTTGGACCTATTTTTAAAAAATAGATTAGACTGTTATATAATAACCCTGAATCAACGGTTCAAACTAGTGGTTACATTTCACCTTACTTCTCTCTTAGAAGGGGTACCTGACAGGGTTCCCCACTTTCCCCAGTGTTGTTCTGTCTAGCTTTGGAGCCCTTGGCAACAGCTATCAGAGAGAATGAGAACATTATGGGGATATCTGTGGGAGGACAGGTTCATAAACTGATGCTTTATGTGGATGATATTTTATTATTTGTGTCAGACCCTAGTCGGTCCGTGCCATGTCTTTTTAATATCATAAAGTCTTCCCCTAGATTCTCAGGTTATAAGGTTAATTGGACAAAATCGGAAGCACTACTGTTGACTGCATATTGCCTTGCATCTGCTTTTTACCCAGGCCAATTTCACTGGCCATATAACCATATAACAATTACAGCACGGAAACAGGCCATCTTGGCCCTTTTAGTCCGTGCCGAATGCTTACTCTCACCTAGTCCCACTGGCCCACACTCAGTCCATAACCCTCCATTCCTTTCCTGTCCATATACCTATCCAATTTTACTTTAAGTGACAATACCAAACCTGCCTCTACCACTTCTACTGGAAGCTCATTCCACACAGCTACCACTCTCTGAGTAAAGAAATTCCCCCTCATGTTACCCTTAAACTTTTGCCCCCTAACTCTCAAATCATGTTCTCTCGTTTGAATCTCCCCTACCCTCAATGGAAAAAGCCTATCCACGTCAACTCGATCTATCCCCCTCATTACTTTAAAAACCTCTATCAAGTCCCCCTCAACCTTCTAGATTCCAAAGAATAAAGACCTAACTTGTTCAACCTTTCCCTGTAACTTAGGTGCTGAAACCCAGGTAACATTCTAGTAAATCTCCTCGGTACTCTCTCTATTTTGTTGATATCTTTCCTATAATTCAGTGACCAGAACTGTGACCAGACCAGAATAGGCCAAAGAAGGGTATACTATATTTAGGTATTAATTCTCCCCCTCAACTGAAGGATTTAGTAAAGGTAAATTTTGATCATTATTGCAGAGAATTTCATGTGATGTAGACAGATGATCATCATTGTATTTGTCAATGTTGGGGGAAGTAAATGACTTGAAGATGCAGAGCATTCCAAAGGTTAATTATCTGTCCCAATTGTTGCCAGCTCAAACCCCGTTAACATATTTTAAGCAATTTGATAAAATAACTAAGGGTTTTATTTGGAATGGTAAACGCCCTCGCTTAAACTTTAACAAATTACAATTGCCAGTTGAAAGGGGGGGGCTTAGGTTTGCCAAAGTTAATATACTATTACCCGGTACTATGCCTTTACTCTTAAGCATTTAGCACATTTGTCTCTTCCTCCAGAGAGAGTGCCTCCTTGCTATCGTATTGCGTGTTCTGCTCCTCCTCCCATCCCTCCATTACAATGTTTGTCTATCAAATTACCTCCTGAGGCAAGGTCTCACCCAATTATATTGCATATGCATTTGTTCTGGAATAAGGTAGCCAGATTATTTAAATTTAATCCATATTTGAATGAAGCCTTGAGTATCTGGATGAAACCAAAGTTCTGTATTGATAAGTCTCCTTTCTTCTGGAGGGAATGGCAAAGGAAAGGTTATTGGGAGACCTTTATAATGGTGAGAGTTTAAAATCTTTTAATCAATTAACCCTCCAGTACGATATCATTAGGTCACAATTTTGGAGATATCTTCAACTGCGTCATTTGCTACATACAACTTTTGGTTCTGCACAGCAACCCCCACAAGTTGCTATGATACTGTCTACTGTACTGGCTGCATATGGTAAAGGTCACGAAGCCTCAACTTATTATTCAGCTTTAACACAAATCTCCAGGGACAAATTTCTGTTGGGTCTTAAAAGAGCATGGGAAAAAGACCTGAGTGTGACTTTTGAGACAAAGGAGTGGGAAAAAATATGTAAAAATGTCAAAACAGTGTCAAGAGACCTGAGGGTGCACCTTATTCAGTTTAAGATTCTACTCCGTTTCTATTAGACTCCAGCAAGGTTACATAGATTAGGGCTGAAAAATACCCCTGAATGTTGGCACTGTGAGGCGGATAAAGGGGACTTAGTACATGCGCTCTGGTCCTGTCTCAGAATTCAAGAATTTTGGATTATGATTCATAAATATATTGGTGAAATTTCAGGTATTCAACTCCCTTTCTGCCCCAGACTTTTTGTCTTGGGAGACACACTTGGGTTACTTGGGGATAAACACTCTCAAAATTGGATCCAAACAAGTATAATGGTAGGAAGACAAATTATACTTAGTAGGAACTTGGGGGGAACCATCATTTTAGGAGTGGGCCACAGAACTACGAGGGGTGATTGATAAGTTTGTGGCCTAAGGTAGAAGGAGATGAGTTATTAACTTCAAACTTTCTGCATAATCACTCAAAGAGTTGAACTGCATGTGCATGTAACAAGAGCTGTATAACTCATCTCCTTCTACCTTAGGCCACGAACTTATCAATCACCCCTGCTGTGGACACTTTCTGGAGGTCCAAGATCCGTATGCTCATGACCGCTGGACTAAGTGTGTAGCAGGGGACTATGTTGAAAAATAAATGTACTAGGTTTTCTAAAATTGACTCCTTTTACCTTGGGCCACGTACTTATCAATCACCCCTGCAGCCAAAGTGGCAGCCTTTGAACGCCATGTCTTACAAACAGTTTGATAGATTGGACATCTTTAAACAAAAATGGGGCAAATATTTAGGTTTCCTGGGGGGGAATAGTGATGAATCATATTGCTGAATGGCGGTCTTTCATGTTATTAGAGGTCTAAATTGACACACCTGGGTATTATATTGATATTTATTTCTGCCATGTTTGATTTTTATTTTATGCATAATTTTATGTTTTGTAGGTTATGCTTTACATAATTTCAACACTGACTCAAGGGTTCGGAGAAATTTTTTTTAAAGAATTCAATAAAATTTAAATCATAAAAAAAGAGAGAAAATATTTTTATTTTTATCAAAACTAAAGTTAAATTATAGTCAGTTCCAGAGAGGCCGTGAAACAGTAATTTAGATATAACTTTGCTAAAAAGGTATGAAGACAGAATCATTAACATCTAACCTTCTCATACTTCTTTAATGTTTAGCTTCATTTGTCGCATGCACATTGAAGCTTACAGTGAAATATGTTGTTTGTCAACGACCAGCACAGATAGACCATGCTTCTGGCAACAACATATCATATCCAAAACTTATTAACTCTAATCTATAGGTCTTTAGAATCTAGGAGGAAGCCAGAGTCCTTAGGGAAACCTACTCGGTCACGGGGATAACATACAAACCCCCTGCAGACAGTGGCAGGAGTTGAACCCAGCTTGCTAACTGCCATGCCATCAGGCTGCCTCAAACATGAGCAGCAGTACATTCTGCTGTGAAATACATTTCAAAGACGGGTTCCCAAAGGAGTAGTTGCAATCATACAATTACTGGATGAGCAGGAATTTGTTTAAACAAGAGCTGACTCCCTCATTGCCTCTCCACGGTGTAACTGCTGGAAGCAGGTTCATACCAGTGAGTACTATTCACTTCACTATTACAAAACCCACTACCGCAAAACTTAGCCAAATTTCATTTAAATAATTAAGTCTTTGCAATTTTGCAAGCTTCTGCTGTGTCCTTCCTAATTCTGATGAAAGGGCTTTGTTAACTCCTCTCACAGACGAGGAGTGACCTGCTGAGTATTTCCAACTTTATTCTACATTTACTTGTGTTGTTTAAACATTGACTGTACACTCAGTGACTGCTTTATCAGGAACCCGTTTTTCATGGTCTTCTGCTGCTGTCGCTCATCCACTTCAATGTTCGATGTGTGTTCAGATATGCTCTTCTGCACACCATGGAAACGTGTGGTTATTTCAGCTACTGTCAACTGCCTGTCAATTTGAAGAGTCTGGCTTTTCTCCTCTGACCTCGCTCATTAACACGGCATTTTTGCCCACAAAGTTGCCAATACAATATATGAGCAGAATTAGGCCATTCAGTCCATCCTGTCTGTTCCATTATTCCATCATGCCCGATTTATTATACCTCTCAACCCTATTCCCCTGCCCTCTCTCCATAACCTTTGACATCCTTACTAATCAAGAAGTAAGGGTTTAAATATACCCAATGACTTGGCCTCTACAGCTGTCTGTGGTAATGAATTCCACAGAGTCACCACACTCTGGCTAAAGGAATTCCCCTCACCTCTGTTCTAAAGGGATATTCCTCTATTCTATGGCTGTGGCCTATGGTCCTGGTCTCCCTCAATATAGGAAACATTCTCTCTACATCCACTTGATCTAGGCCTTTCAATATTCAATAGTTTTCAATGAGATCCACCCCCTAATTCTTCTAAGTTCCACCAAATAGAGGCCCAGAGCCATCAAATGCTTCTCATTATTCTCATGAACCTCCTCTAGACCCTCTCCAATGCCACTCACTGGATGTTTTTGTTTCTCGCACCATTCTCTATAAAATCTAGAGACTACTTTGTGTGAAAATCCCAGATCAGCGGTTTCTGATATACTCAAACCACCCCGCTCAGCACCAACAATCATTCCACAAAGTCACTTAGATCACATTTCTTCCCTATTCTGATGTTTGGTCTGAACCTCTTGACCATGTCTGCATGTTTTCATGCACTGAATCGCTGCCACATGATTGGCTGATTAGATATTTGCATTAAAGAGCAGGGGTACATGAACCACAGGGGTTCCCAACCTTTCTTATGCCATGGATCAATACCATTCTGCAAGGGTTCTGTGCACCCCAGGCTGGGAACATTTGCTCAACCACATCCATATCTGAGAGTGTATAAAAATATGTCAGTGTGATTAGTGGTATACGGATCCTTTAGAGAAGTCAGTCACCAAATAAGGTTAAGGGGAGATGCCACAGATAAGTAGTAGTTCATGAGTGATTTGGATCAGATCTCTGAAGCTAACTATTAGCAGGAAATGAATCTCAGGAAATTGACTTTGAACTTTGAGATGACTCAAGGATCTAGGGAGCAGAATTGAAATTTTTTTGAACAAAATGGTAGGGTTCACACACTTTACACGAGTAGTTTTAAGATCTACCTGCTCAAATACTAGAGAACATGCATTTTAGTACATGCCTCATATCTGTGTGCCAGCTGGTGGCGTAGTGGCATCAGCGCTGGACTTCGGGGCGAGAGGTCCTGAGTTCGAATCCGGCCGGCTCCCTTGCCAAGGTAAGGTGCCAAGGTAGCAACTTGACCTCGCAAAAAAACACAACTGGAGAAGGATGGGCTCCGCCAGGTTTCAGATGCCCAAGTACACACCACACACACACACACACACCTGTGGTGACCAGAACTAAAATGCCCAGACTCAGCATAACCCTCAGCCCTCTGTACTTATGAATCCCAGGATCCCTTACACTTCACGAAACATTCTTTTTATGAAAATCAGTGTTATTTGTCATTTTGTCATCAAAATATACAGTGAAATGCATTGTTTGCATCAAATCAGATCAGCAAGGATTATCCTGGGTAGCCCATAATTGTCGCCACGCTTCCGATGCCAACATAGCACGTCCACGACTCACGGACAATAATCATACGTCGTTGCATTGCGGAAGGAAAACCATAGCACTCATGCATTCTTGCAACACGCCTGCTATTTTTAAGGATTTATGCTCATTACAATCAAATCTCTATGTTCCCATAAGTATTACTAAGATGTACAGGCCTAAGGAGTCACGCCATCCAATTTACACCCAATTGACCAGCTGACCTCCTAATTGGTACGTCATTGAAATGTGAGAGGAAACTGGAGCACCCAGAAGCACTCCATTATTGCCATTTGTGCAATTTGGGTTTCTGATGTTTACTTTAGAAGGGTTCCATGGTGTTTTGTTTCATGGCTGTCTGTGGGAAGATGAATCTCAGGGTTGTATACTGTATACAAACTTTGCTAATAAATGTACTTTGAACTTTGAAAGCCACATGGTCACAGGGAGAAAATACAAACTCCTGACTGGCAGGGGTAACTGAGCCCAGGTCACTGACTCTGAAATAGCATTATGCTAACCACTGCACTACCATGTGGCCCATATGTACTGTGAACTCTTAAAGAATTTTTCTTAAAATACAGCAACCATACAGAAAATGTCTATAGGTGGTGGGGTGGAGATACATCTCTACCAAAGGAGGTGTAAGGTGCTCCTTCCCTTCGCTAGCCTGCAGGTCATTCTTGGATAAGATGTAGTACCTGCTTAGCCCCCCCAACCCCCGATCAGGGTCACGTGAAGTATGGGAGTTGCTGGTGCATATCACAAGTCCTGGTTATGTGACCACTGACACCAGGTAGACAATCTCTGAAGAGTATTGATAATGGCCGGGTTCACCTGTCTTGTAAAGACACTGCCCAGAAGGCAGCAATGGCAAACCACTTCTGCAGAAAAGTTTGCCAAGAATAATCATGGTCATGGGAAGACCATGATCACCCACATCATACAACACATCGCATAATGATGACAATGATAAAGAAATCTAAATCACCCCCTAAAGTGAAGTAATTGAATAGTAAACACAAGATAATTACCAGTGGTCGGTCACGGTGTGTGTTTACGGCTTCAACATTCAGGTAAATGGATTCCATTTTACAACCTGAAAGGAAGGAAAGGTTTAAATAGGATCAAATAAGTGAAAGTGGTCACCCTGGTGATTGGTGAGACAATGCACCATGAGTGTAGATACAAAGACATCATTCACAGCGGGTCCCAAACCATCATCTGACATGGAAAATATTTACTATTTCAGTGTCGAGAGAAGCTAATCATTTAATTTGAACCTGATGTGATGGAATTTAATCTCGCACTTTGTTCTTATTTAAAGGATCAAAGGTAAACTCAGCATTGCTCTTCTCATTGCTGCCATCAGGGAGGAGGTACAGAAGCCGGAAGCCACACACTCAACGATACAGGAACCGCTTCTTCCCCTCTGCCATCCATCTTCTGAATGGACTGAACCCACGAACACTGCCTCACTACTTTTTAAAAATTTCTTATTTTATTACACCATACTTATTATAACTCAGTTTCTTTTCCATTATTACATATTGCATTGTATTGCTATCGCAAAGTTGACAAATTTCATGACATGTGGCTGATATTAAACCTGATTCTGATAAGCTTTTTTGCCATATATATTTACCCAAGTTAGGAATTTGTTGTGGTCTGTTGGTACAAAATGCAACAAAAAATAACATTCAACAATTATAAAGAATTTAAAAATATGTAACAAGTTAGAGGTTAAAGAATGGATAAGGAATAAAATGTGCATAAATAAATGCCAGTTTACAATGTAAACAAAATTATAAAAATGGTTTAAAGTGCAGTGCGGTGATGGGGGTCAACAATAGATGGGGAGATGGGTGTGGGGTAACTAGAATGGTTGACTGGGAGTTAAAGGTAAAACATTAATGATTATTTCATAGATTTTACCTCCATTAATTCAGATTCAGATATTTATCATGTGTACATACAAACATGCAGTGAAACGCAACAACACATTTGATAAGCATAACTTAACAAATCCACTGAAAGAGCGGCAATTATTTTAGATAGGGCATAAGGGGAAAATCAAACTACCACTTGAGACACTATCATTCACATGAATGAGTTGACGCTGAACTCAGGCGCATTCATATAAAAATTTCAATCAGTTGGTTTGATTGTTTGGGAGCATAACCTTCCTGACAGATTGTTGATGGTTGAGGCATGCATGCACTCTTCACAATCATTCAACAAGTAAAAGTTCTTTATCTGCTCAAGATGGGGTTGCTACAACAGCCTGGGGATTTTCCTGATCATGAGGAATTTTGAGAGGAACATCCTAAGACAAGCCCAAATTTGACTCCGCTTGTTTTTACTGCTTTTTAAATTAATTTACTTCAAAATTTGAATAAATATCTGCAGTAACTTGCATTTATGGTGTGTTTTATAGCAGTAATAAATCCCATGAAGTGTAATGTGCAAAATAGAATGCAAAGGAAAAGAATTCGGGTAGATGTTTAAAACCCTTGAGCAGGGAGGGTGCCTCAAAATCAGGGGTTCCCAACCTTTTTTTTTGCTGTGGACTCCTACCATTAACCGAGGGGTCCACAGATCCCAGGCTGGGAAACCCTGCTCTAAATGGTGTAAGAATCACAAGGGGCATAAACAAGATGAATGCACTCAGTCTTCTTCCCAGGGTTTGGTAATCAAGAATGAGAGGGCACAGACTTAAGGTGAGAGGAGAAAGATTAAAGGGGAACTTGAAGGTCATTTTTGTTTTACACGGAGGGTGGCATGGAAGTGTAACGAGCTACCAGAGAAGGTGGTTGAAGCAGATACAATAACAACATTTAAAAGATCGCTGGACAGGTTCATGGAGTGGAAAAGTTTAAAGGATTGTGGGCCAAATGCTCGTAGGTTGTATTGGATGAATTTGGGCCCAAGAGCCTGTTTCTAAGCTGCCTGACTCTGTGACTATAAATGAGGGACATCAAAGTGGACAGGGAAGTGTTATGAGTGCTGAACAGACCTGATGGAAATGGGGTGCGGAGTTAACCATCCCCCCCCCCCTTTTAGAATTATGAACTAGTGCTATTGCTATGCTGCTAATGAGAGAGAGAGATGAAGCACAGAGGCAGGAACATCTGCTAAAGATAATAGAGAGAGACACACACATTTGATTTATGTATTATGGCTTCTTCCTGGATTGTTTACCTTTCACTGCAAGGACGTTACTTTGCTCGTTAACATTTCTAAGGAGACAGCAGGAGTGGCCTGATTTGATGGACGTGGTCATTTTGAGTTGATGAATAGTTGGTATCCCGTCAGTGGGGATAAAAGACAGGTGTGGGGAGACACCCTCAGACACACCAGTAGACACTGGAAGAGGGTGGGTGCACCCACAGGAAGGTGGGGGCTTCGGACTGAATCAGGAGATCGGTCAACAAAGCTCACAGTGTGACGGCAGGACTGGTGGGGACTCGTGTGTGTGTCCACTCATGCCAGAGTGACGAGTCCACCACAGAAGAACGGTCTAGCCGGAGGACGGAGGGGTCATAACCGAATGACCACAATGGTACGAAGGAATAAGACGACAACAGAAGGTTTGCCTGCTGCAGCTGTTACATCTCGCTCGCTCTCTCTCTCCAACAAATTACAATACAACCGCAACTACCTCAGCACACATGAACTGAGCTGAACTCTATATCCTCTTATGACAATTCATTTACCCCTAGATATTGATAGTTTGTTTATTGATTATTATTCCTACACTTCTATGTTTATTATTGCTAACCTGTTTTATATGTATATTTACATTTTTGATACTGTATTGTGTAGTTTACTAATAAACACCTTTAGTTTTCGGTACCACCAGACTCCAACGGATTCTTCTAATTCTGCTGGTCTGTAAGCCCAGTTACGGGGTACATAACAAATTGGGGCCTCGTCTTGGGATTTGATTACCAAATTGGGGGGCCGGTGAATCGGGATAGAAGTCCCTTATCTGATCTGGTTGTGTGGATAACCAGACGGGAAACCAGCAGAGATGGAGATTGACAAATTTTTAAAAGAACCAACTACGGGGGCATTAGAGGATGCCAGAAATGTGCAATTGTTGGTTATTGTGAGACAATTGAATCTCTCGGCGGTGAAACCGGCGATGAGGAGGTTGAAGATACAGAGGGCGATAGCTGTGTATTATGTATCCCAAGGTGTGTTCCTGTCGGGGGCATTGGAACTGTTCCCTGAGAGGAAACCAACCGAGGGTGAGCTTCAGTTACAGTTAGAAAAATTAAGGTTGGCTGAGGAGGAAAAGAAGAGGGAGCATGAACTCCGGATAAGACAGCTGGAGGCAGAGAGAGAAAGGGAGAAGGAAGAAGCTGAAAGGCAGAGAGAGGAAAGGGAGGAGGAAAAGAAGAGGGAGCATGCGCTTCGAGTAAGGAGGCTGGAGCTGGAGGCTGAGAAGAAATGGGAAGAGAGGCAGTTTGAGCTGGAAAAAGAGAAGTTAAAGGCAGCGCAGGGAAGGGACTAGGCAGCAGACCCAAACAAGGGGTTCAGGATTGGTCAGGAAATTAAGTTGGTACCCCCATTCGAGGAGATGGATGTCGATAGGTACTTCCTCCATTTTGAGAAAGTGGCTTTGAATCAGAACTGGCCTAAGGAGAAATGGGCTGTTCTGTTACAGAGTGTACTTAGGGGGAAGGCTCAGCAAGCCTATTCGGCATTGTCTATGGATGAGTCTAAAGATTATGATGAAGTAAAAAAGGGCTAAACTAAGGAGTTATGAATTGGTTCCAGAGGCATACCGGCAGAAGTTCCGGAATTTGAGGAAGCCATGGGACCACACGTATTTAGAGTTTGCCCGTGAGATGCAAATGTATTGTGAACGGTGGTGCGCCTCTAAAGGGGTCGCTGGAGATGATGACAAACTGCTACAGTTAATGCTGATTGAGCAGTTCAAAGGTTGTATCCCTGAAGGTATGAAGATGCATTTGGACGAGAAGGAGACAGAGACTCTCTCTGCGACTGCCAAGTTAGCAGACGAGTATGCCTTAACCCCACAAGACAAAATTTCCCCCAAATAAGAGCTACCACAGAGGTAGTAGGGACGGTAGAGAAAGCCCACCAGCTAAATCTGAGAATAAGCCGGGGACTACCGGAAAAGGCAAGGAGGAGGAAAAGCAGGTTGGCAAGAATGCTCCCAGCTTTACGTGTTATAATTGTGGGAAAGCTGGCTACATAGCATCTAAGTGCTTTGCTCCGAAGAAGGAGATAGGAAAGGGAAAGACGGTAACTCCGACTGGTTGCATTGAGCCGGTCAGCAGACCGATGAGGAAGGCGAAGTTAGATAGAGCCCAAGAGGGGCGTGAGAGGTTTATTTCGGAAGGGATGGTATCTGTGAAGGAAGGAGAAACCCCAGTTCCAGCGTGGATCTGGAGAGATAGTGGGGACGTGTATTCAGCAGTGAAGCTGACAAACAAGCCTGTGAGTGCTGAGGACCCGCCCATAGATTCCAAGATTTATCCCGCCTGCGCAATCACTCGCAGCATGTCTAGAAAGGCGGCTGAGACCGGAACCAGTTTAAATGAGTCCGGTGCTGATTTAGCAGAGACGTTTTTACCGACCTTGTACCAGGAGGGGTTAGAGGATGGTTAAGTGGAGAATAGTGGGGTTAAGGAAAGTAAGGGAGACGAAGCAGATTTAGTGTTGTCAAGGAACGGAATTTTGACGCGCCCATAAGATACCCCTAGGTGGACATTTTGGAGTGAGGAAGGAGGTTATGGAGGCACAGAGCCAAGATGAGAAACAGATGGGGCAGCTAGAAGGTCCAGGGTTGGACACTGGTGATTTATGTAGCTTGACAGAGCTGGTTGTAGTTGAAGAATTTAAGTGTGTTCCCGATGATATAAGGGCAGTCCTAGATGAAAAGGATGCCGCTACCTTGAGGGAGTCTGCTGGGTTAGCAGATGAGGTTGTTTTAACCCGCAAGGTTGAGTTTACCCCAGATGGGAGTTGCCCAGAGAGTAACTGGGAGGATCAGGGGAACTTGGAATTTGAAAGGAAGACTGGTATTGGAAGCCTAGAAGAGGCAGATGTCCCGTTGGCCTGTGTTCAGGTTGTTGAAGTACCTGTGGAGTCACAGGGTACTGAACCTTGTGTTGAAGCTCAGGAAAAGTCTGAGGTATCTGACTTGGTTAAAAAGGAATGCAGTCCTTTTGGGTCAGATGGACTTGGTTCAGTGAAGAAAGGGTTAACCTTGGCACCAGTAGAAAGTGAGGATTCTCAGTCACTTGTGTTAAAAGTTAGTGATGAGATGAAAACTGGTGATGTGGATGTTACTGAAGATATTGAGGGGGAAAGTGTTACTAAACTTTTAAATAAAGTAAATTTAAAGGCAGGTTTGGTTTCAGAACTGTTAATAAAAGTGAAGGGACCATTAACTAAACAATGGTTTGTTAACAAGGTGCCTGCAAATCAATTACAGTTTGTTTTGAAATTTAAAGATAAACAACTTGATGTTCTTCAAGTATGTGATTTGGAGAGACAGAACTTGAAGTGTTGTTTTGACCAAGAGGGATCACCTGCAGATGTTAAATTCGAAACTAATAGAATTAAAGATCCTGAAGATAAAATTAATGACCTGCTTAAAATTAATGAGTGGTGTGGAAGTTCAGCAAACGGGCTTAGTTTGGAAAACATTAGTGATAAGCTAGCTCCTGTGAAAGGAGTCTGTGAAGGCCTATTCCACACTGGTGAGCAAGCTAACCACGTGAGAGTTAAGTGGAAAAGAGGCAAGGGTTGACCAAATGCCACTTTGAATAACAGGGTCTGGTTTTGCGGGAATTTGACTTTTTGTTAGACGAAGCTTGTGAATAATAAAGACCATATCATAGAAGATTGACTGAATGTTAAGTTTAAAAGTGAAGTATAGATTAGTATTTGCACAAACTTCTGTAACGTAATACATTATAATCACACATGTATTAGTTCACACTTTGTAATATACACCTAAGCCAAGAACACAACCCATTGGTATGTTTTTGGCTAACATGAAGAATAAAAATAGACGGTTATTAAGTTGGAGTCCGTTGTTACAAGAATTCGATATTAAAATACAACATGCAAAGAGGAGTGACAATGTAATTGCTGATTGTTTATGCAGGTGTTAATTTGAAAGTATATCTGTATTATTCTTGTAGTTAATGATCACTTCTGTATTATATTAAATTCTGTAGTATGCTTTACTAGTTAATTTTCACCCTGGTGAAAATTCCTTGATGGATGGGGGTGTTATGAGTGCTGAACAGACCTGATGGAAATGGGGTGCGGAGTTAACCATTCCTCCCCTTCCTTTGAGAACTATGAACTAGTGCTATTGCTATGCTGCTAATGAGAGAGAGAGATGAAGCACAGAGGCAGGAATATCTGCTACAGATAATACAGAGAGACACACACATTTGATTTATGTATTATGGCTTCTTCCTGGATTGTTTACCTTTCACTGCAAGGACGTTACTTTGCTCGTTAACATTTCTAAGAGACAGCAGGAGTGGCCTGATTTGATGGACGTGGTCATTTTGAGTTGATGAATAGTTGGTATCCCATCAGTGGGGATAAAAGACAGGTGTGGGGAGACACCCTCAGACACACCAGTAGACACTGGAAGAGGGTGGGTGCACCCACAGGAAGGTGGGGGCTTCGGACTGAATCAGGAGATCGGTCAACAAAGCTCACAGTGTGACGGCAGGACTGGTGAGGACTTGTGTGTGTGTCCACTCATGCCAGAGTGACGAGTTCTCCACAGAAGAACGGTCTAGCTGGAGGACGGAGGGGTCATAACCAAATGACCACAACGGTACGAAGGAATAAGACAACGGAAGGTTTGCCTGCTGCAGCTGTTACATCTCGCTCGCTCTCTCTCTCTCTCTCTCTCTCTCTCTCTCTCGCTCTCTCTCTCTCGCCAACAAATTACAATACAACAACCGCAACTACCTCAGCACACATGAACTGAACTGAACTCTATATCCTCTTATGACAATTCATTTACCCCTAGATATTGATAGTTTGTTTATTATTGTTGATTATTATTCCTACACTTCTATGTTTATTATTGCTAACCTGTTTTAAATGTATATTTGCATTTTTGATACTGTATTGTGTAGTTTACTAATAAACACCTTTAGTTTTCGGTACCACCAGACTCCAACAGATTCTTCTATTTCTGCTGGTCTGTAAACCCAGTTATGGGGTATGTAACAGAAGTAGTGCAGTTTAGGTTGTGGCTATTGAAGGCATGGGTGACTAATGTGGGGTAAAGACAGCACAACCTTCAGAAGCACAAATAGAAGTGAGAAATTGAGGTTTGGCAAATATGTTACTTTCACCTACTTCAGTTTTAAAGCACTTCATTAAACACTGCACAAACCATTTATTAATTATTGTATACTGTACTTCCTAGTAGGGTACATGGACTTTTAACCTTACAATCCACATCATTATCCACCTTGTCTTTCTGCCGTGCTGCAGCTCCAGAACTTAAAATCTCATCTCTGAAGAGTATTGATAGTGGCTGAGGTCACTTGTCTTGTAAAGACACTTCTGTAGAACAATTTGCCAAGAACAATCATAGTCATGGAAAGACCATGATCGCCCAAGTCATACGATATGGCACATAATGATGATGATTATATTTATTTACTTTGTTATTTATTTTTCTATTTGCATAGAATTTACTTGCACATTGGTTGTCAGTCTGTGTGTAGTTTTTCATTGACTCTATTGTATTTCTTTGTTCTACCGTAAATGCCTGCAAAAAATGTATCTCAGTGTAGTATATGAACTTTGGACACTGCATTTTCTCTGCTGTTTACTCCACCCTGTTATTGTTCTGCCTGAATACACTTTGTAATGAATTGATCTCCGTGAATTGTTTGCAGGACATGTTTTTCCACTGAACCCTAGCACACGGCAGTAATAAACTAATTCTAATTGCAACCAATTCCAAGAATCGATGCAGGCTTCGTGCCAGACTGGAGAAAACCGAAAACAATGGGCTTGCATTGGCTGTAATCTAATATACGTTAGAACCATTTCATAAGATTCTGCAACTTAAATGCAGTGTCATTCCTTAAGGTCAAGTATTTAAAAAATGTTACACTTGTGCAACAGTCAATTTGAGAAGCTAGTCATCTAACTGGCCTGCCCCTCTGGTCACTGTTAGTTGCAGGAATGCCAGTGATAAGGAAATAAGTATATTACTAACCATAAGCAACAGGCGTCAGTTTCAGAACTGTGTGGAGAGGACACTTCAAGTATGGCAGTTCATCTGTAAAAAAACAAATGAGAAAATCATAGAATCCTACGGGCATTTAGCCTATCTTATCCATGCCGACCATGCGGCTGAGCTACAATAACTCCATTTGCCTGCATTGGAATATGCGGTTCCTTTAGGTTGTCATAGCTGGGATTGGTAGTGGGGTCAAGCTCCCACTACCTATTAAATGTTCCCAATGGCATGTACCTCAAACAGCCTCTGACAACCAAGTCCAGCTCCTGGCCTTCACGCGTGGCTTAGCTATGAAGCCCAGCAGAACCGTTTCTACTGACAAGAGAAGGGGCAAAGGCGAGTTACTGGCGCCTTAAAACCAATCGCTTCAGGCAGATGGGGCTCATCAGCCATTGTTGGCAGCTCATCTAGGAGAATGAAAAGTGATCTGTCTTGCGCCTATACCTACTCATGGGGAAGGCTTCGGGAGTAAACGCCGAGGGTAAAATCCAGAGCTGGAGTTCCAATGGTAGTCCTGCATTGAGTTCAATGCAGACTGGCAACACCTTCGACACTGCTGGTGACAAACTGTATTGGTCTCAGGCGTTCCTTTGGATTAATCAAATATGTGGAGGCGGGGAACATGCTACATGGCAACAACTTGCTCTCCATATTGTACTGTCCGGGCTTGTGTATCTAGGATGCAACATCCATGGTCGACTCTGACCAACAGTGACCTCAACTCAGAACCTGCAGTACTGTGCAAAAGTCTTAGGCACTCTATCTACATACTGTATCTGTGCCTAATACTTCTGCACAGTACTGTATCTACCTTGATAATAAACTTACTTTGAACTCTTGACTTGTTCTTTCCTATCTCTGGAATTGTCGTCACTGTTTGTTTGTTCAGAGGTTGTGGCAGTCTCTGGCAATGATAGTGCTTTGATTGCACCTGAACTTTAAGAGCATTTCAGAGTCGATCACTTTGGTGAGCCTGGGAACCCTGTCTTACTGACAGGGTGATGTCAATTTGTGTGAAATGTTTCTGTCACTTTATCCAAGGTGTAAAGTACGTGAATGTGATGAATAAAAAATCCTTATGTTAATCAGTACAAATTGATAAGAAGCATAGATTGTGTGCACAGCCAGAGACTTTCCCCCAGGGCGGAAATGGCTAATACCGCCCTGGGGAGGGACACACAATTTTAAGGCAGTTGGAGGGAAGTATGGGGGCGGGGGGTGATGTCAAAGGTAGGCTTTTTACACAGAGTGGTGAGTGTGTGGAACATGCTGCCAGGGGTAGAAGAGAGGCAGATACATTAGGAACATTTAAGAGACTCTTAGATGAAAGAAACTGGAGGGCTATATAGGAGGGAAGGGTTAGATTGATCATAAAGTAGGTTAAAGGTTGGCCTAACATCATGGGTTGAAGGGCCTGTACTGTTCTATGCTCAGTGTTTTTAATTAGAACTAGAAAGATAATAAAACACAGATGAGTACAGCACAGGATTAGGACATTCGGCCCATAATGTTGTGCTGAACCAGCTAAAAAGCAAATCAAAAACACTCAAATACTAATCCCTCCTATCTACACAATGTCCATATCCCTCCATCGTCCTTACATCCATATGTCGACCCAAATTTCTCTTAAAAACCTTTAATGTATTTTCCTCTAGCACCACACCAGGAGGTCGTGGGAAACAACGGTTTAGGAACACCAAGTGAACGGGGGACACAGCTAGTTGAGTTCTGTCAAGAAAAACACCTCTGTACAATGAACACGATGTTTGATCAACACCCTCGGCACAAATACAGCTCCTGATGGTAAAACCAGGAACAAGATCGATTATATCCTCACCAACAAATGATGATAATCAAATATTCTGAAATGCAGGACATATCCGGGAGCTGACTGTGATACTGATCATCAACTGCTGTTGGCCAAGGTGAAGGTCAGGGTTAAGGACGTAAAACGAGCAAAACCACCAGTCAGATACGATCTCTCACACTCATTCAGCATAGAGGCTTCAACAGCTTTGAAGCCCTGCTGAACTTACAAGAAGAGGTCGATCCAGAAGAACTTTGGAATGCAAGAAGAGATGCAGTGACAACAGCAGCAGAGAAATACATTCCAAAGCGACGCAAGCACAAAGGTACAGAATGGATCACAAATGAAACGCTGTATGCAGTAGAAAAGAAGAGATTGGTGAAAGGTCAGAAGGGAACCACCTCATGTTCAGCCACTCCTGTGACTCCGGTGCCTGGCATCACTTTATGGACAAATATATAAGCTATCTTATATTTTTAATTATAAGATTATGCTTTTAATTATTGTCTTCTTTATCTCATTGTGCTTTTTTGTGCTATATTAGATCCAGAGTAACAATTATTTTGTTCTCCTTTACACTTGTGTACTCAAAATGACATTAAACAACCTTGTATGTTGAGATTGTAGCTGAACACTATCAGCTGCCACTTTAACGTATGGTCTTTGGAATGTGGGAGGAAATTCACGTGGTCACAGAGAGAACATACAAACTCCTTACCAGGGCTGCTGGTTCTGTAAGAGAGTTGTAATAACTTTTATTCTATGGTGCCATCCCCAAAAAATGACAGAAATCATAGAAACAGGCCTTCAGCCCATCGAGCCTCACCCATTCTGACCATTAATCACCCATGTACACTAATCTTACATTGCAAAGATCAAGGAATTGAGGGTTATGGGGAAGTAGCACAGATGAGGAGTTGAGAGCAACAGAGATCAACTATGATCACAATGAATGATAGGGATGGCTTGAGGGGCTAATTTTCTTGAGAATCTGTCCCCTTTAGGCCATTCTGAGGATAAAGGAGCAACTTAGAATGGTGTCAGTAAACTGCATTTGGCACATGGGAATAAAAGATGAACGATGCGTTGTAGGTGCTAATATTCTTTGAACTCATGATAATTTTAGTGTGTATTTAGGTCGTTGAAAATGTAAAATGTGTAACAGCATCTAACTACTTAAGGAAAATATGCATAACTGAACAAACTCCAATCGGCAGCAACTTCTATAGGTGCGTAGTGGAGAGTGTATTGACTGGCTGCACCATGGTCTGCTGTGAAAAAACACCAATGGCTCTCAACAGAAAATCCTACAAAAGGTAGTGAATTCAGCCCAGTCTATCACAGGTAAAGTCCCTCCCTCCCCTCCACAAGAGCACATCTACGTGAAATGCAGTCGTGGGAAAGCAGCATCCATCATCATAGATTCCTACCACCCAGGTCATGCTCTTTTCTCGCTGCTACCATCAGGTAGAAGTACAAAAGCCTCAGGACTCACACCTCCAAGTTCAAAAACAGTTACTAGCCCTCAACCATCAGGCTTTTGAATAAAAAAGGACATCTACACTCACTTGTCCCATCATTGAAAAGTTCCCACAACCAATGGTCTCACTTTAAGGACTCTTTACCTTGTTATTTCATGTTCTTGTTATTTATTGCTATTTATTTATATTTGCATTTGCACAGTTTGATGTCTTCTGCACTCTGGTTGATCGTTCATTGATCCTGTTATAGTTACTATTCTATAGATTTGCTGCGTATGTCCACAGGTAAATAAATCTCAGAGTTGTATATGTTAACACATATGAACTTGGGTAATAACATTTAATTTGAACTGAGGCCCAGAAAGCAGGAAACTGGAGGTGTTGGGACAAAACAATGCTCTCAGTACCCTGGGGTCAGGGGTCAGGGTGAGTAAGCCAGTGAGAGCACACTTTTTGAATGTCAACGTCTGCTGGAGCACCCGGAGATTGGGCTGAACAATACCACTGCCACCCTAACCTGGTGAAACCAAATGTAGGTTCATACACATAAAAGTCGCTGTGAAACTCAGGACAGGGAAGAAAAGTGCTTCACAAAGGTTTTTTTTAACTGCACTGTGGCTATTGAGAGATGGCAGAATTCACTTGGAATCCTTGTGGCTTATCGTTACTTCAAGGTATGAGTGAGGAGGACAGTGAAGACCAGCCATGATCACAGTGAATGGTGGGGCAGACTTGAAGGCCCAGCTGTCCTCCTCCATTTTCTTGTGGATCTCTCCACATATGTAATTTTGAGATCAAAGGGGCAATTTATTTATTTATTGTGATAGAGTGTTATATAGGTCCTTTGAGCCATGCCACCCAGTAATTCCCAAATTTAATACAAGCCTAATCATGGGACAATTTACAATGACCAATTAACCTACCAACTGTTATATCGTTGGACTGTGGGAGGAAACTGGACCACGAGGTGGAAACCCACGTGGTACAAACTCCTTACAGGCAGTGGCGGGAATTGAACCCAAGTCGCTGGTAAAGTGTTGTGCTTCGGAGTCACAAATGGCTTCGTAGTCCCATATAAGAACATAACATAAGAACATAAGAGATAGGAGCAGGAGTAGGCCAATCGGCCCCTCAAGCCTGCTCCGCCATTCAACAAGATCATGGCTGATCCAATCTTAACTCTAGTTTTCACCGAATCCCACAAGGCAACAGTGCCAACCAACAGGGCACCATGCCGCCCATTTTATTTTATTATTCATCCCGCCCAAACCCATGTGATCACCCGGGGGGAAAAAAACCGAGTTGCCAATTGAGGAGAAAAAATCTGGAAAATTCCTCTCTGACCCATCCAGGCTATCGAAAATTGGTCCAGGTGATCACATGGCTGATCTAAACCTAGCCTCATGTCCACTTACCTGCTCGCTCACCGTATCCCCTAATGCCATTTTTATCCAGGAAAATGTCTATCTCCGTTTTGAATTTATTGAGTGTAGTAGCTTCCACAGCTCTCTGGGGCAGTAAATTCCACAGCCCCACTACCCTCTGAGTGAAGAAATTTCTCCGCATCTCAGTCCTGGAACGGCATCCCCTTATTTTAAGATTATGCCCCCTAGTCCTAGTTTCACCCATCATTGGGAACATTCTCCCCGCATCCACCCGATCAAGCCCCTTCACAATCTTATATGTTTCAATAAGATCGCCTCTCATTCTTCGGAACTCCAATGAGTAGAGTCCCAATCTACTCAACCTCTCATCATACATCAACCCACCCATCCCCGGAATTAACCTAGTGAACCTTTTAATGTAATTGTTTGCATGATTTACTAGGGTTCAAGAAATTGTATCTCAGCGTGAGACTCTTATCAGAAGATGGATTAGGAAAAGGTGAATCACAAACTTTACAATAATCTCATTGTTGTACCTGCTCCTTTGTTCATAAAGTAGGCAATGAGGCATCTCATGACAGCCTGGTGTGCAATTACAAGCACATTTCCTTGTCTCTCTAGTTCCATGATGACTGGCTCCACCCGCTGAACCAAATCCTGGTAGCTCTAAACACAAACAGACAGATTATGATGGACATTCAATGTAGAAAAACAAACCTAAACAAAATGGTCTAGAATGGGTGCAGTGTGAAGTAGAACAAGACAATATATAATCATGGCAGAAATATTTGATTCACTTTTCTCAATTAAACTGCCAGAACCTACTATCTACAATTAAGTACATTACATTAATATTTTTAACATGCACACATACCTATTTCAACATTGAAAGTACATGAACCTGACAATTATCAACAGATAGAATTATGCTGTGTGAAAATAGACCGTGCAGCTCAACTGATATATGCCAACCAAGACGCTCACTCAAGCTAAACTCATTTTGCTGTGTTGGACCCATATTCTTCTAATCATTTCCTCAAATACCTTTTAAATATTAGACCATATGTCAAAGGAGCAGAATTACACCATTTGGCCCATCGAGTTTTCTCTGCCATTCCATCATGGCTGATTAATTATCCTTTGCAACTACATTCTCCTGCCTTCTTCCTGTAACCTTTGATACCCTGACTAATCAAAACCTTATCAACCCTTGGCTTTAAATATTATAATTGTACCTGCCTTGATCACTTCTTCAAGCAGCTTATTATGTAAACTTGTCACACTCTGAAAAGTATGCCCCTTAGTTCTAAACACAAGAGATTCTGCAGATGTTGTTAATCTGAAGCATTAACTTCAAAAAGTGGCAGAGAAACTCAGCAAGACAAGTATCTATGAAGTGTTAAAACATTCATGTGTATAATTGCAGATAATAGACTCTAGCAGTTTAATGAAGGGTTTTGGGCCAAAACTCTCCATAGAAGCTGCCTGACCTGCCGAGTTCCTCCAACATTTTGTGTATAATGCCCCTTAGTTTCCATTTAAATCCTTCCATTTCACCTCAACCTATGTCCTGTAGTTTTAGCTGCAACTATTCTATGAAAAAGACTATCTATGCCCTTCAAAATTTCAAAATTCTATAAGGACACCTCTCAACCCTTTCACTCCAGAGAAAACAGTCCACATAACTCAAGCCCTCCTTGTAACTCACAGCGACATTCCTGTAATTTTTTTCTGCACACTCTCTAGCTTAATCACAATATTCCTACACTTTGGCAACCAGAGTGCACAATATTCCAAGTCAACTTGACCAATATCGATTTGTACAATGTCCCATCTTCTACACTCATTGTCTCGATCCATGAGGGCAACTGTGCCAAATGTCGTTTTCACCATCCTGTATTAATATTTTCAGCTCTTATGTTAGAGTTTTGATGTCTACACATTTTATTTTCACTTGTGAGTCTGTTGGCAGGTTTTAGGTTTGTTGCTTTTAATACAATCCCTTCTTGGGCTTAATTAAACCAGACACACAGTCCATCATAAGTAAATACTTCCTTTGCGAGTATCATTCAAATGTCCACTGTGGGATTCTTTCGAAGATTCAAGGTATATTTATTATCAAAGTATGCATGTAGATTCCAACTCTGAGATTCATCCTCCCACAGGCAGCCACAAAACAAAGAAACACCGTGGAACACACACAAAATGCTGGAGGAACTCAGCAGGTCAGGCAGCGTCTATGGAAAAGAGTAAACAGTTGGGGTTCTGGGCTGAGACCCTTCATGAGGACTGGAAAAAAGATGAGAAAACAGAGTAAGAAGGTGGGGGGGGGGGGGCGGGCAGTAGGGAGAGGAGGAACTAGTACAAGGTGCTAGGTGATAGGTGAAACCAGGAGCAGGGAGGAGTAAAGTAACGAGCTGGAAAGTAGGATAGGAGAGGGTAAAGGACAATGGAAGAAAGGGAAGAGGGAGGATATGGGCAGGTAAGGAAATAGGTGAGAGAGAGAAATGGGAAAGGGGAATTGTGAAGTGGGGGGGGGGGGGGTTGCAATTACCAGAAGCTCGAGAAATTGATGTTCATGCCATCAGGTTGCAGACTACCACGGAACCTGTACAAACACCCAATGCACGAGAAAAAACAAATTACGCAAACAACAAAAGCCAACGAACAACACATGGAACATCAACATCAAACCGAGACTCAACGTCAGTAAGACCGAGGAATTGATTGTGCACTTCAGGAAGGGTAAGACAAGGGAACACACACTCGTTCTCATAGAGGGCTCAGAACTGCAGAGAGTGAACAGTTTCAAATTCCTGGATGTCAGTATCTCTGACAACCGAACCTGGACCCAACATATTGATGCAGCTATAAAGAAGGCAAGACAGAACTATATTTCATTTGGAGCAACACGTACAACAAGCTGAAGGAACTCAGCAGGTTGGGCAGCATCCGTGGAAACGAGCAGTCAACGTTGACCTGCCCGACCTGCTGAGTTCCTCCAGCATGTTGTAGGTGTTGCTCTGACCCCAGCATCTGCAGTGTACTTTGTGGTTATATTTCATTTGGAGTTTGAGGAGATTTGGTATGTCACCTAAAACACTTGCAAATTTCTATAGAGAGCATTCTAACTCACTGTATCACTGTCTGGTATGGAGGGACGACTACACAGGATCAAAGTATGCTGCACGGAGTTGTAAGATTAGTCAGCTCCATCACAGGTACTAGCCTCCATAGTATCCAGGACAACTTCAAGGAGTGGTGCCTCAAAAAGGTGGCGTCCATCCTTAAGGACACCCATCACCTGAGGAAAGGCACTCTTCTCATTGTTATTATCAGGGAGAAGGTACAGAAGCCACAGTCAACAGTTCAGGAACAGCTTCTTCACCTTTGCCATCAGATTTCTGAGTGGACATTGAACCCGTGAATAATACCTGACTGCTTTTTATTTCTATTTTTTTGTACTACTTATCTAGTGTATATATTATATACATATATTTTAATTCATTGCTGCTTACTTTCTATATTATCGTGTATTGCATTCTACTGCTGCTGCAAAGTTACAAATTTCATGAACTCTGCCAGTGATATTAAAACGGATTCTGATTCGGATTCGGTTTAATTTAGTATTCAGGGAGCTATGTAGCTGTACCCCAGTGTCCCTCTGTTCAATAGTCTCCAGGGCTCTGCAATTCACTGTGTAAGCTCTATTCTAGTTTAGCTTCACAAAATGCATCACCTCACACTTATACGAGCTAAATCTCTCTGTCCACTCCCTTATCCACTTTCCAGACAACCCCCTTCACTATCCACTACACTACCTATCTTGGTATCAGCTGCAAACTTACCATCTACATCTGATTGAAATCAATGTCGTTTATTGTCATCTCCACAAGTCCCTATGTGCACGTGTGCGATGAAAAACTTACTTGCAGCAGCATCATAAGCACAAAACATCAGAAAAGCATCATTCACAAGAAAAACAAACAAAATGTACACAACACACACAAAATGCTGGTGGAACACAGCAGGCCAGGCAACATCTATAAGCAGAAGCACTATCGACATTTCGGGCCGAGACCCTTCGTCAGGACTAACTGAAAGAAAAGATAGTAAGAGATTTGAAAGTGGTGGGGGGGAGGGGGAAATGTGAAATGATAGGAGAAGACCGGAGGGAGTGGGATGAAGCTAAGAGCTGGAAAGGTGATTGGCGAAAGTGATACAGAGCTGGGATGGGAGGCCTCGGGAGAAGGGGGGGGGAAGCACCAATTTTTTAAACAAGGAAACACAACTAGAACAAAAAGTCTGTTTTAATACAAAGTTATTAAGGATTACTGGGGTTAAGGCTACTGGGGAGAGTTTAAACTAGAATTGTTGGGGGGTGGGAACCAAACTGAAGAGCCTGGGGAAGAAGAGTTTAGCTCACAAATAGAGAAAGCTAGGAGACAGTGTGAGAGGGAGGATAGGCAGGTGATAGAGAAGGGAAGCATTCAGACCGAAGGTTTGAGATGTGTCTATTTTAACGCAAGGAGTGTTGTGAACAAAGCGGATGAGCTTAAGAGCGTGGATCATTACTTGGAGATATGATGTGGTGGCCATTACAGAGACTTGGATGGCTCAGGCACAGGAATGGTTACTTCAAGTGTTGGGTTTTAGATGTTTCAGAAAGGACAGGGAGGGAGGCAAAAGAGGTGGGGGCATGGCACTGTTGATCAGAGATAGTGTCACGGCTGCAGAAAAGTTGGACACCATGGAGGGATTGTCTAAGGAGTCTCTGTGGGTGGAAGTTAGGAACAGGATTGGGTCAATAACTTTACTGGGTGTTTTTTTATGGGCCACCTAATAGTAACAGGGATATTGAAGAGCAGATAGGGAAACAGATCCTGGAAAGGTGTAATAATAAGAGTTGTCGGGATGGGAGATTTTAATTTCCCAAATATCGATTGGCATCTCCCAAGAGCAAGGAGTATATATGGGGTGGAGTTTGTTAGGTTGTTCAGGGAGGTTTCTTGACACAATATGTAGATAAGCCTACAAGAGGAGAGGCTGTACTTAATCTGGTATTGGGATATGAACCTGGTCAGGTGTCAGATCTCAGTGGGAGAGCATTTTGGAGATAGTGATCATAATTCTAGCATTGAAGTGAGATAGGAACAGACAAGTTAAAAAAGCATTTAATTGGAGTAAGGGGAATTATGAGGCTATCAGGCAGGAAACTGGAAGCTTAAATTGTAAACAGATATTCTCAGGGAAAAGTACAGAAGAAACGTGGCAAATGCTCAGGGGATACTTGTGTGGAGTTCTGCATAGGTATGTTCCAATGAGACAGTGAAGTGATGGTAGGGTACAGGAACCGTGGTGTACAAAAGCTGTAATAAACCTAGTCAAGAAGAAAAGCTTACAAAAGGTTCAGAGAACTAGATAACATTAGAGATCTAGAAGATTATAAGGCTAACAGGAAAGAGCTTAAGAAGGAAATTAGGGAGAGCCAGAATGGGCCATGAGAAGGCCTTGGCAGGCAGGATTACGGAAAACCCCAAGGCATTCTACAAGTATGTGAAGAGCAAGAGGATAAGACGTGAAAGGATAGGACCTATCAAGTGTGACAGTGGGAGAGTGTGTATGGAACTGGAGGAAATAGCAGAGGTACTTGCTATAATGTACTGGTTACGCACAGGAGTACGTTCAGCCAGAGACTCATTCCACCGAGATGCAACACTGAGCATCATAGGAAGTCATTCCTGCCTGTGGCCATTAAACTTTACAACTCCTCCTTCGGAGTGTCAGACACCCTGAGCCAATAGGCTGGTCCTGGACTTATTTTCACTTGGAATAATTTACTTATTATTATTTATTTATGGTTTTATATTACTATATTTCTACACTATTCTTGGTTGATGTGACTGTAACAAAACCCAATTTCCCTCGGGATCAATAAAGTATGTCTGTCTGTCTGTCTGTTAATGAATACTTTGCTTCAGTATTCACTGTGGAAAAGGATCTTGGTGATTGTAGTGATGACTTGCAGCAGACTGAAAAGCTTGAGCATGTAGATATTAAGAAAGAGGATGTGAAGGAGCTTTTGGAAAGCATCAAGTTGGATAAGTCGCCAGAACCAGATGAGATGTGCCCTAGGCTACTGTGGGAGGCAAGGGAGGAGATTGCTGAGCCTCTGGCGATGACCTTTGCATCATCAATAAGGACTGGAGAGGTTCTGGAGGATAGGAGGGTTGCGGACGTTGTTTCTTTATTCAAGAAAGGGAGTAGAGATATCCCAGGGAATTATAGACCAGTGAGTCTTACCTCAGTGGTTGGTAAGTTGATGGAGAAGATCCTGAGAGGCAGGATTTATGAACATTTGGAGGGGTATAATATGATTATGAATAGTCAGCATGGCTTTGTAAAGGACTGGTCGTACCTTACGAGCCTGACTGAATTTTTTTGAGGATGTGACTAAACTTATTGATGAAGGAAGAGCAGTCAATGTAGTGTATATGGATTTCAGCAAGGCATTTGATAAGGTAGCTCATGCAAGGCTTATTGAGAAAGTAAGGAGGCATGGGATGCAAGGGGACATTGCTTTGTCAATCCAGAACTGGCTTGTCCACAGAGGGCAAAAAGTGGCTACAGACGGGTCATATTCTGCAGGGAGGTCGGTCACCAGTGGAATGCCTCAGGGATCTGTTCTAGGACCCTTACTCTTTGTAATTTTTATAAGTGACCTGGATGAGGAAGTGGAGGGATGGGTTAGTAGGTTTGCTGATGACACTAAGGTTGGAGGCGTTGTGGACAGTGTGGAGGGCTGTCAGAGGTTACAGCGGGATATTGATAGGATACAAAACTGGGCTGAGAAGTGGCAGATGGAGTTCAACCCAGATGAGTGTGAGGTGGTTCTTTTTGGTAGGTCAAATATGATGGCAGAATATAGAATTAATGGTAAGACTCTTGGCAGTGTGGAGGATCAGGGATCTTGGGGTCTGAGCCCATAGGATGCTCGAAGAAGTTGCGCAAGTTGAATCTGTGGTTAAGAAGGTGTATGGTGTATTGGTCTTCATCAATCGTGGAATTGAGTTTAGGAGGCGAGAGGTAATGTTGCAGCTATATAGGACCCTGGTCAGACCCCACTTGGAGTACTGTGCTCATTTCTGGTCACCTCACTACAGGAAGGATGTGGAAGCCATCGAAAGGGTGCAGAGGAGATTTACAAAGATGTTACCTGGATTGGGGAGCATGCCTTATGAGAATAGGTTGAGTGAATTTGGCCTTTTCTCCTTGGAGCGACGGAGGTTGAGAGGTAACCTGATAGAGGTGTATAAGTTGAGAGGCATTGATCGTGTGTACAGTCAGAGGCTTTTTCCCAGGGCTGAAATGGTTGCCACAAGAGGACACAGGTTTAAAGTACTGGGGAGTAGGTACAGAGGAGATGTCAGGGGTAAGTTTTTTACTCAGAGAGTGGTGAGTGTGTGGAATGGGCTGCCGGCACAGTGGTGGAGGCGAATATGATAGGGTCTTTCAAGAGACTTTTGAATAGATACATAGAGCTTGATAAAATAGAGGGCTATGGGTAAGCCTAGTAATTTCTAAGGTAGGGACATGTTTGGCACAACTTTGTGGGCTGAAGGGCCTGTATTGTGCTGTAGGTTTTCCATGTTTCTATCAGTTGTACTGTTTCTATACTCAAGTGATTAGGGCTGCGCTGAATGGTTCAGGAACTGAATGGTTTGAAGGAAAGTCACTGTTCCTGAAGCTTGTGACATGAGAAAGGAAGGGGAAAAAGGCCAGAATATAATGGTAGGTAGGGCAATCACAGGTCTCCAATTTGAAAAGCTACTTTGATAATTAATACACTTCTTTTTACTTCAACCCTTCCCCTCTCTCGATTTCAACTATCACCCACCACTTGGACTTCTCCCTTCCCTTCCCCCCCTTCATACTCTGACTTCTCATCTTTTTTGCCAGTTCTGCTGAAGGATCCCTGCCCAAAACGTCAACTGTTTATTTTTTTCTATAGATGCTGCCTGACCTGAGTTCCTCCAGCATTTTGTATGTTAAATGCACTTTGAATCTTTGAAGTCTTAACTACCACTCCCTGCTGCCTTCCACCAAGCCAACTTTGATCTCTCATCGCTGCATTCAATGTAATTTAGCCTTTTGGGTCAGCTGTAAACACATGTCTACAGTCAAATACAAACATATCATTTTGTACTAATTATACTCTTGCCATCAGAGTCACTGTAGGAATTTGAAGCGGGGGTTAAAATAGCCTTGCAGCACAGCATTCAAGGAGAAACTGAACTGCATCTGTGTGTTTAGACGAGTCCCCAACATATAATTTCACATAAACTGAAGACTGTAACTCTGAGGAACAGATTGGCATACAAGCAGAGCCTAATGTGCGTTTTTATTGAAGTTAATTGAAACAGTTCAACCTCATCAGATTCTCATCAACTATAGCAAAGATAAGCAGATATAGATAGATAGATAGATAGATAGATAGATACTTTATTCATCCCCATGGGGAAATTCAACTTTTTTTCCAATGTCCCATACACTTGTTGTAGCAAAACTAATTACATATAATACTTAACTCAGTAAAAAATATGATATGCATCTAAATCACTATCTCAAAAAGCATTAATAATAGCTTTTAAAAAGTTCTTAAGTCCTGGCGGTAGAATTGTAAAGCCTAATGGCATTGGGGAGTATTGACCTCTTCATCCTGTCTGAGGAGCATTGTATCGATAGTAACCTGTCGCTGAAACTGCTTCTCTGTCTCTGGATGGTGCTATGTAGAGGATGTTCAGAGTTATCCATAATTGACCGTAGCCTACTCAGCGCCCTTCGCTCAGCTACCAATGTTAAACTCTCCAGTACTTTGCCCACGACAGAGCCCACCTTCCTTACCAGCTTATTAAGACGTGAGGCGTCCCTCTTCTTAATGCTTCCTCCCCAACACGCCACCACAAAGAAGAGGGCGCTCTCCACAACTGACCTATAGAACATCTTCAGCATCTCACTACAGACATTGAATGACGCCAACCTTCTTAGGAAGTACAGTCGACTCTGTGCCTTCCTGCACAAGGCATCTGTGTTGGCAGTCCAGTCTAGCTTCTCGTCTAACTGTACTCCCAGATATATAAATATTATCAAAAATATAAATATTCAGATCAGTCTTTATTGAGAATACACACTTGGGGGTGTGCTCTCAAGGGACAAATATACATTTAAAAAAGTTCTCTGATTTTAGTGCATCCACAGAGAGTGGTCATTTTATTAGGTACACCTGCTTGTTAATGCAATAATCAGCAAATCATCTGGCAGCAACTCAATGCATAAAAGCATGCAGACATGGTCAAGAGGTTCAGCTTCTGTTCAAACCAAACATCAAAATGGGAAATGTGATATAAGCAATTTTGAAGTGGAATGATCATTGGTGCCAGATGAGGTGATGTGAGTATCTTAGAAATTGCTGACCTTGTTCCAATCCGACCTTGTTTGTGGATAATGATTTTGTAAAATTTATGAAGGACCAGATAACCTTTTTTTTTAAAAAACACTAATACGTCATCTGATATTTCATCCCAGGTTGTCTGGGATGCTTTGAAAGCATATGAGGGGTCAAATTATTTCATTTACTGTGAATGTTAAAAGACTCTTTTAGAGTGACTAGATCTGATCAGTCAGATTAAAGCAATAGATCATCTATATGCCCAGACTAAAAATCCTGAACTGTGCAAGAAGCGAGTAGAACTTCAAACTAAGTTTGACCTTATTTCTACACAACCAGTTGAATGTCAACTTCTTGAAAGCAAGAGCTGATTCTATATCCATGGTGATAAATCTGGTAAGTTTTTAGTTGACCAACTGAGATGCTCTAAAGCTAAACAACATATTAAAAAAATTCAAATCAGAAATGGGAATATTACTTCCAATCATTCTGAAATCAATGATACATTTAAAATTTATTATTCTCGACTTTACACCTCTGAATCTTTAAATGATAAAATTTCTGTTGCCCATTTTTAAATAATTTAAACATTCCTTCGCTCTCCTCTGATTTTAAAGCAGAACTCAATGAGCCATTATCACTAGAAGAAATATCCTCTGCCATTTCTGCATTGCAGTCTGGCAAATCTCCTGGTCCTGATGGGTTTTCTGCAGAATTTTACAAATCATTTTTTTCACTACTTTCATCTCAGTTATTATTAGTTTTATCTGATTGATTTAAAGATGGTAAATTACCATCATTTAATGAGGCATGTATTATTCTTTTACCCAAAAAGGGTAAAGATCTAATAGAATGTTCTTCGTATAGGCCGATTTCTCTGTTAAATGTTGATGTTAAAATTTTGGCTAAAGTCTTGGCTCATAGATTGAAGAACCAAACCCTCTATTATTTCTGAAGACCAAACTGATTTTAACAAAAATTGTCTTCCCCTTTTTAATATACAATGCCTATTTAATATCTTATATGCACCCTCAACTGACACTCCTGAATGTGTCATTTCTCTTGATGCGGAGAAAGCGTTTGACTGTGTGGAATGGAATTACCTTTTTGCAGTTTTAGAAAAATTTGATTTTGAACAAAGTTTTATTTTATGTATTAAATTGCTATACTCATGTCCCACCTCTTCAGTTTTGACTAACTCTCAGCAATCCTAGTCCTTTAGCCTTAAACATGGCACCTGACAAGGATGACCTTTAAGTCCCCTACTTTTTGATTTGGCTATACAGCCATTGGCGATTGTATTTCAAAGTTGTCCGAATTGACAGGGATTTGGAGGGGAGGTATTGAGCATAAAGTTTCTCTTTATGCTAACGATCTTTTATTTTTTGTATCAAATCTGTCTACTTCCCTACCCCCAATGTTTTTACTTCTTAATCAATTCAGCCAGCTTTCGGGTTATAAACTTAATTTACACAAGAGTGAACTCTTCCCTATTAATAGAGAAGCACAAACATTAGTATTTCATGACCTCCGTTTCAAAGTAGTTAATAATCAATTTACTTATCTTGGTATTACAGTAACAAGGAATTTCAAGACCTGTTCCAAGAAAATTTTACTAATCTTTTAAATTCTACGTCTTTGGTAGGTTGAATTAATGTTAATGTTACTAAAATGTATATCCTTCTTAAATTTTTATATTTATTTCGGTCTTAACCAATTTTTATTTCTGAAGCTGTTTTTGACTTGTTAGACTCTTATCATTTCGTCCTATCTATGGAAGGGCAAACGTTCTAGACTCAATAAAGCTCACCTTCAAAAATCTAAAAAAGAAGGCGGTATGGCTTTGCCTAACTTCTGTTCATACTATTGGGCAGCTAATATTCACTGTCTTACCTTTTGGTCCTTCTATTATAATCAGTCTGATTGTCCAAAATGGGTGACAATGGAGTTGTCATGGTTTCTCTCTCTCCTGTCCTATTCTGCATAATCATTTTTTTCAACCTTCTACACAAGACTCAACATTTCATGATTGGCATAGAAAAGGCATTAGGCATTTTGAAAATCTTTATATAGATAATCGTTTTGCAACTTTTCAACAATTGTCTGTAAAATTTAATCTACCTAATACTCATTTCTTTAGATACCTTCAAATTAGACATTTTATTAACCCCTTATTGTCTAATTTTCCTGAGATGCCCGAGAAAAATGCTGTGGAAAAATGCAATGGATAAATGTATTAATCCATTGGGTAAAGGCTTAATATATTTTACTTGTGTTAATGACCTTGAGGAGTGTTCCCTTTGATAAAATTAGAACTGCATGGGAGTATGACTTAAATATGTCTTTATCTGATGCAGTCTGGGATTCCATTCTTAAGTCAGTTAACTCAACTTCCTTATGTGCTCGCCACTGTCTTTTACAGTTTAAGGTTGTACATAGGGCTCACGTGTCTAAATCTAAATTGTTGCAGTTTTATCCTGACATTAGTCCTGTTTGTGACAAGTGTAAAGTGGGCGAGGCTGCTCTTATTCATATGTACTGGGCTTGTCCTAGTCTAGAGAAATTCTGGAGGGAAGTCTTTTCATCTCTATCTCATATTCTTAAGTGCCACTTAGAACCTAATCCTCTGATTGCCCTTTTTGGTACCTTGTGTGAGGCAGATATGCATCTGAGTCCGACTAAACGTCAAACACTATCTTTTGCTTCTCTTTTGGCTAGGTGCTTAATCCTCCTCAGGTGGAGAGATATTGCCCCACCCACTTATGCTCAATGGCTTAATGATATTATGTCCTGTTTAGACCTTGAAAAAATTCATTATTCACTCATCAATTCAGATATAAAGTTTCAAAAGGTGTGGGGACCTTTTCTCAAATACTTTCAGAACACCCTTTTAGATTAAGTCTATTTTTTCAATCCCTCACTTTCAGCTTTTTTTAAAAAGTTTTATTGTTTCTTTGATGGGAATTATATTATAGTTTTGGTAGTAGGCATTAAATTTTTTTTCTTATATATTACAGCTCTGTGGGATTGAATGTTCCAATTAATTTTGTTTACATATTGTAATGGTTGGCCTGGCATTCTGTTTTTGGAGAATGGGGAGGTTACTATCTCTATATGATCTTAATTTGGGTGCTGTTTCCTTATTGTTATGAACTTTATATTTGATACATATATTTTGCACTGTATTAATTTTCATTTTGTAGTTGGGTTTTTTTGTCTGTAGCTGTTCTGTAGAAATGCATAAAAAATTAATAAAAAAAAGAAATTGCTGATCTCCTGGGATTTTCACACACAACGTTTACAGAGAACGGTGCGAAAAAGACATCAAATGAGTCAGCAGTTCTGTGGGCAAAAACACCTTGGTAATGAGAGAGATTGGACAGACTGTTTCAAGTTAACAGGAAGGCAACAGTAACTCAAATAACCACGCATTACAACAGTGTGTGCAGAAGAGCATCTCTGAACACACATATCAAGCCTTTAGGTGGATTTGCTATAGCAATACAAAACCACAAACATACTCAGTGGTCACTTTATTAGGTACAGGAGATTGTGGTGCATCCACTTCAAGGTTCAACATGTATATCTTATGATCATGAGATAAGATTCAGCCCATCGTCTGCTATTCAATCATGGCTGATTTCTTTTCTCAACCCCATTCCCCTTCTTCCCCCCTCCACACCCCCCATAACCCTTAAACCCCTGACCAAATCAAGAACTTGTTCATCTCTGCCTTAATACACCCAATCACTTGGCCTCCAGAGGCATCTAAATTCCACAGATTCAACCCCCTCTAGCTAAAGAAATTCCTCATTTCAGTTTTAAAGGGATGTCCCTCTATACTGAGGCTGTGCCCTTAGACCCTGGATTCTCTTATGAATGAAAATACCCTCTCTACGTCACCCTATACAAACAAGCCTTTCAGTACTAGGTCCCCTGTCATTCTTTTAAATCTGCTTTCTTCTGCCACCTACTGGCAGGCGCACTGCTGGTCTGTTGAACTGTATGAGAAGTACCGTACTCAAGTAGGTAAAGAGAAAACTGAATCAGTTTTGCAGGCAAATTCAGAAGGTTAAGCATATAACATTTCTTAAGAACAGGGCATGGGAAAGAAGGGGGAAGGAAGAGAGCGAAAGCTGTGATAGAACAGAAGGCAAAAGAGAGTAAGTGACCAAAGGATTAGCACTAGGCTAAAGGGAATGGAACAGGAACATATCAAAGAACAAAAGACAACAGGATCAACAGATTTATCAATACTTATCAGAAGGAATTATGATGTGAGATGGTTCAAGGCAGAGAACAGAATGCAGCAATCTGTCTATTCAATACAATGTGTCGCTCCTCAAATTTCTATTGAAAGTGTAAAGAGTTAATTACACTGCAAAATGATTTGGGAGCTGAGGGTTTTACCTACAGCATGCAAAGTGCATGTTTACATTGAACTAATAAACATGAGATAGAATGAGGGAGTTGCTGTTCCTTGTTGAAGGCATTAGTGAACAAAGGAGAGTTAAAAATAGGCTCTGACATATGCAAATTGTTCTGTGAGGTGAGTCAGCAGTCAGGGTAATGACGTATGAACCCTCCCCTTTCAGATGCTGAAAGAGATCAAGCAGAGCTCACCTCAAATTCCACAACCTATACACTCACTTTCAAAGACTCTACAACTCATGTTCTCAGTATTTTACTTACTCACTTACTTTTTTATGGCAACTTGTCTTCTTTTGCATATTAATTGTTTGTCAGTCTTTGTGCGTAGTTATTCATTGCCTAACATAAATGAATCTAAAGATAGTACAATACTGTGCAGAAGTCTTGGGCACTTAAAAAATTCTGTAAAGCAAAGATGTTTTCAAATATAATTAAAAGTTTCTAAATATCAAAATAATTACTATAAAGAGCAGTAAAAACATAAATCAAATCAATATTATCTTTAAATCAATTCCCTTGGATACACTGTCATGCAGTTTTATAAGAAAAGCAGCTGGTAGGTTTTTCCAAGTATCTTGGTGAACTTGCCACTGTTCTTCTGCAGACTTTTTGGCTGCCTTGCTTGCTTCTGTCTTTCCACGTAATCCCAGAGAGCCTCAATGACATTGAGAACTGGGCTCAGTGGAGGCCATACCATCTGAAACCATATAAAAAATCCAGGGTACCCAAGACTTTTGTACAGTATTGTATATGATGATATGTACATACATTGATGATAAATTTATTTTGAACGTTGAGTTGAGAAGATACGCTTGCTAGTGACATCATGCTGAAGGTTGTATAATCAGCAGATGTGTTAAAAAGAAAGGTACTTGGTCAGGACAAGGTGAACTCTGTCTTGGAAGAAAGTGGGTAGATTCCAGTGATGCTACAGGTGATAGCAAGAAGTCTCTCATTAATGTAGATGGCTCCCAGGATAAGCAGCAAAATGTAAGTTGGGAGGTCTCTGTCCATTAACAGTACTGCAGACACTCAGACAGACTGCACTTAATGTTCAGTAATCCACTCCCCTAATGCCAAATACTGGTGAATGTATCAATGATAGGCTGTGTAGGGGTCATGCATCTGTACTCTATCTGCATTGTATTGTGTTGTGCGTTTACTATGTTAACTAATCACATGGGTGGGGGGCTGGGGCAAAAAGTGAAGGGAATAAGTTATGTACAGTATTCGTGCTTTGTTCTGGGCAGTTTAGTTTGGTTCTGGCGACTGCAGGGTGTCATGTCTTTTGTTGACTGTTTCATTACGTTTAATTGCATTGCTTCAAGATTGCATGTTTTGCTAGTTGTTAATAAAGGATCAAATACATTTCTTCCACTTTATGGAACATCATTACTGGAAAGATTAGAGGGAGCATCATTCAAGGATAACAACTCGTAGTAGGTTGCCAGCAGTGGCAATTGATTTGTTGGAATTGACTACTAAAGGCTACTTGATCCGTACCTCTCCTCCTGGGTAACGGTAATGGTACTTGTCCTGGTCTCGCAGTGCAAATTCATCTGGATACTTGTCCTGAATTTCACTGTATGTCAGCTCCTCGCAAACACCCTGGGAAATGAAGTTAAACACATATTACTAATGACACACTTCACATCAAGGACAAAACATTTCAAAGAGCTTCCAGGCTGAAAATCAATGTTAAATTAGAATTTGAACACAAAACAGAGAGCAGATCATAGTTATTATACAGCATGTAAAAAGGCTCTTTGCGCCTATGTTGGCAGTGGAAACATGGCGACACTTGCGGGCTGCCCCCAGCACATCCTCGGACTGTGCTGGTTGTTGATGCGTTTCACTGTATGTTTCAATGTTTTCATCTATATGTGACAAATAAAGCTAATCTTTATGTTTATATATACCTCTATCAGGTCACCCCTCAATCTCCTATGTTCCAAAGAATAAAGTCCTTCCTAGACAAACACAACCTCTCCTTGTAACTCAGACACCCAAGTGTAGGCAGCATTGTAGTATTTCTGCATTCTTGGTGTTATAACATCTTTCCTGTGAAAGGGCAAAGATGGTGGGCTATGGGAACAAGGAAAACCAAAAGCTAGAAGAACACAGTGGGTTGAGCAGCACTCTAAAAGCAAAAGTAGAGTTCAACATTTCCTGCACGAGGACTGCCAAGGAAAAAGACGGGATTGGGATAGAGGCTAGAAGACCTATCATCCCTTCCCGATCTGGTTCCATCTGTCACCAGCCTTCATGTTCAAAGGCTTTTAAAATTAGATGTTGAGCCAGAACCAAGCATTCAGAGGGACTAGTCCAACTGGAAAAATGGCAGATGAAATTTAATGCAGGTAAGTGTGAGGTGCTGCACTTTGGGAGTACCAACTCGGGAGCACAGTAGAACAGAGGGATTTGGGAATACAGTTCAATAATTCATTAAAATCGGCGTCACAGGTAGATAAGGTAGTAAAGAAAGCTTTTGGCACACTGGCCTTCACAGATTCAGGGATAGAGTACAGGAGTTGGGATGTGACATTGAAGTTCTACAAGATGTTGGTGAGGCCTAATTTGGAGTATTGTGTGCAGGTTTGGTCACCTACCTACATGAAAGATGTAAATAAGATTGAAAGAATGTAGAGAAAACTTACAAGAATGTTGCTGGGACAGAAGGACCTGAGTTGTAATGAAAAATTAAATAGGTTAGAATTTTATTCCCTAAAATGTAGAAGATTGAGAGGAGGTTTGATAGAGGTACAGGTGACCCCCATTTTTCGAACGTTCGCTTTACGACAGCTCACTGTTACGAAAGACCTACATTAGTACCTGATTTTGCTAACCAAAGAGGATTTTTGCTCTTACGAAAAAGACACCCACTTTATACTTGTGTTTACCCCGAGAAAGACTAGCATGACCGTGAAGCTTAGTGCGGGCATGCATGTACATGCCGATTTTCTTTCCTCCAAATCGATTTTGGCTCGCTGTCTTCCTGATTTTGATAAGTGAAACTACACCATACATACAATATTTCTACTTTATATAGGCTGTATATTTATAATATCATTCCTGCTATTACTATATGTTTGTGTTATTTTAGTTTTTATGTGTTACTTGGTATGATTTGGTAGGTTATTTTTTGGGTCTGGGAACACTCAAAAATTTTTCCCATATAAATTAATGGTAACAGCTTCTTCGCTTTACGACATTTTGGCTTACAAACGGTTTTATAAGAACGCTCTACCTTCGGATAGCAGGGGAAAACTGTATACAGGCAGTCCCTGGGCTACAAACGAGTTCCGTTCCTGAGTCTGTCTTTAAGTCGGATTTGTACGTAAGTTGGAATAAGTACATCCAGTATTATTTAGTGTCAGTGAGTCAAATGTTTGTCTTAATATATAGTATATATTTTACCTTTCTATGCATATAAAACACTTAAAAACTTTGTATTCCAATAATTAAACCACTGCGTTGCTTAGTAATAATTGTAGCTTTCATCAGGGCAGGGCCTTTCACATGCTCCGTTATTCTCACTTTATCCTTTAAAATTGTTCCAATCGTCGACCGACTGTAGCCTAACACTTTTCTAATGACCGATGGCATTTCACTTCTTTCCGATCACTTTATTATTTCCACTTTATTTTCAATAGCGATCACTTCCCATCAATGGAACAGAAACTGTCCATTTCTGTCGGCTCCCGAGGTCCGCTGGGTCCTAAGGACCACCACAGTAAATTCCCCAGATCCGAAAGTCCACCGCACTGAGACAGGCTGAATGGGACAAGTGGGGGCTGTGCTGGGTTTGGGTATTTTACCCTCCACAATATTCCACGTGGGAATTTAAACTGGAGGTGGCAGTGTTTTTTTTTTACGATGTTGAGTTGCGAGCTTGACATCAACCCGGCACGGATGGTACAGGAGTCACTGGATCAACATCAACCCAGCACGGGAGCGGTCTCGCTCTGGATCGAACTTAGAAAACTCCGTTCTCCAGCCCGGCGCTGATCTCACTGCACCACCAGCCGACCGGAATGGGGGGGGGCAGGGTCAGGTAAATCTTGCTAAGAAAAATTTAAGCCAGATACAAAGTTACACACTCAACACAGTATCAACAGCAAGGACTTAAAATGGCGGACAGCAATCTCCTTCCATGATTTGTAAGTACGAGTTGTCCGTAAGTCAGACGTTCATAACTCGGGGACTACCTGTACAAATTTATGAGGGGCATAGTTAGGGTAAATGCAAGCAGGCTTGCAGAACTGAGGTTGGGTGAGACTACAAATAGAGGTCATTGGTTAAGGCTGAAAGGTGAAACGCAGAGGGTGGTGAGAGTGTTCAGTGCAAGTGGAGGATGTGATTTTGATTTTAATGTGTAAGAGAAGTTCGGATAGTTTTTATAAATGGCCTGGATGAGGAAGTGGAGGGATGGGTTAGTAAATTTGCTGATGACACAAAGGTTTGGGGGTGTTGTGGATAGTGAGGAGGGCTGTCAGAGTTTACAGCGGGACATTGATAGGATGCAAAACTGGGCTGAGAAGTGGCAGATGGAGTTCAACCTAGATAAGTCTGAGGTGGTTCATTTTGGTAGATCAAATATGATGGCAGAATATAGTATTAATGGTGAGACTCTTGGCAATGTGGAGGATCAGAGGGATCTTGAGGTCCGAGTCCATAAGACGCTCAAAGCAGCTGTGCAGGTTGACTCTGTGGTTAAGAAGGCATACGGTGCATTGGTCTTCATCAATCGTGGGATTGAGTTTAGGAGCTGAGAGGTAATGTTGCAGCTATATAGGACCCTGATCAGACCCCATTTGGAGTACTGTGCTCAGTTCTGGTCACCTCACTACAGGAAGGATGTGGAAACCATAGAAAGGGTGCAGAGGAGATTTACAAGGATGCTGCCTGGATTGGAGAGCATGCCTTATGAGAATAGGTTGAGTGAACGAGGCCTTTTCTCCTTGGAGCGATGGAGGATGAGAAGTGACCTGATAAAGGTGTATAAGATGATGAGGAGCATTGATCGTGTGGATAGTCAGAAACTTTTTCTCAGGGCTGAAATGACTAGCACGAGAGGGCACAGGTTTAAGGTGCTTGGAAGTAGGTTCAGAGGAGATGTCAGGGGCAAGTGTTTTTTTTTTTTTTTACACAGAGTGGTGAGTGCGTGGAATGGGCTGCCGGTGACAGTGGTGGAGTTGGATACAATAGGGTCTTTTAAGAGACTCCTGGATAGGTACATGGAACTTAGAAAAATAGAGGGCTATGGGTTAGCCTAGTAATTTCTAAGGTAGGGACATGTTTGTCACAGCATTGTGCTGTAGCTTTTCTATATTTCTATGTCTAGGTACATGGATAATAGAGGTATGGAGGACTTTGGTCCCGGTGCAGTTTAAATGGTTTAGCACTGACTGGATGGGCCGAAGGACCTATTTCTGTGCTGTAGTGTTCCATGATTCTATAACCAGTAATTTATACAATGTGAAATATAGTGCACAGAAATAAAATAATTAGAAATTACAGAAATACATTGTGGAAGCAAAAGGTAAACAAGGTAGAGTTCTTGGACCGTTCCGAATTCTGGTGGCAGAGGGGAAGAAGCTGTTCCTGAATCACTGAGTGTGGGTCTCTTGGGAGGAGGTACCCAAGCCTGAATACCCACCCTCAACTGACAGGAGAACATCAACTTATAAAGTGAAGAGATATCATTTCACTCTACTCACTGCATCCAACTCATTGAGGATCTTCCACTGTTCGTATGGAACACCTAGCGCCTCAGCAGTTTGGATTGTTCGCTTGAGCTGACTTGTCCAAACCTTCAGGTCTGGAATTCTCTGCTCCTCAACAAACTGACGCAATGCTTCTGCATACTACAGGAAGAAAGAAGGCAAGTTAACATAGCTACTCACTAAAACCCATCAAGTCAAACATAAGCTCAGTTGATTGCACCTTTACAGCCTCGTCACTCAAGCTCGGCTTAAAACAGTATACAATACAGTACATCTCAGAAATAAATTGAGGAAACATTTGTACTTCTACATATACAAATTTATGTAACTGACAACAGAAATCTCTTAAATACACTCAGTCACACTTTATTAGATAGACCAGCTCGTTATTGCAAATTCGAATCAGCCAATCATGTGGCAGCAACACAATACATAAAAGCAGCAAACATGGTAAGAGGTTCAGCTGTTGTTCAGACCAAACATCAGAACGGGGAAGAAATGTGATCAGTGACTTTGACCATATAATGATTGTTGGTGCCAGATGGGGTGGTTTGAGTATTTCAAAAACAGTTGATCTCCTGTGATTTTCATGCAGAACAGTCTCTAGGGTTTATAGAGAATGCTGCAAAAAAACAACAAAACAAATCCAATCATAAATGAGAAAATCTGCAGATGCTGGAGATCCAAGAAACACACGCAAAATGCTGGAGGAACTCAGCAAGCCAAGCAGCATCCAAAGAAAAGAGTGAACAGTCAACGTTTTGGGCCGAGACCCTTCATCGGGACTGAAGAAAAAAATGAGGTCAGATTAAAAAGGTGGGAGGAGGGGAGGAAGCAGTACAAGGTAGTAGGTGATTGGTGAAACTGGGAGACGAAGGGGTGAAGTAAAGAGTTGGGTAGTTGATTGATGAAAGAGATAACGAGCTGGAAAAGGGGGAATCTGATAGGCGAGGACAGAGGCCATGAAAGAAAGAGTTGAGGGAGGAGCACCAGAGGGTGATGATGGGCAGGTAAGGAGATAAGGTGAGAGAGGGAAATAGGGATGGGGAATGGTGGGCGGGGGCGCAGTACCAGAAGTTCAAGAAATCAATGATCATGCCATCAGGTTGGAGGTTACACTGACGGAATATAAGGTGTTGCTCCTCCAACCTCAGCGTGCCGATATCACGGCCGTAGAGGAGGCCATAGACTGACATGTTGGAAGTAGAATTAAAATGGGTGGCTACTGGAGATCCCACGCTTTCTGGCGGGCGGAGTGTAGGTGCTCAGTGAAGCAGTCTCCCAATCTACTTCGGGTCTTACTGATAATCCAGGAGGCCACACTGGGAGCACCGGGTACAGCAGATGACCCCAACAGACTCACAGGTGAAGTGTCGCCTCACCTGGAAGAACTGTTTGGGGCCCTGAACTGTAGTGAGGAAGGAGGTGTAGGGGTTAGTCTAGCACTTGTTCCACTTAGAAGGATAAATGCCAGGAAGGAGTTCAGTGGGGGTGGATGAATTGACAAGGGAGTTGTGTAGGGAGCGATCCCTCTGGAAAGCAGATGGGGAGGCGGGGGGAGGTAGGAAAATTGTGCTTGGTGGTGGAATCCTGTTGGGAGATGGCGGAAATGCCAGAGAATTATTTGCTGGACGCAGAGGCTGGTGGAGTGGTAGGTGAGGACATGAGGAACCCTATTCCTGGTAGGGTGGTGGGAGGATGGGATGAGGCCGGACGTGCATGAAATGGATGAGATGCAGGTGAGGGCAGCGCTGATGGTGGAGGAAGGGAAACCTCCTTCTGTGAAGGAGGAGGAATCTCCTTTGATCTGTAATAAAAAGACACATCCTGAGTGCAGAAAAATCCAGTGAGTGGCAGTTCTGTTGGTGAAAATGCCTTGTTAATGAGAGCGGTCCGAGGAGAATGGCCAGACTGGTTCAAGCTGACAAGAAGGCAACAGTAACTCAAATAACCTCATCTTACATCAGTGGCGTGCAGTAGAGAATCTTTGAATGCACAGCACGTCGAGCCTTGAAGTGGATGGGCTACAGCAGCAGAAGACCACAGTGAGTATATTTCATCAGCCAAATAAGAACGATGAATACGAAGCCTTATTTTACCTGCTTCCCTCGATGAGATAAACCGGAGTCACCGCCCAGCCTCCCAAGACTGTTGTATTCGCTTTCTCCGTGGCGGCTCAAGTAGATTGTGCGTGGGTGGACATGGATGTTCATCAAGTAGTACACTATTTTACTCTGAATGTAATCCTGGACTTTATTCACTAGAAATCGTCGACCAACGTTAATTACCTTAATGAAGGACAGTTCTCTAAAGGCGAGGGAAAAAAAGGACACATTGTTTTAACAGAATGAACAGTCAGCTTACACAGATTTCATTTTAAATGTCTTAGAGCAGAAGCTGAGAAATATACAACATCCCACACCCAATGGACTCACTTTCACGGGCTCTTCATCTCATGTTCTCAATAGTTATTGCTTGGTTATTTATTTTATTTTTTTTTCTTTTTGTATTTGCACAGTTCATTATCTTATGAACACTGGTTGAATACCCAAGCTGATTACCCAGGTCTTTCACTGATTCTGTTATGGTTATTATTCTAAAGATTTATTAAGGATACCTACAGGAAAATGAATCTCAGGGTTGTATATGGTGACATACAAGTACTTTGATAATAAAGTTACTTTGAACTTTGAAACAACAGAGGAAATATAAAAAACAAATCAAGGTAAAATTAACAACCAGTCCTCAGTTATAAGGTACAGCAACCTGCTTCACACTTAACTCAACACACCTGTAATACAATGATGCTGAAATACCTTGTATTTTAGCAGATATTTTCTACTCACTTCTGGCATTCTATGTTATTAAAACTGGTCTCTATTTAGGATCACAACAGCACCAATTAAAATTATCTCACAGTCATCTGCTTTTCTAATAGGTCAACTTTCAAAGTAAATTTATTATCAAAGTAAGTACATACACTACCGAGATTCACTTTCGTGCAAACATTCATAGTAGAACAATGAAACAGAAGCAATGAAAAACTAAAGGCTCACCAACAAGCAAAAAAAAAAGACAATCTGTACAAATACAAAACAAAATAATACTTCAAATATAATATCATTCAAAGTATTCAGTAGGAAGAACTGGACAAGGTAAATATACAAAATTTAACAGTATGTCGATCATAACTTTAATCACAGATAACTAAATAGCCTCTGTTGTGACTGTGACTGAGTCACTGGAGCTGAAGATACAAAGTCTTTATTTATCACCAGCTGGCAGTCTTCCGGAGACGTCCTCGGTAGAGTCTCCCAAACTCAAAGTTTACACTCTAGAGAATGAAGAATCAGCAGATGACACTGTTTACTTCAATACATTGACACTAACAATACTTCCTTCGAGTTACATATCTACCATGGGAGGCACCTCTCAGTGCTCAAACATATTTGTTGGGATCAAGTAATTCACACAGATGGTCTAAAAACAGGGGTTCCCAACCTGGGATCCATGGACCCCTTGCTTACTGGTATTGGTCCATGGCATAAAAAAGATTGGGAACCCCTGGTGTAAAAGATTCTGAGGACAGAGTAGTCAGAGATCCACAATTAACATTGAGAGGATTAACTTTCTCAGTACATAAATACTTCAACTGTGGATAGAGAAAACATACCTGTGAGCACTCTTAATGTGCTATTTGACAAAAATCAATCTAGTCTGTAAGCGGTATGGTAGGGCAATAGAGAGCTATGCTACCTTTTACACCAGAGATTAATGATCAGGGTTCAACTCCCGCCACAGTACAAGGGGTTGATATTTTCTCCCTGTGACCACGTGGGTCTCCTCTGGTTGCTTTGATTTCCTCCCACATTCCAAAGACACACGAGTTAGGGTTAATAATTTGTGGGTATGCTATATTAGTGCTGGAAACACGGCAACACTTGCGGATTTCCCCTAGCCCATCACTGTGTCGATTATTGACACAAACACTCTTATGTTTCAATGTGACAAATAAAGCTAACCTAATATTTTAAGTTTCCTTGAACTCGGACACAATGGTGCAAAATAACTTAGCCAGTGTTGCCTGGTTTGATGCAGTTCAATTAACATCGCCCATTCTCTGACATTTAACTAATGTTTTGAAGAACATCTCATGGCCATTTCTCTTGCAAACCATATCTCTTGAGAATCCAGCCTGTGCTCTGCAGTTTGCGAAGCTGTCTTTTCAATTTCAAAACGATTACTAATGGAAATTTACACTAATTCAATTGAAAACTTCTCATTAGTTGTGTAGGTACAGAGACAGCATGGCAGTGGACAGGAAGGCTCTACAACTGGTACTCAAAACTGACAAATGCATCACCGGCACCAGCCTATTCACCAGCAAGGACATCTATACAGAAAGGTGCCAGAAAATAGCCAGTAACATGAAGGATTCCATCCACCTGGCTCATGGATTGTTTGTCTTACTTGCATCAGGAATCCATTAATCTCTGAATCCCTAACAACTTTTATTTTGAAACTTACTTGTCATAGTCATCAGGATCCAATGGTTCGTAGGTAACTTTGTAACATTCAATGCGTTTGAGGAAATCGTCCATTATCCGGTCTTCTGCAACGTCTGCATAGTCCGGACTTGAAACCTTTACCTCCTGTAAATAACACGTGGAAAGTGATGCCAGGTAACATTTGGATTGACACCTAGATGGAAATCATGTGGCCACTTCTTAACTCTTACATAAGCAAAGAGGAAACATCAGTACCTTCACTCAGACCTCTCCCACACCACTCTGTGCCTTCCATTTCCCCTGACACTTCCATCAACCTTCTCCTTTCCTGCGACTCAAAATAAACCTCTCCAAATTCTGATGAAACATCATCAACCTGGAACCTTAACTCAGAGATTCACAACCTGGTGTCCAAGGACCCCTCGGTTAGTGGTAGGGCTCCATGGCATAAAAAAGGGTGGGAGCCGCTGTGTTCACTGTTCTTCTCTCCATAGAGGCTGCCTGACATCCTGGGCATGCCCTCTTTTCATTATTACCATCGATAAGGAGGTACAGAAGCCTAAAGACAGCTTCTTTCCCTCTACCATCAGATCTCTAAATGACCCCATGAACACTACCTCATTTTTCTGCTCTCATTGCACAATATATATTTGTTATAGTAATTTATGTTTACTCTGTAATGCTGCATCAAAACAAATTTCATGACATACGTCAATGATAATAAACCTGATTCTGACCTGTCTTGCCATCTGCTTTTAATAGAGATACTAATGAGTTTCTGTCCCTTTCCTGACATCTACTGACTTGGAGTTCAGCACAGCCTAGATGGACTGAAGGGCCTGTGTCTGTGCTGTAGTGTTCTATGACTCTCTCTAGCCAATGTATGAAAACGATGGAGCAGCTGTATTGCAAGGCCCTGTGGTGTTTAGTTATGAGCTCTACAACAAGTGGGCCAGGCATAGAGTAGAAGTGCTTTTGTTTATGCAAAACACACTCCTTAATAGTTGGATCCTAAATAGTCTGTTGAGTAATTTATGGTCACAGCTGACTATTTCCTCCTCCAAGAGGACCACAAACTTGTCGTAGCGTTTGGAGGCTTGCCTCAGTGACCTGGAAAGCTATGTTGGCTGGAGTTAGGACCTTGTGCTATGGCTTTTGGTATGGTCACCCATGTCAAACAGTTCAAAGTGTAGAGGCCAGACTAAGAGTGGTCCACTGGTCTTCCAGATTTGAGGATTCAGGTCAGGGCTAACAACCCTGACTGGTCAAAAAACAATTGCTACAGAAACAGCAATGAGGAATCCCCTGTACAGACAGAGATGGAGGACCTCCATTGCTGCCCCAAAGGCCAGCAGCATAATGGGCAGTAAGTAAATGACTATTTCCTGTGAAGTTACAGAATATTCAACAGTACAGCTGTATATTATGCTACCAGAGTGACATTTGCAACAAGAACTGAGAAACTCACTGAGTTTTACAGGACAAAATAAACAATCTCTTCAATAATTTATTTTTGCAATATCAGGGATATTTATCTACATCTCACCCCAGCCAATGAGATAATTTGCTCTTCAATAATGGTTTGCCACATCTTATTTGATAACAAGGTCTGGGCTGAAGATAACAGATATTACATACCTTAATATTGGCAGCAATGACCTCTGGATCATCACAGACAGATTCAACAAAAAACACCTGGGAACAAACATTAATTCAGTCTTGATTAAAAATATTAAACTGATTATCCTGTTACATAGCAAGAAATGAAAGAGGTCATGAATTAGAACTGAGACAAAGGTGAGACAGCAGATGCCAGAACCTAGAACAAGAAACAAAGTACTGGAGAAACTCAGCAGGCCAGACAGTATCCATGGAGGGGAGTAGATGTCAACGTTTTGGGCCAAGACCCTTCATCAGGGCTCAAGAAGCATCCATGAAGACAAAGAAATAGTCCCTCTGCCTCAACAGATGCTGCTTGTCCTCTTGAGTTCCTTCAGCAGTTTGTTTGCTGTCCCAGAAACTGCTTAATTATTGTAGTTTCTTTCATTTATAAATTTGTTAAGTCACCCTTGTCAAAAACAAATGTGTAACATTCAATGCAATACCAGTGAAAGTGCTGAATCTCAACAAAGACAATCTCAGTTATAGACAAACCTTGTTGGATGAAATTTTGCAGTAACTGGGATCTTAGTTATCAGAGCATTGTGACCATGTTACAGACCCAGTACTCAAGTATCTAGAGTATCGATCTGGTTTCTTAAGGTTGTTATAGCCGTAGGGTGGTAATGGGGTTAAGCTCCCACTATTTATTAAATGTTCCCAATGGTGTGCACCAAAATAGCTTCTGACAACCAAATCCAGCTCCTGGCCTTCACATGTGGCTTAGCTACCAAGCCTGGCAGAACCGTTTCTACTGACAGGAAAAGTGGCAAAAATGGGTTACTGGTGTCTTAAAACCAGCCACTTCAGGAAGATGGGGCTCGTCAGGCATGGTTGGCAACTCATCTAGGAGAAGGAAAACTCTGATCTCCAACCTCCACTGCCTTGCGGCTGTACCCACTCATGGGGAAGGCTTCAGGAGTAAACCCTGAGGACAAATCCGGAGCTGGACTCCCTAAGGCAGACCGACGTTGAGTTTAACATTAACTGGCAACAGCTGGTGCCAAACTGTATCAGTCTCTGCCCGTTCCTTTGGGTGCATCAGCTGTTTGGAGAGGGGTGTCTGTTGCATGGGCAACAGCTTGCTCTCCATAGCGTACTGCTCTGGCTGGTGTATCACGTAGGCAGCTAGGACACAATATCCACGATCAAACCTGACCTCTGGGAGCCTCAGAGTATTAATCTCATTTGAAAATTTAAATCATAGTTGACATTTGAATTTCAAAAACTGAAAAGCATCCCATGACTGGGGTTCCTAGAATCAGAGGCAAATCTATTCAAAACTAACAAATCATTTATTCAACCAATCAAAACACAGTGAACCTCGAGCATTCTTTCTAACAGGCTCATCCAGTGAAGATATGGAAGACTGAGATCAATAGATCTTTGTAATATTAAGGAAGTAGACAAATATGGCGTTAGTACAGGAGCTGAGGGAACGATGGACTGTGATTAATTGGACAACAAAGTGTGAGGAGCCAAATGGGCTACTCCTGTTTCTTATGTTAAGTAATTTAAAAGAAATAAATCAGGAATTATAAAGTTAGGAATAGCAACACCTCTGCTCTGTGCTTGAAGACCAGCGATGTGGACATAGGCTGGAGGACTCTGCAGTTACACATCTGCTATGCACACAAACGCCAGGGAAGTGGATGGGTCCACAGGCATCGGGCTGTCCCAGGCCCCCAGGATCAGATGTCCGTGTGAGCAGGAGACACAAGAGCCGGTGAGTCAGCATACCCAAAGTTCAGCTTGGAATTCAGCGTCTGGGGTCGATATCGAAGTTCGAAGGTTGACTGGAAGTCTGGAATTCAAAGTCTGGAGATTGGAGTCCTGTCCTGGACTTGGAGGATTAACCATGTGTGTGGGTGGGTGGAAGGGAGGAAAGGGGCTTGGTTTGATGTTGTTATTTTGCTGCTTGTTTGTTGTGTTCTGTGTTGTTCGGTTGAGCACCGAGAGCATGCTATGCTGGTGCTAGAACGTGTGGCAACACTTGCAGGCTGCCCCCAGCACAGCCGTAGGTTGTGTTGGTATGCTTTGTGTACGTGCGATAAATTTGAATCTAAATTTGAATCTGAATCTAGCAGTCTTCAGTAAAATCCCACCTGTTTGACTTGGATCTCATAGAAACAGAAACCTGCTGTCCTTACCCAATCTGGCTATATGCAGCTCCGGACCCAGCGGAACGTAGTTAATTCTCATATGAAAAGGTTGTTGGAAACCACTTTTTTAAAAAATAACACTTTTTAATAACACCTGTACTTTTTAACAAATTCATATTTTGCATATTATGTGGTAACTCATCCCCACATTGGCAGAAAGCAGTATAGCAGCTAAACTAATAGTTTATCACCTTCCTCATTTTTCATTGGCTAAGTATTAGCACATCACCCATGTGATGTAATTGTTGTAATTTAGCCTATTTGATTATCTATCAATGGAATTTCTTCCCTTAACTATAAACGTGAGATTTTTCACAGCTGCCATCCTGGCTTCGTCATTCCTTTGTCTTTGCATCCATACATCCCTTAGCATCATTTCTCAGCTCTTTACTTAGTTTGCTTAGTATTCGCAAGTTTGCTTGTACTCCAAAATAAACTGAAATCTTGGAATAAAGACTGCTCGTCATTCCTGTCTCCTGGAACAACCCCAAGGATCGGAAAATGAAGAGATCCAATAAGGTCAAGGAAACCAACCACTTCAATAAAACTAAGAATGAACAATAAAACCTGACCTCACATCCCATGTAGAATGGGAATTTTCTTTGCATAATCTAGATTAGGGATTTCCAGCCTTTCTTATGCTGTGGGACAATACCATTAAACAAGGAATCCATGGACCCAGGTATGCTACGAGAGGGGTGTAGATGGGTAAATGCAAGCACAGTAGGTTTTTTCCACTTAAGTTCGGGTGGAACTACAACTAGAGGTCTTGGGCTAAAGGTGAAAGGTGAAAAGTTTAAGGGGAGCATGAAGGGAAACTTCTTCATTCAGAGGGTCGTGAGAGTGTGGACCGAGCTGCCAGTGCAAGTAGTGCATGCAAGTTCAATTTCAATGTTTAAGAGAAGCTTGGATAGGTACATGGATGGTAGAGGTGTGCAGGACTCTGGTCCCAGTGCAGGTCGATGGGAGTAGGCAGTTTATATGGTTCAAATGGACTAGATGGGCCAAAGGGCTTGTTTCTGTGCTGTACTTTTCTACTACCATCTCTCAAAATGCAAACCATTTTCAATTATAACATTTAATCTACTGTTGTTAAAGTAAAAAGTAATGTGAAACAATGTTAATGAATAAGTGGATAAGATTGGACAAAAGCAATCACCTATAGGGAATTAGCAGTCAAAAATTTGTTAACAATTCTGAGAAATTTACATCATTACTCTTGATCTTAACCTTAAATGTATTGTTACGTGCAAAATTCAGGATTAAATCCCTCCGCTCTCTGGTTGTGTTGGTCGCATCAAAAACCTGAGATGAAAGGAAAAATAAAAACATTTGCACCGTTTAAATTTCCCACATAGTTACAAATTTGATTAGTTTTAAATACAAAGGACTGTAAGCAGTTAAATAACAAGATGAGCAGCCAGAGAACTACATTTCTCAGTAATGTCAGCGTTGTCAGAGTACCCAGTCAATGAACAAATCCATTAAGAACTTTATATAAACACAAGAGATTCTGGAAATGCTGGAAATTCAGAGCAACACACACAAAATGCTAGTGGAACTGAACACATCAGGCAACATCCATGGAAATGAATGTACAGTCAATGTTTCGGGCTGAAACTCTTCTTTGGGACTGGCATAGAAGGGGGAAGATGCCAGAAACTTTACATGAAAGAACTGCATGTTTCTATGTACACATGTAGACCCACTGCAAATAGACGGTCCTAACCAGGTCCCGTCTACTATTAATAAAATTGGCCCTTACTCAATTTATTCCTGGTCTAGCCCTGCCTTTTTCCATGACTACTTTGAAATCCATGGAGCTAAGGTTACTAATCCCTCCCTCACTGGCCCTTCTTCCACCTGCCCAGACATATTCCCAAGATAAGGTTCAGCAACACTATTTCCCTAATTTGTCCATCGACAAAGTGTGCCTCTCCTGAACACACCTTAAAAATTCTGCTCTGAGATGCTCCAAGGAAACCCCAGTTCTATTTGGGAATTTGAAATCCCCAAGTGCTATAGAATGTAGAACTATACAGGACCTTTGGTCCACTTTGTTGTGCTGATCTTAGAATGGACTCTAAGATCAATCTAACCATACCTTCCCACATAGACCTCCATTTTTCTATCATTCATGTACTTATCGAAGTCTGTTAAACGGCCTGAATGTCTGCCTCGACCACCACCCCGCCAGAGGGTTACAGGCACCCACAACTCTACGTTAAAATTAACTACCCCTGTACTTTCCTCCAAATTTTTCCTGAAAATTATGTACCCCAAAGTCTGGCTATCCACTTGATCAATGCCTGCTTTCATCTTGTACACCCCTACCAAGTTATCTCTCATCCTCAAACACTCCAAAATGAAAAGCCCTATCTCACTCAACCTTTCCTCATAAGGCATGCTCTCCAATTCAGACAGCATCCTGGTAAATCTCCTTTGTACCCTCTCTAAAGCTTCCAAATCTTTCCTATAATGAGATGACCAGAGTGGAACATAACACTCCAAGTGTGGTCTAACCAGAATTTTACAGAACTGCAGCATGACCTCACAGCTCTTGAACTCAGTCCCCTGACTAATGGAGGCCAACACTCCATACACCTTTGTAACCATCCTATCAACTTGCACAGCAACTTTGAGGTATCTATATACTGTAGTCCTTGATCACATCAAACAGATAATACTGTGGCTTGTAGCAGGAAAATTCTCCAGTATTCAAAGGAAATAATCTGCTGAACATCAAAAGGCTGACTAAGTAGACCATAAGAAAAAACAATCATATCGACTAAACTAATGGCAATGAAATGTGGCAGATATGAGAGGACCACAGGAAGTCAACTTACTGCAATCTGACCATTCTCATCCGTGAGGTAGGTTTTCACATCCTTCAGTGCTGCAATGGCACATTCCCTGTGACAAGCAAAGAGCAAGTTATTTCAGAGAGTTTTCAACAGCAGCTAAATTGCTTAGTAAGATGGTATTCCAGAGAAAGGAACTCTCAAAGTAATAATTCTGTGGGGGAACGATGAATCATCAATTTGGTAGTATCTTGGGGGAATATAGATCTAAGAATTGGTTTCAAATCACTTTCCACGGCAATATGGTGTAGAAACAACCACAGAATAAGACTATTCTGGATCTTGCCTTGCATAGAGACAATATCAATTATTATCTGAGCCATGAAATATAGATATTTGCATTTAGGATTTCCCTAAAGAAAATTGATCACAATCAGAGAAATTCGCTTGGAATAACTTGCTTCAGTCCAACTGCAATTGGCTAAGGGTGATAAATTAGAAAGACAGTGTTAGCCAGAATGAACAACAAAGCGTGAAATAGGAATGTAGGCAGCCATTTTTGTGAGTCTGCCGTTGCAGCCACCTTCTTGTGAACTGATTTCCTGCTTGGATAATTTCATCAGGCAATTGAATATGGATCCAATCAGTTTCAGCAAATGACCTGTTAAACCTGAGACCACTCTCAGACAAATAGCTATTTATTATCACAAACAAGAGAAAATCTGCAGATGCTGGAAATCAAAATAATACACTCAACATGCTGGAGGAACTCAGCAGACCAGGCAGCATCTATGGCAATGAATAAACAGTTGACGTTTTGGGCTGAGACCCTTCATCAGGACTGGAAAAAAGATGAGAAATCGGAGTAAGAAGTGGGGTGGGGAGTAAGAAGTACACGGTAATAGGTGATAGGTGAAATCATGAGGAGGGAGGGGTGAAGTAAAGAGCTGGGAAGTTGATTGGTGAAAGAGATAAAGGGCTATAATATAAGAATATAGAAATAGGAGCAGGAGTCCGCTCTATAACCCGTCGAGCCTGTTCTGCCATTCAATAAAATCATGGCTGATCTGACCATGGACTCATCTCCACCTACCGGCTTTTTCCCCATAACCCTTAATTTCCCTACTATGTAAAAATCTATCCAACCTGGTCTTAAATATATTTACTGAGGTGGCCTCCACTGCTTCACTGGGCAGAGAATTCCACAGCATCACCACTCTTTGGGAAAAGCAGTTCCTCGTCATCTCTGACCTCAGTTTACTCCCCTGAATCTTGAGGATATGTCCCAAAGTTCTAGTCTCACCTACAAGTGGAAACAACTTCCCTGCCTCTATCTTATCCATCTCTTTCATAATTTTATATGTTTCTATGAGACCCCATCTCATCCTTCTGAATTCCAGTGAGTATCTGACAGGAGATCACACATTTTCTGACAGACAGAACATAAGTACTCAGATTATCAATAGATATATTTTATAAACCCACTGATTCTTCCAGCTACCTCTTTCCAGCTCGTCACTTGTAATAATGCTATCCACTTTTCTAAATTCCTCCATCTCCGCTGCATGTGCTCTCAGGAAGATACTTTTCATTCTATAACTAACTCTTTCTTCAAAGAAAGGGGCTTTCCTTCCTCTACCATCAATGCTGCTCCCACCCACATCTCTTCCATTTCACATACATTTGCCTTCATCCCATCCACCCATCACCCCACCAGGGATAGTGTTCCTTGTCTTCACCTACCATCCCACTAGCCTCCACGTCCAGCACAGAATTCTCCATAACTTCTGCCATCTCCATCGGGGTCCCACCATCAAGCACATCTCTCAACCTCTCCCCCCCCCCCCACCCACCAACTCTCTGCAGGTCAGTCCAGGTAGCTATGTGACTCCCTTGTCCATTCGCCTCCCCACTGATCTCCCTCCTGGCACTTAACCTTGCAAGCAGAACACGTGCTACACCTGCCCCTACACCTCCTCCCTCACTACCATTCAGAGCCCAAAACAGTCTGTCCAGGTGAGACAACACTTCACCTGCGAGTTTGTTAGGGTCATCTACTGTATCCGGTGCTTCCAGTGTGGCCTGAGGTGTATCAATGGGACCCTGATGTAGACCGGGAGATGGCTTTGTTGAGCACCTATGCCGCATCCGTCAGAAAAAGCAGGATCTCCCACTGGCCACCAATTTTAATTCTGACATGTCAGTCCATGGGGTCCTCTTCTGCTATGATGAGGCCACACTCAATTTGGAGGAACAACACCTCATATTCTATCTGGGTAGTCTCCAACCTGATGGCATGAACATCGACTTCTCAAAATTCCAGTAATTGCCCCTCCTTCACCATTCCACGTTCCCATTTCCCACTCTCACCTCATCTCCTTATCTGACCATCTCTTCCCTCTGCTGCTCCTCAACCTTCCCCTTCTTCCATGGTCTTCTACCCTCTCCAATCAGATTCCCTCTTCTCCAACCCTGTACCTCTTTCACCAATCAACTCCTTATTTCACCCCTCCCCCTCTCCTGGTTTCACCTATCACCAACTCTCTTGTACTTCTTCCTCCCCTACCTTCTCACTCTGACCTCATCTTTTTTTCCAGTCCTGATGAAGAGTCCTAGCCCAAAACATCGACTGCTTGCTCTTTTCCGTAGATGCTGCCTGGCCCACTGAGTTCCTCAGCATTTTGTGTGTATAGCTATTTATTTTGTAACGTGGCGGGCTTGCAGGAGGAGCAATCTGTAATCTTGTTAGGTTCAGTGTCTGGGTCACTTGGTTTGACAGGTTTCAGTCGGCTAAGAGTTGAAAAGAACCGAAAGACCCAGGCTGAGGGCAAAGGTCATAGAACAATATTGGCTGTAGCCCTGGACCAGAGCCAATAAGAAGGTGACCCAGGTTGGTCAGGTGACCTCGAGCCAATGAGATTGAAGCGCAACATTTGAACTGGTGAGAAAGGAGTATAAAAAAGCTTCGAATGCAAAGAGGCAATAACTTTCCGGAGACCAACCATCGCGAATGTGGAGGACCGCACAAACAAGAGAGAATCTGCGGATGCTGGAAATCCGAGCAACACACACAAAATGCTAGAGGAAATTAGCAGGCCAAGCAGCATCTATGGAAGAAAGTACAGTCCACGTTGCGGGCTGCGGCGTGTCCTGCTTTTCTCCCGCATAGATGCTGCCTGGCCAACTGAGTTCTTCCAGCATTTTGTGGAGGACCCCATGTTGGGCACGTGGAGATTAGATCAGGACCACGAGGAACACCTGGCCAGCATAGACTCCTTTACCAGGTATTATCTTTTCTATTCTTTGACTGTTCATGGAGGGTCAGGGAGACTTAGTAGGTGAGCACACACTTACTCAGTTCTGTAAGTTCACAATAAAGGTACTTGCCAGTAAATACAGATTCTTTCTAACTCATCATGATTACTAAACGGTAACAATTGACAAACTTAGGCCAACAATTAGCAAACCATTTCAAAATTCACACAAGACATTTTGAAATAAAAATATCATTGTAGTTATATAGAGACATGCAAATTAAATATTGCTGTTAGTTTGCGCCAACTTCTTCAGTTTTGTTCACAACCCTCCATGACCCAGGGGTTTTGTCAGACCTTACAACCTTCCTTTCACTGGGCACACATCGTCAATTCTTGAGATTTACATTACTACATAAATGCAGATTGTTCACAGATACACTACACCAGATTAAGGAGGACCACTCAATCAGCATTCCTGCTTCTCACAGCTGGAAAAGCATTTGCGTCAATGTGATAACAACACGCAGCATGCCAGCAGCTATTCTTGATATATGGATACTCTGACGTGGACACATGCCTCCCTGACACACTGACTCTTCATGCCAGATAAAGGTTAAGCAGAGACAGAGAATCTGCAGACGCTGGAAATCCGAGCAACACACACAAAATGCTGGAGGAACTCAGCAGGCCAGGCAGCATCAATGGAAAAACGTACAGTTGAGATTTTGGGCCAAAACCCTTCAGCAGGCCTGAAGACCAAGGAGTAGATTTGAAAGTTGGGGGGAAGGGAAAGAAAAACAAGGTGCTAGGTGAAACTTGGAGGGAGGAAAGAAGCAAAGAGCTAGGAAGTTGATTTATGAAAGACAGAAGGCCATGGAAGAAGGGGAGGTGGGGAGGAGCACCACAGGGAGGCGATGCGCGGGCAAGGAGAAAACATGAGAGAGGGACAAGGGGATGGGAAATGGTGGGGGGTGGAGGCATTACTGGAAGTATGAGAAATCCATGTTCATGCCATCAGGTTGGAAGCTACCCAAACGGAATATAAGGTATTGTTCCTCCAACCTAAGTGTGGCTCATCATGACAGTGGAGGAGGCCATGGATGGACATAACGGAATGGGAATGGGAAGTGGAATTTAAAAAAGATGGCCGCGGATCCCGCTTCTTCTGGCAGACAGAGTGTGGATGCTCAGCGAAGCAGTCTCCCAAACTACGTCGGGTCTCACTGATATATGGGCGACCACACCAGGGGCACCAAACATAGTACATGACCCCAAAAGACTCAAAGGTGAAGTGTCACCTCACCTGGAAGGACTGTTTGGGGCCCTAAATGGTAGTGAGGGAGGTGGCGTAGGGGCAGATGTAGCACTTGTTCTGCTTGCAAGGGTAAGTGCCAGGAGGGAGATCAGTGGGGAGGGATGAATGGACAAGGGAATCGCGTAGGGAGTGATCCCTTCAGAGCATTATATGCTGGGCGCGGAGGCTGGTGGGGCAGTAGGTGAGGACAAGAGGAACCCTATCCCTGGTAGTGTGGCGGGAGGATGGGGTAAGAGCAGACCTCCGTGAAATGGAAGAGATGCGGTTGAGGGCAGCATTGATGGTGGAGGAAGGGAAGCCCTTTCTTTAAAAAAGAGGGACACCTCCTTTGTTCTATAATGAAAAGCCTCATCTTGAGAGTAGATGCGGTGGAGATGGAGGAATTGAGAAAAGGAGCTTGCGTTTTTACAAGTAGCAGGGCGGGACGAGGTATAGTCCAGGTAGCTGTGAGAGTTTGTTGGTTTATAATAGATATTGGTAGATAAGCTGTGTCCAAAGATAGAGACAGTGAGATCGAGAAAGGGAAGTGTCAGAAATGGACCAGGTCAATTTGAGGGCAGGTTGGAAATTAGAGGCTAAGTGGATGAAATTGACGAGTTCAGCACAGGTGCAGGAAGCAGCACCAATGCAGTCATCGATGCAGCATAGGAAAAGTGCAGGATGGTCACCAGTGTAAGCTTGGAACATAAGACTGTTCCATGTAGCCGACAAACAGGCAGGCATAGCTAGGACCCATGTGAGCACCCATGGCTACACCTTTTGTTTGAAGGAAGTGAGAGGACCCAAAGGAGAAACTATTTAGAGTGAGGACAAGTTCTGTTAAGCGGAGGAAAGTCCCCCTCCAAGTTTCACCTATCGCTTGGGTGTTTCTCTCTCCCCTCCTCCCACCTTTCAAATCTACTCTTCAGCTTTTTCTCTCCAGTCTCCTGCCAAATGGATTCAGCCAAAATGTCTTTTTTTCCATGGATGCTGCAAGGATTGGCAGTAAAAGGGAGAGAGGGTACGAGATGGAGAAAACTAGGAAGCCCAGAGGGGGGAAAAACATCATTTGCAAATCTGTACTTTCCTGGGATAGCCATTAACTTCCGAACCACTTTGACAGGTTAGCAAACACACTCAGCAAAGCTGAGAAAAGACAACTTACTTTCTGATTTTCATGGCTTCTTCGTTATCATGACGGAAAAATTCATATGATTTGTACGTCTTCACAGCTTCGCGGCGATACTGACCCAGATTAAAAACTGCAAGTCAAAGAGGAAGGTATTAGCAAATGAAGGAACGTGTATAGAGAACTGAATATACTTGGTGAAAAAACTCAATTCTTCACTCCAGTTCCCTGGAATTTTGGAAAATTACTCTTTCCCTTCGTCAAAGAATCTGTAAAACATTCTTTGCTCTGTTAGCACATGCACACACTCCTTTACTTGGGCATCACTATTCTTCTCGGATGAAACCTCTATAAGAATAATGGAATTTGAGATTAAGCTTAGCACAGAAAAGAGAATCTCTAATCCAAGTTGTAATGGGCTGAAAACTGAGAACTTTTGCTATGAATGCCAACATACCATTTGCCTTTTTCAGGATTTGAGTACAGGAGCAGGGAGGTTCTACTGCAGTTGTACAAGGCCTTTGTGTGACCACACCTGGAATATTGTGTGCAGTTTTGGTCCCCTAATCTGAGGAAAGCCATTCTTGCCATAGAGGGAGTACAGAGAAGGTTCACCAGATTGATTCCTGGGATGGCAGGACTTTCATATGAAGAAAGATTGGATCAACTAGGCTTATACTCACTGGAATTTAGAAGATTGAGGGGGGATCTTATTGAAACATATAAAATTCTAAAGGGATTGGACAGGCTAGATGCAGGAAGATTGTTTCCGATGTTGGGGAAGTCCAGAACGAGGGGTCACAGTTTAAGGATAAAGGGGAAGCCTTTTAGGACCGAGATGAGGAAAAACTTCTTTACACAGAGAGTGGTGCATCTGTGGAATTCTCTGCCACAGGAAACAGTTGAGGCTGGTTCATTGGCTATATTTAAGAGGAAGTTAGATATGGCCCTTGTGGCTAAAGGGATCAGGGGGTATGGAGAGAAAGCAGGTACAGGGTTCTGAGTTGGATGATCAGCCATGATCATACTGAATGGCGGTGCAGGCTCGAAGGGCCGAATGGCCTACTCCTGCACCTATTTTCTATGTTTCTATGAATCACAATATGTTATAAAGTAAACTTTTAACCCAGGGTCCTGTTGAAAAGTCTTGGCCCAAAAGGACAACTGTTTACTCCTTTCCATCGATGCTGCCTGAACTGCTGAGTTCCTCCAACATTTTGTGTGTGTTGCTGTGGATTTCCAACATTTGCAGAATCTCTTTTGATTGAAAGGTAAATCTGCAATGGCAGAAATTACAGAGAATACTGCATTAAAGGTAAAAGCTTGCTTTGTATTATCCAAAATGGTCAACCTTTGTGGGAAGTGATAGTGTTCACAAAGGCCTTGAAAAAGTGCATGGAATGTGAAAATTTAACAGCTGAAGGGGTTAAATTACAAAGGTATTAATTATGGTAATAAGCAATTCAATGCAGAAAGATGAAAGGCTAGCCACTTTGAACCTAGAAAGAACAAAAACAGAGTAATTTCTAAGCAGTAAAAAGAGAAACCCATCAGTGGTCAAAGAGACAAATGCATAGGTGGAACCTTGCTTCAGCATCAGTAAGAACAAGGAATTAATCTGGGACTTCAGGAAGAAGCTGTTGAAGGAAAACATACCAGTCCTCGTTGAGGGATCAGAAATAGAAAGGGTGAGCAATTTCAAGTTCCTGGGGTGTCACTGTCTCTGAAGAGTTATCCTGGGCCCAACATATTGATACAATTGTAAAGAAGGCATCACCGTAGTTATATTTCATTAAGAGCAAGAGGAAAATTGGTCACCAAAGGCACTCGCAAATTTCTACAGATGTACTGTGGAGAGCACTCTTAACTGATTGCAACACTGTCTCGTATGGAGGGGCAACCGCACAGGATTGGAAAAAGTTGAAGAAAGTTGCAACCTCATCCAGCTCCATCATGGGCACAGGCCTCCCCAGTATTGTGGACACCTTCAAAAAGCAACACCTTAAAAGGACGACTTTCACCACTAAGGACCCACATCATCCAGGACATGCCCTCTTTTCATTGCTACCATCAAGGAGGTGGTAGAGAAGCCTGAAGATACACAGTCAATGCTTCAGCAACAGCCTTCTTTCCCTCTGCCATCAGATTTCTTCAATGGACAATGGACCCTAACTCACTATTTTGTTTCTTTCCTCTCATTTAACACTAATTACTTGTTTTAATTTTTATATATAAAAAACTTTTATTGTTACATTGTTTTATCATATATTGCAAAGAACCGCTGCTGCAAAACAACAAATTTCATGACACATGCCACAATATTAAACCTGATTCTGATTCCGACTGCCAAGGGGAAATACAAGACAATGTCGCCCTCTACCTCTGGAGAATTTAAGTACAAGCAGGCTGAAATGGCATGCGGGCTGCAGAAAAGCTCTGGCTGTCATATATTACAAACAACAATTTATTATCAAAGTACATACATGACATCATATACAACTTTTAGATTTGTTTTCCTGCGAGCATACACAGAAAATCAAGAAATACAATAGAATCAATGAAAAACTGCATCCAACAGGGCGTTTAACAACCAATGTGCGAAAAACAACAAATTGTGCAAATACAAAAGAAAACAAAGGAAAAAAAAGTAATAATTTAAAAAAGCAATAACTATCAAGAACGTGAGATGTAGAGTCCTTGAAAGTGAGTAGGTTTTGGGCACTGATTGGTGATGGGGCGAGTGAAGTTATCCTATCTGGTTCAAGAGCCGGATTGTTCATGTTCCTGAACCTGACGGGGATGGGGGGCCTGAGGCTCCTGCACCTTCTTCCTGATGGCAACGGCAAGAAGAGAGCATGTCCTGGGTGGTGCGGGTCCTTGATAATGGATGCTGCTATCCTGTGACAGCACTCCGTGCAGATGTGCTCAACGGCGGGGAGAGCATTGCCCATGATGAACTGGGCCATTTCTATTGCCTGCTGAGTTCTTCCAGAATCTTTTGTGTGTTGCTTGGATTTCCAGCACCTGCAGATTTTCTGTTCAAGTGAATAGATGGTTCCATGACAGGCCATGATACTCTCCACCACACATCCATACAATTTTGTCAAATCTTTGCAAACTTCTAAGTAAGTAGTGCTGCTGCTGTGTTTTCTTCTTAAAGGCACTCGTGTGCTGAGCCCAGAACAGATCCTCTGAAATCATAAAATCAAGAAATTTAAAGTTGCTGATCTTCTCCACCTCTGATCCCCAATGAGGACTGGCTCTGCTTTCTTCCCCCTGAAATCAATAATCAGTCCCTGGGTCTTGCTGACGTTCAGCTGTTGTGGCACCACATTTTTGCAATGAGAGGAATTTGTGCCTTATTTTCAGTGTCTCCCCTGTGTTGATTTTCTCAATTTCCTCCCATTTTGTGGGGCAACTTTGAATGGTGAATGAAAGCATAAAAAGCGGCGAAAAAAAGGTGAAAGAGGTTGCAAGTCTCAGTGCAATGATGTCTAATTAAACAAGGGAATTTATGGATTTTAATATTTTTAAATTTGTCTTGTTCCTTTGCAGCTGTTTATGATTATATTCTGGTTATTACTTTGTGTTAATGAAATGTTGGGTTCCATATTATGGTATTAGTTGGGTTAAGCATGAAATTTATCAAGTTCACCTTCACACCTATCCACGATACAGTTTGGACCACTGCTTCATTCAGGACTCCCATTCAAGAAAGAGTCACTTGCTTGAGCAATTAATTCAGCTAAGTTCAGGTATTAAATTTCTTTTCTTTCCCAGTTTTGTGTGAGTTAACCCTGATAAAATGATGCTGCATATTGATAAAGCTTAAAAGCCATGCTATCAGAAAGCTTTCATTCTCAAGCAATAGTTCCCAACTTGGAGTCCACGACCCCTCGGTTAATGGTAGTTAACCATAAAAAGAGAGCCTTTCACTACAGTTCAGCACCTGGATTAAAACTGATATTAATTTGGGAATCTACAGAATGATGGTGGGTTACGAACTAGATAGGTAATCTTGGACTACCTTCCTAACTAAAACAACGTTACCAAATACCATTCTGTAACAGCTTCCCTTAAGTTTCATACAGCAATATCTAGATAGGAACATATGCTGAGGGATTCTGTAGAATTTGCATGCTCTGTGGTACTCACCATGAAGACAACATCCTGAGGAGTCATCTGGCCCATCAAGCCTGCTCTATCATTCAATAACATCATGGCTGATTTGGCCATGGACTCAGCTTCACCTATATGCCTTTGCCCCATAACCCTTAATTCTCCTGCTATGTAAACTCAATTTAACTGTGTCTTAAGTATATTTAATGAGGTAGTCTCTACTGCTTCCTTGGGCAAAGAATTCTACAGATTCACTCATTCAATATGTGCCATGCTATATGATGTAGGGAATCATGGTCTTGACCATGATTGCTCTTGGCAAATCTTTCTACAGAAATGGTTTGCCATTGCCTCCTGGGTAGTGGCTTTATATACAGGTGATTCCATCCATTATCAATACTCTTCAGAGATTGCCTGCCTGGTGTCAGTGGTTGCATAACCAGGAATTGTGATCTGCACCAGCTGCTCATACGACCATCCACCACCTGCTCCCAAGGATTCACGTGACCCTGATGGGGGGGGGCTAAGCGGGTACTACACCTCACCCAAGGATGACCTGCAGGTAAGTGGAGGGAAGGTGGTACAGTAGCCTCAGGACTCACACCACCAGGTTCAGGAACAGTTATTTACTCCTCAATCATCAGGCTCTTGAACCAGCATGACTCAGCCCATCGCTGAACCGTTTCCATAACCTACGGACTGACTTTCAAAGACTTCTCATTTTCTTGACATTTATTATTATGTTTTTTCTTTTGTGTTTGCACTACTTGTTGCCTTTTGCACATTGGCTATTTGTCCACTCTGTTGGGTGCAGTCCTTTCATTGATTCTATCGTCTATGCCCGCACGAAAACAAAACTCAGGGTCGTATATGGTGACATGTATGTAGTTTAATAAGAAGTTTATTTAGAACTTTGAAATGTTACTTACAAAGTCCAAAGCAACAGTTATGTAATGGAAATGACCTGCAGTTACTGCATCAACCACGCAGGCAGGAAAGAAAAGGCAATTGCAGCCTCAAAGGCTGTTCATTTAGAGAAAGTACGGAGCAGTGATCACTTGCAGTCCACCCCCAAAAAAGGTTTCCTTTGCTTGTCACTGACCAGCTGAATATTTAGATCTCATATAATGGCAAAAGAAATCCCTACTCTAATGTATATGAACTCCTAGTCACAATGTAAATTAAAAAAAAGATCAGTCTGCTTCCATGGAGAGAAAGAATTTAGATTAACTTTCATTAGGACCATGATGGAGAACTATTAAGACATTTTAAATGTCAAACCTTGTTAGCAATTTCAACATTGAATAGAACTAAAAATCATTCCACTGCACCAGCACAAAGATCTGCCTTATTGAATAGTGTCAGGCATTATTGTAACACAATAGTCACAAAAATGTAAAAATTTTTAACATCTAAATAGTGCGGTGAATTATAATTATGATATAATAATGCTGCTAATGACATGCTCAAGTTCAGGCAATTGCAAAGTTACAGAGCACTACAGCACAGAAACAGGCCCTTCGCTCATCTAGTCCATGCTGAACTGCTGTTCTGCCTAGTTCCATCAACCTTCAAGTGGACTATAGCCTTCATAGCCCTCCCATCCATGTTGAAATTGAACCTGTATGCAGCACTTTGCTGGCAGCTTGTTCCACACTCTCGCCACCCTCTGAGTGAGGAGGCTCCCCCTCAGGTTCCCGACTACAATAGCAAAATAAATAAATGGAGGTGTGCTGGAGTCAGTGCTGAAGCGGTGTCTCCACACAAAATATTGAAAAGGAAGATTAGATTAGCTTTATTTGTCACATGTACATCAAAACATACAATGAAATGCATCATTTACATCAAATCAAAACAGCAAGGACTGTGCTGGGCAGCCCATAAGTGTCGCCATGATTCTGGCATGTCCACAACTTACCAACCCTAAGCTGCGAACACGTGGAAATCTGCAGATGCTGGAAATTCAAACAACAACACACACAAAATGCTGGTGGAACACAGCAGGCCAGGCAGCACCTATAGGGAGAAAGAAGCGCTGTCGACGTTTCAGGCCGAGACCCTTCGTCAGGACTAACCGAAAGGAAAGATAGTAAGAGATTTGAAAGTAGTGGGGGGAGGGGGAAATGCGAAATGATAGGAGAAGACCGGAGGGGGTGGGATGAAGCTAAGAGCTGGAAAGGTGATTGGTGAAAGTGATACAGAGCTAGAGAAGGGAAAGGATCATGGGACGGGAGGCCTCAGGAGAAAGAAAGGGGGGGGGGGGGAAGCACCAGAGGGAGATGGAGAACAGGCAAACAACTAAATATGTCAGGGATGGGGTAAGAAGGGGAGGAGGGGAATTAACAGAAGTTAGAGAAGTCAATGTTCATGCTATCAGGTTGGAGGCTACCCAGCCGGTATATAAGGTGTTGTTCCTCCAACCTGAGTTTGGATTCATTTTGACAATAGAGGAGGCCATGGATAGACATATCAGAATGGGAATGGGACGTGGAATTAAAATGTGTGGCCACTGGGAGATCCTGCTTTTTCTGGCGGACTGAGCGTAGATGTTCAGTGAAATGGTCTCCCAGTCTGATTCGGATCTCACCAATATATAAAAGGCCACAGCGGGAGCACCGGACGCAGTATACCACACCAGCCAACTCACAGGTGAAGTGTCGCCTCACCTGGAAGGCCCTGAATGGCGGTGAGGGAGGAAGTGTAAGGGCAGGTGTAGCACTTGTTCCGTTTACAAGGATAAGTGCCAGGAGGGAGATCGATGGGAAGGGATGGGCGGGACGAGTGGACAAGGGAGTCACGTAGGGAGCGATCCCTGCGAAAAGCAGAAAGGGGGGGGAATGTGTTTGATAGTGGGATCCCGTTGGAGGTGGCAGAAGTTACAGAGAATTATATGTTGGACCTGGAGGCTGGTGGGGTGGTAGGTAAGGACAAGGGGAACCCTATCCCAAGTGGGGTGGCGGGTGGATTGGGTGAGGGCAGATGTGCGGGAAATAGGAGAGATGCGTTTGAGAGCAGAGTTGATGGTGGACGAAGGGAAGCCCCTTTGTTTAAAAAAGGAAGACATCTCCTTCGTCCTGGAATGAAAAGCATCATCCTGAGAACAAATGCGGCGGAGACGGAGGAATTGTGAGAAGGGGATAGCATTTTTGCAGGAGACAGGGTGGGAAGAGGAATAGTCCAGGTAGCTGTGAGAGTCTGTAGGCTTATAGTAAATACCAGTAGATAGGCCATCTCCAGAGATGGAGACAGAAAGATCAAGAAAGGGGAGGGAGGAGTCGGAAATGGACCAGGTAAATTTGAGGGCAGGGTGAAAGTTGGAGGCAAAGTTAATGAAGTCAACGAGCTCAGCATGCGTGCAAGAGGCAGCGCCAATGCAGTCATCGATGTAGCGAAGGAAAAGAGGGGGATGGATACCGGTATAGACTTGGAACATGGACTGTTCCACAAAGCCAACAAAAAGGCAGGAATAACTGGGACCATAAGGGTGCCCATGGCTACACCCTTGGTTTGGAGGAAGTGGGAGGAGCCAAAGGAGAAATTATTGAGAGTAAGAACTAATTCCGCTAGACGGAGGAGAGTGGTGGTAGAGGGGAATTGGTTAGGTCTGGAATCCAAAAAGCGAAGAGCTTCGAGACCATCTCGGTGGGGGATGGAGGTATATAGGGACTGGACGTCCATGGTGAAAATAAGATGGTGGGGCCAGGGAACTTAAAATCATTGAAAAAATTCAAAGCATGAGAAGTGTCACGAACATAGGTGGGAAGAGATTGAACAAGGGGGGATAAGACAGTGTCAAGGTATGCAGAAATGAGTTCAGTGGGGCAGGAGCAAGCTGAGACAATAGGTCTACCTGGACAGGCAGGTTTGTGGATCTTGGGTAGGAGGTAGAAACGGGAAGTGCGGGGTGTGGGAACTATGAGGTTGGTGGCAGTGGATGGGAGATCCCCAGAGCTGATAAGCTTGGTGATGGTATAGGAGACAATGGCCTGGTGCTCCTTAGTGGGGTCATGATCAAGGGGTAAACCCTAAGCTGTATGGCTTTGGAATGTGGGAGGAAACCAGAGCACCCGGAGGAAACCCAGGCGGTCAGAGGGAGAAAGTACAAAATCCTTACAGACAATGGTGGGAATTGAACCATGATCACTGACACAGTAAAGCGCAGAACCAACCGCTACACTTAATGTGCCTCCCACATTGACAATCAAGTCCTCCCACCCCCTACACAGATGATGCCTGGCCCATTGAGACTCTCCAGCGATTTGTTTTTCTTATGCTCCAAAGTAAGAGCTCGAGGGATCGAATTTATCATCTTGCATGCGATCCTTTGACTTGCCTTTGGTGGGAACTCCAATCCAGTTGAGGTACCGGGTGAGTTTCTTGGAAACGTAGGTCTTCCCTCGAGCTGGCAATCCCACCATTATAATCAGTGTAGGAGAGTTGGTCATGTTGGATGCCCATGCTACAACCAAGAGAAAATGATAAACAGATACAGGAGAATAAAAACAAGTCCTATTTAACAACATCAAACAATGGTCATCATAACGGTCATAATAAAAGAAACACCAAACTTTGCTGAGTGATGGGACTGTAGACTGAAGTCTTGCTGGTAGTACAGCAAGCTATTTACTATTTACCTGTGCTGTACACTACATGTGCTTCTAATTATACTTTCTTAACTTATTTGTGGTAATATTTTGTTTTATATGTTGTTTGTGATATGTATTTGAGGTGCATCTGGGTCTCAAGAACATAAGAAATAACAAGAGGAGTCGGCCATCTGGCCTGTCGAGCCTGCTTCGCCATGCAATAAGATCATGGCCGATCTGGCCATGGACTCATCTCTACCTTACCTGCCTTTTCTCCATAACCCTTAATTCCCCTACTATACAAAAATCTACCCAACCTTGTCTTAAATATACTTACTGAGGTAGCCTCCACTGCTTCATTGTGCAGAGAATTCCACAGAATCACCACACTTTGGGAAAAGCAGTTCCTCCTTATCTCTGTAATACATCTACTCCCCCGAATCTTGAAGCTATGTCCCCTAGTTCTAGACTCACCCACCAGTGGAAAGAACTTTCTTGCCTCTATCTTTTCTGTATGTTTCCTTAAGATCTCCATATGTTTTATAAGATCTGCAGAAGAATGTTCTAGTTCAGAAGAATGTTGTTTTGTTTGGTTGTATTTATGTAGTCAGGTAACAATAAACTTGAACTTAAACTAGACAGGATAGAGCAGATTATGTGCAACACAGTTTTTGAAATTTTTCTCTTTCAACGCTTCCATCCCATAGACATTATTGGTTCTAAGAGTTACATGAGAAGATGTTGCTGCTGACAAATGGCATCTCTCCACATCCCTGACTCAAACATTCCTATCTCATATACAGATTGAAGATATCTCTACTCCTACATAAACTCCTAGCCACAATGGAAATTAAAAAAAATAAATTTGTCTGCCTCTGTGGAGAGGAACAGAGCTTATGTCAACTTTCATTACAACCACAATGGGGAGCTGTTTAAATATCAGAAGTTTAACCTTACTTGGAATTCCAACATTGAAAAAGTCAATAAGCCTATTGCTGAAACCTATTACATTAAACAGCAGATAGCAAGTAACGTGACTTGATTCCACAGTGTTAAGGACATTGAAATGAAGAACGTGGTACGAACAATCTTCGGGCATTGAGGATATAAACATTAGTTATCTAAAAGGTAGTTTAAATGTGTGCTGTATGACTCCATGACCCACAGCTAAATTATCTTTTATTAAATGAAACTCAAAGTCAGCCAGAAGACAAAGTCGAGTTTATTGCCATCTGCACAAGTTTGTGTGCACAGACGCAATGAAAAACTTGCTTGCAGTGTCGTGGTTTCTCGTGCCCCACAAACGACCAGGAGACGCAGAAGATTCTTCAAGAAGTATGAAACTTTAATTTGCAAATCAAAGCTGAGACAGTCATTGAGCTAGTCGCTGATTGCCCACCGATCCTTGTACATAGCATTTTTTATAGCAATCTCCTGGTTTAGTTGTATTAGCATATCCAATCGGTCTACAGTTGCGTATCACAAGTACATCCGCCACTATTGTTTCTACCCATTGACTTAATCAAAGCTGACTACATAATCTACATTTCTTAGCTAGCCTCTCACTAACACACCATTGTCTCCTACATTCTTAAGATTTCATTCTCCTACTAAATTGGATACATATATAGCAAATAGCAAGTTCAAAGCTGACTACATAGTTTTGGTTACACAGCAAACAATGCAACTTTTATACTCCAATAGCAGCAGCCTCAAAAGCACGAAGCATTATATAAGCAACCTCCACAAGAAAAACAAATTATACATAAATAATACAAAGGTATACAAGAAAGAACACATTTAGAAGAAACAAAAAGTCCACTGCAGTGCAGAATGATGAGGTAGTGATGAGAACTGTGCAGGTTGTTTCAAGCACGAGTGGTTGAAAGGACAGTCACTCGCCTACAGAGCTGGTTTGCTGCATCAAGTGAGCTATTTGAAAGCTAATGGCCAGAAGTGGACATGTTCACCGCTGCTTGAAGTTTTCAGCTTCGCTCAGAGTTTTGCTGGGACAATGAAGCAGTCCATGTCTATGTGCAACAAAAGTTGGAGAACATTCAGGTTTAAGCGAATACAGGAATAGTCATACAACACAATCACCAAGCATTCAATATCTTTCCTCAAGGCTTAGAGTCACAGACATGTACAGCACAGCAACTGCATATCATATTTTTTACTGAGTTAAGTATTGTATGTAATTAGTTTTGCTACAACAAGTGTATGGGACATTGGAAAAAAGTTGAATTTCCCCATGGGGATGAATAAAGTATCTATCTATCTATCTAATGTCTATACTGACCTTTTTATGCATATTTACACTAGTCTCTTTTTTCCACATTAGGATCAGTTTTGTATTGCCTGTTTAAGAGTATGGTTAAATAGCTCTTAAATATATGTTTGTTTCTTTATTTATTTATTGAGATACAATGCAGAATAGACCCTTTGAGCTGTGTCACCCAACCACCCTTGGTTTAACGTGAGCCTAATCACAGGACAATTTACAATGACTAATTAACTTACCAACCGGTACGTCTTTGGAATGTGCGAGGAAACCGGAGCACGAGGAGGAGACCTATGCGGTCATGGGGAGAGCGTACAAACTCCTTGCAAACAGCAGCGGGAATCGCTGATGCTGTGAAGTGTTGTGCCAACCACTACCCTACTGTGCCTTCCATAATTGTGTGAGTCCACCACCTCCTCTATGAATTTGCTTATTATGGACAGAGGTACAGTACAAGTCTTGTCTTGCAAACTGCTTGGACAGATCAGTTCATTACAATAGCGCACTAAGGTGGTGCAAGGCAAAACTATAACAGAATGCAAAATGAAGTGCAGCAGTTACAGGGAAAGCTTAGTGCAGATAGACAATAAGGTGCAAGGTCATAATGAGGCAGATCATTGGGTCAACAGTCCACAGTCCACGGAGGGACCACTCTAACAGTGTGGTAGGAATTGTCCTTGAGCCTGGTTCTATGTGCTTTCAGGCTTTTGTATCTTCTGCTTGATGCGAGAGGCAGAAGAGAGAATGTGGGATTTGATTATCTTGGCTGCTTTACTGAGGTAGTGAGAAGTGCAGAGTCCATGGAGAGGAGGCTGGTTTCTGTGATGTGCTGAGCTGGGTCTACAGCGCTCCACAGTTTCTTGAGGAACCTGCTTGCTCTGGATGTTGACCACTTTTCATGTAAGAACTTCCCTCTCATTCCTTTCACTTTATAACAACATGGACTTTTCTGAACTAGTATCACACATTGGCACAGACTAGAAACTCTAACACCAGTTACCCTTTGTCTCAACTGAAAACCACATGTTTATTCACCTTCACAGAGTTTTCTGGCTAAGGCAGATAGACTTCATGTATCTGTCCATCCCCCCATATCATTGGCCAACAGTGGCAGCTGCATCGATGATATAAAGGAAGCAGCAACTCCCAAACATGCATCCTCTGCCGACCACCACTGGCCAGCATATTGCAGAGGAACACAATCACCTCAAGTCTGCCAACATCGTGCAACTTCATTCCTGTGCTGGTATTGAATCTACCTAGAGTTACATCTAGTAGGTTTGAAAACATTGTAAAGCATACTGCATGTTTTTAATTTCTTTTCAAAAAACATGACCAACATTTCACTTAATGTGCTTTATATGAATTATTGCAGTAACAAAATTTTTTTAAAAATACAAAGCCAACATTCCAGCTGACAGCTTTACACTGTGCAGCTGCTGGGGTACGCCTCTATTCAAAGCCTATCTGGGTTAATTTTCATAAAACATGGCAGCAGAATTAGGTCATTTGGACCATTGAGACTGCTCCCTCATTCCATCATGGCTGATTTTATTTTATCATGGCTCAAACCCATTCTTCTGCCTTCTCCCCATAAGCTTTGATATCCTGATATCAAAAACCTATCAACTTCAGCTTTAAATATACCCAATGACGGTCTTCACAACCATCTGTGGCAATTAATTCCACAGATTCAGCATCCTCTGGTTAAAGAAATTCCTTTTCATCTCTATTCTAAACTCCCCCACTGTAGGAAACATCCTCTCCATGTCCACTCTATCTAGCCTTTTCAATATTCTACAGGTTTCAATGAGATTCTCCCCCTCCACCCCCTCATTATTCTAAACTCCAGTTGTACAGGCCTAGCGCCATCAAACACTTCTCATACATTAACTCTTTCATTCCACAGTAATTCTTATGAACCTCCTCTGGACTCTCTCCAATGCCAATGCCTTATAAAGACTCAGCGTTACATCCTTGCTTTTATATTCTAGACCTCTCAAATGAATGCTATTATTGCATTTGCTTCCCTTACTACTGACTCAATCTGCAAATTAACCTTTAGGAAATCTTGCATGTGGACTCCTGTCCGGCTGCACCTCTGATTTTATCCACATTTAGAATATAGTCTACGCCTTTATTCTTTTGACCAACATGCCCAAGTATACACTTCTCTACACTGCATGCCATCTGCCACTTCTTTGCCTATTCTCCCACTCCAAGTCCTTCTGCAGAGTCCCTGCTTCCTCAACACCTGTCTTTGTGTTGTGCACAAACTTGGCCACTAATGTGAAAAGTGGTCCAAACACAGCCCTGCTAAACTACACTAGGCATTAGTAGCCTAGCGGAAAAAGCCCCCTTTATTCCCATTCTTCAGCGATTTTTCTTCTGCTCCCTCACCAATGCCTGTACACGTGACAAGTTCAACATAAACACAATGGAGGGGGAACCAATGAAAGTGAATAACTATGACCAATATTCCAAAAATAAAATACTCAATCCAAGAGACAAAAATACAGGGTGAAAATTTAAAAAGCTGAGAACCTAGAGCAAAGGGCAATTGTCACTTCCCATAGCTTGCCAGGTTAATTCTCTGTCTCTCAACAACTACCCTATGATCTAAGCATGTTTACAGTGAGGCACAGTGTAAACCTGAGGATCAACCCCTTATCTTCCATCTCAGCACATGGCAGGCACCTGGAATCAGAACTAAAACAATTTCAAGGAATTGATTTTGCTGGATGTATCAGTGGTCCATATGTGATATCATCTCAAATTACCTTTTTCCCATTTTTCAATTTCCCCTCTTGAAATAGAGGACCTGACCTGCCAAGCGGATCTTCCTGCTCTGCCTTTGGTAACTCCTACATTCTTGTGTCTATGTTCACGTTCTCTAAATTGTTCCCATTCACTTGGATAACCTTGCTTACAGCTCATTCAACAGTCTGCTGAGGTTTATACTATCAGAGATATCCCATTCCCCCAACCTCACTACAGTTTAATAAACTTTACTTATTTATTGAGATACAGTGTGGAGTCCAGCCGTGCTGCCCAGCAACCCACTGATTTAATCCTAGCCTAGTCATGGGACAATTTACAATGACCAATTAACCTGTGGGACAGTGGGAGGAAACCAGAACGCCTGAAGGAAGCCTACGCACTCATGGGGAGAACGCAAACTGCTTACAGGCACAGCATGAATTAAACCTGGATTGCGTGTTATCCTACCTGACCTGGTGAGTACTTTCTGCAACTTCTGAATTTATTTTAGATATCAATATAGCCCTGGGAAAGTGACTGATGGATCACTAAAGCAGTACACATAATCAAGGACCCCTTCTACTCCGGTCATTGTCTTTTTTGCTTCAATCCCACTGTTATCAGACTCTTGAACAGACTGAACATGGCTAAAAGATGAACTCGATCTCTCGATCAGCCATGAAATGGCCTTGACTTTGTCTACCAGCGCCGCACTTCCTCCGTAACTGCGACAAGATATTTTGCGTTATGTGTTCTTTTACTAATTTGATTTTGGCATAATTTGTCAGGTTGGCACATAAAGTAAAAGCTTTTCACTGTATCTCATTGCATGTATCAATGATAAACCAATATCAATAAAGATGGTTCTAGTGAGGTGGTTTGCATCACAAAGCTCTTCTTTTGAATCACATCTAAGCTTTTTAATATTTAATTAAATGCAATTAACATATTAGCTAACTTTAAAAGATAGAAAAATGACTAGGGACAATTGCGTAAGACAACGTACAATAAGATGCCAGTAGCAAGACAAAAGCGTTAAAATAGCTCCTTTGTGAAACAAACTCTGGGAGACGACTCTCGCAGATGTGAGACATTAAGACACTGCTAAGAAAAGTGAGTTTTCTGACTGAGAACATCTCTTTGTTATGATTTCTCTCTATTTTCTCAAATTAGCAATTGTTTTCACACCTTACTTAAAAGTACTAAATTTCTAAGGTGATATTTAAATGGAAATATACTGGCCTCTAATTACTTACATCTTCTATTTACATCCAGCATCCTATTTTTCTTCATGGTCAGAATCTTCGTAATTTTATCTGAATTCTTCTTTCAAAGAGATGTGAATATTTTCCTTGACAGCAAAGACACGACAGGAGAAAATTCAGAGCTGTTTTACTGACAATCTAGGACTTTACCTGTACTAATATCGGAGTAAGGAGCTTCGCGGTTAAAGCTGACGTTCTCAGGGAGTGAAGCAAATTCATACTCACTTGGATGCTGAAAATGAAAGACCATGCTGATACATGTTCAATGTTCAGAGCATCCACGTGTGCTGTGAAAGAGACTTGATGGTTTTGCCGCTGAAGGCAGCCACAGGTTCACTGTGACTTATTCTCATCAATAAGACGCAGCTGGCCTCTGCACCTTTGTCTCTTCCAAATCACCGCTATGATACACCACAAATCTTCTTTAACACAAAAGATTTGCAGTTGCTGGAAATCCAGAGCAACACACACACACAATGCTGAAGGAACTCAACAGGTCAGGCAGCATCTATGGAAGGGAATAAACAGTCCATGTTTTGGGCCGGGACCCTTCATCAGGACCGGAAAGGAAGGGTCTCGGTTCAAAGTATCATCTTATTTACATTAAGCTGACAAGGCCTATATTTTATGAACTTCAGAACAACAGTAAGTAACCCCACTGAAACATGCAAACCTCATTAAGTCCTGAAGAAGGGTCTCGGTCCAAAACATCAACTGTTTACTCTTTATATACATGCTGTCCGGCCTGCTGAGTTCCTCCAGCTTTTTGTGTGTGTTGCTTTGAATTTCCAGCATCTGCAGATTTTCTCATATTTATGAGAGCTCCTAAGAGGCTGGATAAGACAAACATAGATAGATAGATAGATAGATAGATACTCTATTCATCCCCATGGGGAAATTCAACATTTTTTCCAATGTCCCATACACTTGTTGTAGCAAAAACTCATTACATACAATACTTAACTCAGTAATAATATGATATGCATCTAAATCACTAACTCAAAAAGCATTAATAATAGCTTTAAAAAAAGTTCTTAAGTCCTGGCAGTTGAATTGTAAAGCCTAATGGCATTGGGGAGTATTGACCTCTTCATCCTGTCTGAGGAGCATTGCATCGACAGTAACCTGTCGCTGAAACTGCTTCTCTGTCTCTGGATGGTGCTATGTAGAGGATATCTACATAACATGGGAGTTGATATCTCCCAGACTGGGGATGGCCTCAAAGTAGCTGTGCAGGTCAGTCACTAAGTGTCTCCAAGACAGTTCAACAGCTCTTTAGCAATTAAGGGGATCAACCAATGTGGGGTTTAATGCAAGTTAGTGATGCCAAGGTAAAAGATGAGGCCACTGTCTTATTTAATGAAAGAGCAGCACACGAGCTAAACAGTCCATACCTTATTCTCTTCCATCAGACATCTTAAATTATTTTAATTATTAATAACTGACCCGAACTTAAAGGAAACAAATTATTGCAGCAAATCATAACGCCATAAGGTATAGGAGCATCGGGCCATTTGGCCCATTGAGTCTGTTTTGCCATTCCATCATGGCTGACTTATTTTCCCTCTCAACCTCATTTTCCAACCTTCTCCCCAAAACCTTTGATACACTTACTAATTAAAAATCTATTGATCTTCGCTTTAAATATACCCAATGACTTAGCCTTCACAGCCGTTTGTGACAATGAATTCCACAGATTCACCCACACTTTGGTGAAAGAAATTCCTCCTCACCTCTGTTCTAAAAGTATGACCTTCTATTCTGAATCTGTGCCTTCTGGTCCTAGACTTCCCCACTATAGGAAATCTCCTCTCCACATCCACTCTATCTACACCTTTCAATATTTAATGAGGTTAACCCCTCATTCTTCCAAAATTCCAGCGAGTGCAGGCCCAGAGCCATCCACACTCCTCGTATGTTAACCCTTTCGCTCCCTTGCCCTCTCCAATGCCAGCACATCCTTTCTTAGACAACTGCTCTGCCTGCAACAATGAATTATATTAATGCTAATTTTCCACTTCTCCCTCTCCATTGTGTGGCATTTCACATCCTGTTTCCCCACAGCTTCCTGGTTGTATTTGGGGTCTAAATTTAAAGCAAGTAGCAACTGAGCCCAAACACCAGCAGAGGAAAATGGAATCTGAATTTACTTAGCACATTTTATATCTCAAAACTCCCCAAAGTATTTCACTGGAATTTGATAAAACAACATTCTCCGAAACCCACAAAAAGAAATTGGAATAAGGCAGCAAATCATCAACATGACAGTTTCTGCAGGTGCTGGAAATCTACAGCAACACACACAAAATGGAGGTCTGGCATTTCAGGCATTTTGCGCAGAGACCCTTCATCAAGCTGAGGCAGCCATGGCTTTGTCAACTGTAAAGGTTTCAATGAACAACTTGAACAGAAAGTGGAGGTTAAGGGACAAAATTCTCTATACCTCCACTTTCTCTTCAAGTTTAATTTCTAAGGTTGGGCAAGATACAATCAGCAAGTCAGAAAAGGAGAGAACAAAGATCTGAGATTGCTGGAATAGAATAAAAGAGAAATAGAGGAAAGCAAGTTGACAGAGGTATGGGGGGTGAGGGAGAGCATAATTTCAAAGTATCCATTGATAGAGCAAAATCCAAAGCAGGACAACACACAAAATACAGGGATGATGGGCAAACAGTAAAATACAGCAGACCCTGTTAAGAGAGTCAGAAGAGTGGAGCATGTCTTGATGAATTTTTTTTGTGGATTTAGAAGTTGCCAGTAAAGTCAGTGTTATATGCCCATCCCTGATTGCCCTGAGGTGGCAACACACTTGTTTGAACAAATGTAGCCCTTCCATTGATCTCCTACAAAAGATCCAACACAGTAACAATGAAGGAATTGTGACAGGCTTCCAAGTAGGGTTGTCCAGCCAGCAGGGAACACACAGGCAGTGCTGTTCTCTTGAATGTGAAGCCCTTGTCCTTCTTGACAGTAGAGTTCGCAGGTTTGGGAGGTCTGTACTGGACCAAGCAATGCGTAGTTTATAGATGATATACAATGCACAAGGCTGTTATAGCTGGGGGTGGCAATGGGAACAAGCTCCCACAATCTATTAAATGCTCCCAATGGCATGCACCTCAAATAGCCCTATGACAAACAAGTTCAGCTCCCGGCCTTCACGTGTGACGTAGCTACTAAGCCCAGCAGAACAATTTCTATTGACAGAAGGGGCAAAGGCAGGTTATTGGTGCCTGAACACTAGTCGCTTTGGGCAGATGGGGCTCGTCAGCCGTGGACAGCAGCTCATCTAGGAGAAGGAAAACTATTGATCTCAATCCTCTGCTGCCTTGCAGCTATACCCATTTATATTTGCACAGTTTGTTATTCATTGATCCTGCTTACAGTTACTGTTCTATAGATTTACTCAGTATGCCATAGGAGAAGGAACCTCAGGGTTGTATGCGATGACAGGCATGTACACGGATGATAAGTTTTACTTTGAACTTTGAAACCGTGAATTACAGCAAGTATCTATCTATACATTAAATAGCTCATTAAATTAGTGCAAAAATAGAAAAAAAAGTAGTGAGGTAGTGTTCATGAGTACAACATCCATTCAGAAGGCAGAAGGTAGAGGGGAAGAAGCTGTTCCTGAATAGTCCAGTGTGTGCCTTGGCTTCTGCACCTCCTTCCTGATGGTAACAATGAGAACAAAGCATGAGCTGAGTGATGGGGGTGTAGGGTCCTTAATGATGGATGCTGCCTTTGTGACACATTGCTGCTTGAAGAAGTCCTGGAATAATGGAGGCTAGTGCCCGTGATGAAGCTGTGTTGCAACTTCACTAGACTGGTTTTGCTTCCAGGTTTACTTGGTACAGAACCACAAAGCTTTGAACTGATGCGCTGGTTGAGCGATCACGTGGTTCAGAATCAGGTTTAATATCACTGACATATGCCGTGAAAGTTGTATTTGCGGCAGCAGTACAATGCAATACATAATAATAGAATAATATTACAAGAATGTGGTGATACACATTCCCACTGCAGATGATTGTCCAGTTTTGAGTTGCTGCCTTTGATCTGAGTTAGTCTCAAATCTCTCAAGAGCAGTGCCAAACATGACGAGTGGCATCCCGAGATGACCCCGGGATTTGCTATTTACAAGGACTCTGAGTCCGTCATTTCTATCACAGCAATTTTGGACAGATGCACTTGTCACGGGTAAATTAGCCAGACAAGGTTAAAACTAGCCCTTTCGTTGGTTCACTCAGTACATTTGCTGCAGACCAAGTACATATGGCATTCTGTTCTTGGAAACACCAATGCTCAAGAATGGAAAAACCTATAAAAAGTGGTGGATACTCAGTTCACCACAGACGAAGCCCTCCCCACCTCACAGCACATCTATGAGAAGTGCTGTCACAAGAAAGCAGCATCTATCATCAAGGACATCCACCATCCTGGCCCTGCTCTCATCTTGCTGCTGCTACTGGGAAGGAAGTACAGAAGCCTTGGGTCCCACACCACCAGGTTCAGGATAGTTATTACCCCTCAACCATCAGCGGGATTGACGGGTAATAACTCTAAGACCAGAGGGCCCAACCTCAGAATAGACGGGCATCATTTTAGAACAGAGATGAGGAGGAATTTCTTTAGCCAGGGAGTGGCGAATCTGTGGAATTCATTACTACTGGTGGCGGTGGAGGTGAAGTCATTGAGTATATTTAAGGCAGAGGTTGATAGATTTCTTGATTTGTCAGGACATGAAGGGATACATAGAGAAGGCAGGAGTTTGGGACAGAGAGGAAAATGGATCAGCCAGGAGATGAAATGGCGAGCAGACTTGATGGACCAAATAGCGCAAGTCTGCTCCTACATCTCATGATGGAGAAGTTTGCTGAATTGACTCCACAACCTACAGACTCACTTTCAACACTGCAACTCACATTCTCAGTGTTATTTGTTTACTTATTTGCACAATGTCTTCCTTTCAGTATTTGTGTGTAGTGTTTTCATTGATTTGTCCTACTGTGAATGTCAGCAAGAAAATGAATCTCAAGGCAGCATATGAGACATAGACACTCTCTCACCTAGATGGGGTCAGTTGTGCTGTGAGGATTACATTCCTTGACTTCTCTAGTGCCTTTAACACCATCCAGCCCAAGATATTAAGGCACAAACTAACGGAGATGGGAGTAGACTCTCACATGGTGGATTGGATAGTGGACTACTTGACAGGTAGACCTCAGTATGTGCGGTTGGGAGACTGTAGGTCTGACATGGTGGTCAGCAGCACAGGAGCGCCGCAGGGAACCGTACTCTCTCCGGTCCTGTTCACCCTGTACACATCAGACTTCCAATATAACTCGGAGTCCTGCCATGTGCAGAAGTTCGCCGATGACACGGCCATAGTGGGGTGTGTCAGGAATGGACAGGAGGAGGAGTATAGAAAACTGATACAGGACTTTGTGATATGGTGCAACTCAAACTACCTGCGTCTCAATATCACCAAGACCAAGGAGATGGTGGTGGACTTTAGGAGATCTAGGCCTCATATGGAGCCAGTGATCATTAATGGAGAATGTGTGGAGCAGGTTAAGACCTACAAGTATCTGGGAGTACAGTTAGACGAGAAGCTAGACTGGACTGCCAACACAGATGCCTTGTGCAGGAAGGCACAGAGTCGACTGTACTTCCTAAGAAGGTTGGCGTCATTCAATGTCTGTAGTGAGATGCTGAAGATGTTCTATAGGTCAGTTGTGGAGAGCGCCCTCTTCTTTGTGGTGGCGTGTTGGGGAGGAAGCATTAAGAAGAGGGACGCCTCACGTCTTAATAAGCTGGTAAGGAAGGCGGGCTCTGTCGTGGGCAAAGTACTGGAGAGTTTAACATCGGTAGCCGAGCGAAGGGCGCTGAGTAGGCTACGGTCAATTATGGATAACTCTGAACATCCTCTACATAGCACCATCCAGAGACAGAGAAGCAGTTTCAGCGACAGGTTACTATCGATGCAATGCTCCTCAGACAGGATGAAGAGGTCAATACTCCCCAATGCCATTAGGCTTTACAATTCTACCGCCAGGACTTAAGAACACTTTAAAAGCTATTATTAATGCTTTTTGAGATAGTGATTTAGATGCATATCATATTTTTTTACTGAGTTAAGTATTGTATGTAATTAGTTTTGCTACAACAAGTGTATGGGACATTGGAAAAAAAGTTGAATTTCCCCATGGGGATGAATAAAGTATCTATCTATCTATCTTTATGTTTAATTTGAACTTTTGAGTCGGGAGAGGTCAAAAGTTTAAGACTCCAGCAAGTGGATTGTGTGGTCCTGTTTTCTTTGACTAAGTGCCTGAATTTAAGTTTTTACTGTTCAGATTACAAGAATGTGGCCTCTAGTCACGGTGTGTGCCAGAACATGTTAAATAATTTCCACAGGCCATTCTGTTGACTATCACACGACTGAAGTACAGCCATGATTCAGATAGGCCTTTCTCTTCTCTATAAACTCTTGGGCGCTATCAAAGCTATTCCATAATCCACCTTGGGCTCCTTCACTAGTTTAAATGTGTGAACTAATACAGTGGATTGGACCTTTGGTTGATCAGGGCAGCTACTTATTTGGAACAACTCAAAGAACAAAATCTATATTGAGAAAATAGCTGGGATCCCCTTTGCTTATTTGGGACACTATGCTGTTTAATTGGGGCAGGACACTGTTGCCGAACTAGTGTCAGTCATGTGTACTTGCGTTGCAGTTACACAATACTCTGTGCTTAGAACGATCAGTTTTGAAACAGCGTCAACTGCGGGTATTTGTTTTCATAAAGCAGTGATTTTGTTACTTGTTGAGGAATAAGCAGTAAGGCAATTTATAACAGTTTGGCTCACCATGGTTTCAAGCATTCAGGCTTTGGACTTGCCAGAAATTATGTGAAGTGCAAGTGAAATTATTTCACTAATTAAACAAGTTAGGAATCACGAAGGTCCTGAAAATGTTGAATCATTACAATGAAAATGAAGATTTGGAGGATACAATTGTCTAAAACATTGTATGAAGGCAGTCCACTAGGTGTCTACACTGATTATAGTCAATTACAGTCAATCCAAAGAACACGGAAGGTAAATACCTCTGTCAATAACTACTAGGAACTAATACAGTTTTAGTAGTTCCAATTTGTTCTGTATTATCCTTTTTTTCCCCCTTTGTAACTGTTTCCATGAAACTTTGGCTAATTTGGGCAGGCGCTTAACTGGACCAAAATGTACTGGTTCTAATGTATCCCAATTAATTAGAATCTACTGTAATTGTGGAAGTGTGCTTGGATATTTTTTGGCTTTAAAATAAGACAATTGAAATTTTTACTTTAAAAATATTTCATTAAAATTACCACAAAATCAAAGTCTCAACAGCACTGTGGCCATAGATACAGAAGCCCCTTGTATCTTTGTGGGTCGGAAATTATTCAGTCTAATCCCGACTTCCACACCTTGATCTGTAGCACTGTAAACCGTGGTTCTTCAAGTGCTCATACACTCAGTGGCCACTTTATTAAGTAACTCCTCTACCTAATAAAGTGGCCTTCTGCTGTTGTGGCCCATCTACTTCAAGATTTGACGTGTTGTGTGTTCAGGGATGCTGCTCTGTACACCACTGTCATAATGCATGGTTATTTAAGTTGCTGTCACCTTCCTGTCAGTTTCAACCAGTCTGATAATTCTTTTCTGACCTCTCTCATTAACAAGATGTTTTGCACCCACAGAACTTCCACTCAGTGGATTTTTATTTTGTTTTTTTGCACCATTCTCTGTAAACTCTAGAGACCAGCGTATGCTAAAACCCCAGGAGGTCAGCAGCTTCTGAGATACTCAAACCACCCCATCTGGTACTAATAATCATTCCATGGTCAAAGACACTTAGATCTCATTTCCTTCCCATTCTGATGTTCAGTCTGAACAACAACTGAACCTCATGACCATGTCTGTGGGCTTTTACGTAGTGAGTTGCTGCCACATGAGTGGCTGAATAGATATTTACATCAATGAGCAGGTGCACCTAATACAGCAGCCAGTGAGTGTATAAGTTTTTCTAAGTATTTTGAAGGGTTGTGGCTCTACCAGTTTCTTTCAGTTTGTGTGTTCTCCACAAGATGAAAATACTGCAGTTTGTCCCTCTTACCAATTGAAACCAATGTTCTAAACTTCACCCTCTCCACTAAGGTAACTGGGCCTTTCCTAATTTATTCTATTTGGTCTCAGAGTAATATTGAAGAAAACTTTATTCTATTTGGTCTCAGAGTAATATTGAAGAAAACTTTCTCTTTATACAACCATGAACAACTTTTCTTTAAGCTGTATTGATGTGAGATTGCAATGTTTTGAGTGTTTTATCCAGGGCTGGTGAGGGGAGAGAGGAATGAGAGATAAACACAAGAGATTTTACAGTTACTGGAAATACAGAGTAATAAATACAAGGTGTTGGAAGAACTCAGCAGGTCAGGCAGCATCTATGGAGAGGAATGTATTCTGGTCTAGACTACTGAGACATTAAAAAGAGAACATTAAAATTAATTCTAAAAGAGACAGGGAGCCAATGCAGAGCAGCTTGTACTAGTATTAAGCCAATTACAGAAATAATGGGACATTGAGGAATCCCAGTGTACAGAACTAAAAATCCCTAAAGTAGAATTTTGGATACAATTTCAGAGTAACACAGAGAAATGATGGAGGAATTCGTCAAGTCAGGCAGTATCTATGGAGGGAAGTGAACAGTCGATGTTTTGGGCCAAGGTCCTTCATCAGGACTGGCAAGGAAGGGAGCAGAAGCCAGAATAAGATGTTGAGGGGAGGGGAGGGGAGGAATTTCAAGCTGAAAGGTGACAGGTGAAGCCGGGTGAGGGGAAAGGGATGAAGTGAGAAACTGGAAGGTGATAGGTAGAAAAGGTAAACAGCTGAAGGATTCTGACAGGAGAGGAGAGGGGACCATGGGGGAAATGGAAAGAGGGCATCAGAGGGAAGTGTTAATTGGCCTTGTTGCAACATGCTCAAAATGCAGGAGAAACTCAGCAAGTCAAGCAGCATCTATGGAGAGGAATAAACAGCCAAAGGTTCTGACAAGACCCTACATCAAGACTATTCAGTGTTGAGGAAGGTACATTAACAACATTTAAAAGCACTTTAACAAGTACATGGATACAAATGGTTCAGAGTGATACAAGTGAAATGAGACTAAATGGTCATCTTGGTTGGCATGAACCTATCGTGCTGAAGGGCCTGCTGTTTCCTTCTCATCTGCTACTCCATATCTGTTAATTGACCGCTGATTACTGCAAGTTTTTATGGATTAAAATTCAAAGTAAATTTGTTATCGAAGTACATATGTCACCTTATACAACACTGAGATTCAATTTCCTGTGGGGACATGAGCAAAGCATAAAATACTAATTATAGCAGCATCCCTCCAAGAGGACCACAGCCTTGTCATAGGTTTGTAGGCTTGTGTGCCTCAATGACCCGGAGAGCTATGTTGGCTGAAGTTGGTTTTGTGCTTCAGCTCTTGGTAGGGTCACCCACGCCAAACAGGCCAAAGGGTAGAGGTAGAACTAAAAGTGGTCCACTAGGCCTCCAGGTTCAGGAGATCAGCTCTAGGCCCTGACTTGTCAAATAAAACCGTTATGGAAACAGCAATGAAGAATCCTTCTGTGTCTGAGCGACTGACAGAAGTGAAAACTGAGAGGAAACTACTGACATAATGAACACTGCCAGAGATGGAGGACCTTAATTGCTGCTCTAAACACCAGCATTGTAAAGGGCAGTGAGAAGATAACAGGATCAATGAAAGATCAACCGGAGTGCAGAAGACAACATCTGTGCAAATGCAAATATAAATAAATATCAATAAATAACGAGAACACGAGATAAAGATTCCTTAAAGTGAGGCCACCCAGGTCATGTTCTCTTCTTGCTGCTGCCATCAGAATGGTGGTACAAGAGCCTCAGGACTCACACCAATAGGTTCAAGAATAGTTCCTACCCCTCAACCATCAGGCTCCTGAATAGAAGGGGATAGTTTCACTCACATGCCTCATTATTGAAATGTTCATACAACCCATCATACAGCACAAAGTAGAACCCACTCAGCCCAGCTCATCCATACAAACTGTAATGCCTACTTATGCTAATACATAAAAACCACTGTCACGAACCCCGTAACTGGGTCACTTACCAGCAAAGATAGAGAGGTCCGTTGAAGTCTGATGGTACTATTTTTAAACATTTTTATTTATAAAGGGGCACAAAAGTAAGGTTAAGACAAACATTCAGATAATCTACATCGTCAATACTCAATCTAAAGCACGGGTATAGTAATAATCATCAATAAGAGGTGGCTCTATCGTTTTGTCTAGGGGTAAAAATATTGTCAGATGGAAATATAAAAGTCTCGCCAGTTCATGCAGGCTTTTAGCCGTTTGGGGACCGCTGGGTTTCCCTTGTTGGGGAGAGAGAGAGAGAGATTTTTGGTGAGAAAAACTTGCCAGTCTTTTGGGCGCAAACCGTTGAATCGGGAACGTGGGTTCCCCGTTGTCAGTTCAAAGTCCTTTTCGGTGTTATCAGCCACCCGTTCCCCAGGCAAGGGGAAACGAACCACACGTGGCTTCCGAATAGCTTCCCGTTATCACGGGAGCGATGAGCGATGGTGTCTCCTTCTGGTGTGTCGCTAGGGGACTGCCTCCTGCAGCCCCTTTTTATCTTGACTTGCAGAGTTGTAGATGTCAATCAAGGTGGGGTGATACAATCCCCACCCCACATTGCCCGAGGGTGTGCAAGTAGCCCTGATCGCTGGCACGTAGCATAGAGTCGCAATCCACACAGGTGTCTCCAAGAAACAACGGTCAAAATCCGTTGCGTTGTCTTTCTGAGGATTCTCTCTCATTTCCTGGGTCCAAGACCCGAATTAATAGCGATCTTGCGATTCTCAGGAAGGAGGGGGCTGGGATCATAACACCGCCAAGATGATTATTGGCGTCTCCCTTCCCCTATTTGTGACATTTACCATGAGTGTTGTATACAAAAGGCCTGAAGCACTGTTGAGGATCCTTGCTGCTCATCCTACAGTGTCTGACTCATACACTGTCAGGACAGGACTGCCAGACTGGGTAACAACTTTTTCCCCTCAGGCTACGAGACTGATGAATACCCCATCACCACTGAGGTCTTGTCACTCCAATGAGCTGTTTACCATAATGTTTAGTGTTTACTTGTGCTGTGCACAACACGCACATTGTATTATATTTTATTAACTTACTTATGGTAATATTTTGATTTATGTGCTGTGTATGATATATGTTTTATGGGTTGGAAGAACATTATTGTCCGGAAGAACATTGTTTCATTTGTTTGTATATACAATAAACTTGAACTTGATTTGTCCACCTCAATGCCTCTCCTACCCAAACACCTGTTCAAACTCCTATTTAACAATGTAATTGTACCTGTTTCCACCACCTCCTCCTCTGGCAGCTCATCCAGATGTTCACTAACCTCTGTGTGATAAACATACCCTTCAGACTTTCACCCGTCTCTCATATTATGCCACATCACCATTCCACAGAGAGTTCTGATTTGTCAACGTCCTCAGGGAGGTTCTACAAATCTGCAGCCGCGGCCCTGCCTAAACACCAGAACTGTGCTCCTCCCTACTGATTATTCAAGTACACAAACATCTGCTGCAGGAACTTAACAGGTCAGGCAGCATCTGCGGGAGGAAAGAAATTGTCAACATTTCCATGAAACTCTGCATCAGTCCCGTCTTTATCCTTCTGAACTCCACCACACACTCCTCTTAAGTCAACCATTCATTCAGGGATTATCCTTGTAAATCTCTGTCAACTGCAGACTTACCAACTATTCCTTCCATACTGATATCCAGATTGTTAATGGACATTGAGGCCCCCAGCATCCATGCCTGTGGTACACCACTGGTTACAGGTTTCCATTCACTAACCTTCACTATCACCTTCTCCTCCTATTACTACTAATAACAACTTGTTTATTGATCACTTTTCATATAGATGTAGTTCAAAGTGCTTTACAATGGATAAAATGCAAACACGAAAATAAAAGACAAAAATATGTTAGTGAAAAGCAAGGTTAAATGCATAGGTTTTGAGCTGGTGTTTAAAGGCATCAACTGAGCCTGCATCCCTTATAGTTTTAGGTTATTGAGTTCCACAGCTTAGGAGCGCAGTTCAAAAATGCTGACCTGCCAATTATCTTTTGAGGGAGATTGTTTAAATTTAAGAGACCAGCAGAAGACCACCTGAAAGCTTGAGCAGGCTTATAAAACAAAAGTGATTCTGTGATATACTGTGGTCTCAGACTATTAAGAACTTTAAAACAAGCAAGAGAACATTAAAATCAATTCGAAATGATACAGGAAAACAATGGAGAATAGCTAGAGAAGCCAATTACAGAAATAATGGGATATTGAGGAATCCCGGTGTACAGATCCCAAGGTGAATTTAGGAGTAACACACTCAAAATGCGGGAGACACTTAAAGTCAGGCAGCATCTGTGGAGAGGAATAAACAGTCGGTGTTTCAGAATGAGAGACTTCATCAGGACTGGAAAGCAATTTAGCACCTTTCTCTGGGTCCCACGGGCTCTAATTGTTTGGATCTTATCCCATGTGAGACCTCATCCAAAGCCTACATAAGTCAATCTAGACCACCTTAACTGTACTGTCCTGATCAGTACAAAATGTTGTTTCAAAAATATCACTCAAATTGATCTCAAGGATATCCTCCGAACTAAATGTTGCTAGCTATCTTTGTGCAATCCAAGCATAGATTAATTCTATCCCTCAGAAACTTTTTCCAAAAACTTTCCTATCACTGGTGTTAGATCCACAAGCCTACAATTACCTGGCTTATTACTGCATCCCTTCTTGAGTAACAATAAGACTTGTCACCTTCCAGTCACTTGGTAGCTCACTCCATGGCCAGCCGAGATTTAAAAATCTGTTAGGGCTAGAGCAATCTCCTCCCACAGAAGTCTGGGCCATTTCTCATCAGGCCATGGGACTGATCCACTTTTAAGTATGCTAAGACATTTAATACCCCCTCCTGTTCAAATGCTTTTTTTTAGAAAGAGCTGCTCCCTAATCATGTTAATGTACTGGAACTACACCCAGCTACCACTCCTATCAACAAAAACATTGGCCAAATCAGACAGAAAGAGAATACAGTCATCTACAACTTTAATTTCACGTGTTGCTACATGCACCAAAATGCTGAAAGAACTCAACAGGTCAGTCAGCATTTATGGAGGGAAATGAACAGTTGATTTTCAGGTTGAGACCTTTCATCAGGACTGGCAAGGTGGGGGGGGGGGGGGCAGAAGCTAGGATAGAAGTTGGAGGGAGGGGAAGGAGTACAAGCTGGAAGGTAACAGGTGAGGGAGACGGTAGGTGGGTGGGGGGAATGGGAAACTGGGAGGTGATAGGTGGAAAAGGAAAAGAGCTGAAGAAAGAATCTGACAAGAGAGTGCACCATGGGGGAAATGGAAGGTAGGCACCAAGACAGGTGTTAACTGGGCTTGTTGCTACACGCTCAAAATGCCAGAGGAACTTAGCAAATCAGGCAGCATCTACAGAGGGGAATAAACAATTGACATATTGGGCCAAGACCCTTCATCAGGACTGGATAGGAAGGGGCCAGAAGCCATGTTCTTGTTGATCGTCTTAGCCTTGAGCCAGGAATTCAGGATTGTAATGACTGTCTAACAAAGGTTCTTGCCAAGCTTATATTACGAAGGAAAGAGTACAGATCGTCCATGAAAGAATTGTGTGATTTCTTATGTGCGAACACTTAGAACACAGAATACTTCATCAAAGGATCAAAGAAAAATCGTAAATGGTGCTAACACAACATGCCCACAACTTACTAGTGGAAGGTGGGAGGAAACCAGAAAATTTCTCAGTCATGGGGAGAACGTACTATCTCCTTAAGAACAGTGGTATGAATTGAACCCTGATTTTACCAGCAGCTGGAAAGCAGGATGCTAACATGCCACCCTTAAGCTCCTCAGCTCACCACACCTGCATCAACCATGATGCCAATCTTCCTGTATATGGTCCATATATGCCTCTATTCCCTACATGATCACATGTTGATCTAAACGCCTGTTATTCTTATCTGCTTCTTTCACATTCCTTGGTAGTGCATTCCAGGCACATACCTCTCTGTGAAAAAACAAACTTGGCTCGTAACTTATTAGGTTTTTAGTTGTAACCTTCTCAAGGGCATTTTGAGATTGGGTCAGTCTACAAAGCCAACATTCCTTGAATGAACTGAAATGTCTGTTAACACAAGCTAATAGTTTCTATTCAGTCTTCTTCCAGCAGCTTGACTCCCTGTGACAACTGAGCAAAGCAAGTTTCTTTAGTGCTTAAAATCTGTTCCAGTGGTTCACAGGCGAGAACTTGCAATGTAGTGAATTAAGGTTCGTCTCAATGAATAGCCACTTGATTGAACAAGTTCCCATGACTATTCTCAGTTTACAAGCACAGCTACTCCCTGAATTCTCATCGTCAACCTGTGGGCTTCTACTTCTCTTCAGGCTAAACTATCTTCATTCTCAATAAAGATCAATAGATTTTTGAACATTAAGGGAATTGAGGAAAATAGGAGAACACCAGAAAAAAAAGGAGCTGAGGTTGAAGAGCAGCTAAAATCTCGATAAATAGTGGGATGGCTTATTCCCCCTGAGCTTTTACATTCTTGCAATCCCCCCGTAAACAGAACGACTTCGAGACTGGAATTTAACATTACTGTAGGACCCACAATGATTTTTACAAGACTTGATAGTCTAATGATCTTGTAAATGTCTATATAAAAGGAGCTAGCCAACCTAATGCCACCTGCCAGCATTGCACAGACACACATAACCCTGCATGTCACAAACATAACCAACTAAAACAGAATAATCCAAAGAAAAAGGAAAGCCATCTTAACTTTGACTGATGCCTTCTGTCTTAATAAGTATCAAATGTTGTAGTTTAAAACATTACCATCAAAATATACTCGATTTTATTCAGGCTTATTCTGAGTATTAGCAATAATACATTCCAAGAATATTCAGATTTAAGTGTACAGTTATCTACCATCGCCTTCCTTTCTATAACATAAACTCCATTGCCAACAGAATGAAGGTGATTGGATAATTCCTTGCCCAGTCAAGCTTGATAATCACGAGTCACAATTAGCCTCAGCAAACAATTCATAAGCAATCCTTCAAAGCATTTTTTTTTAATGGATCCTACTTTCACTGGGTAAGTTTCTGCAAAAATGTTTGCTCCAGTCTTTACACATCCAGGAGATCTTCAAGAGGCAGCTGAGAACCCTCACCATCCAAGACATGTCCTCTTTATGTCACTACCATTGAGGTGGTGGGGTAGGAGCCTTAATAAACCTGATTCTGATTGTTTTCTGAAAAATACACTGTTTGCTGGCTCATATTCTCTACCCTACATCAACACTGGCTGACGGAGAGAAACGAGACTGCAGACACTGGTATCCAGAGCAACAATCTGCTGGAAGAAGTTCAAATTTATTGTCATTCCACTGTGTAGATGTACACCACCAAATGAAACAAGTGTTCCTCTGGACCAAGGTGCAAAACACCGTACATATAACTCACACACAAACTTAAAGTAATACCACAAATAAAATAGCAAATAAAATATATTCCAGAAGATTGACATTTAGCATAAGGTGTATTTATAGCACATTAAGGAGGAAAATGGCATTTCATACATGATTCAGTGGGGCAAGCAGCATTTGTCTATGTTTCAGGTCCACCCTGACTCCCTTCCTACTTGACCCAATGACTTCTTCCAGAAGATTGTTTGTTGCCCATTGACTAACCGATGCTATGAGTAACTCCAATGTTCAAAGGTCAGGCAGATCAAATACCAATGCTTCCTTTGGCCTCCATTTTCAACTGAAAAACTCACCCAAATCGCAGAAAAGATAAATGTCACAGCCGTGAACATTTTGAAGTCAGAGGTATCACGACACAGGTGTTGGTTGGATACACGAGGAAAAATATGAACCAGTTATCAACATACAAACTGTTGGAGGATGGGAGAGAAAAGAAGAAAAAACCCTTATGGATTGGTGTGCCCGACAGTCGCTGTTCTTACCAACACTTCCTATTCCACTTGCCTCCAAGCCAATGGTATGAACAGTGAGTTGCCTAGTTTCAGCTAACACACTCCAAGAAGTCCACGTAGCTTCTTTCCTCCTTTGTCATCTACCACCCCAATTTCCCAAGATCCATTATCCTCCCACACTTAGTTCCATCTGACCATCACTCACATGCATTCACCTGGGTCCTTCTCCCTTAGACAACCTTTTCCATCCCCATCTACTTATGCTCTCATCTGCCAACCTCTCCCTTACCCGGCTCCACATTGCTTGCAGCCCTTCTCTAGCTTTCCCCTCTCCTGACTCCATGTGCTCAATTTCTTTCTCCTCGTCTGCTTCCTCCATCACACACCAACTTCTGTCTCAAAGTACAACCCCCATACACCCCCACCTCCATCTACCATTATGTCCCACCTCGCCTAACCCAATCTCTATCAGCCACCAACTTCCGTCTCAAACTATAAACCCCAGGAGCTTTATCTGATTGACTATAAATGAACAAAATCAGTGCAGACACCTAGTGCAGATAATGGATGCCTTCATATAAATCTTTCGATAATTTCATCTTCCAAATTTTCATTTCCAGTGCAATATTCAAGATTATTGATACCTTCAAATTTTTCATGGTTCCTAACTTACTGAAGTAGTGAAATTTTATCATTTTCACTCCTGATGTTTCTGGCGTGTCCAGTCCTGAATGCTTGAAACCACAGTGAGCAAAACGGTTCGGAATTGTCTTACTGCTTATTTCTTGCCAACTATCGGTGATAAAAATCACTGCTTTTGAACACGAGAACACACATATGATGCTACTTAAAAACTCTTCAGTCTAGGCAGTGTAGTGGCTAACAGTCACACAAGTGCACGTGACTGGCGCTAGTTAGAAACTGTTTGGCAACAGTCTCCTATCCCAATTAAGCAGCGTAGTGCCCAAGTAAACAAAGGGAAGACGTCGTGGAGGGATCGCCCACTGAGTCAGTGTGGATAAAAATCAGAAACATTTGTGAGTATTCTATGGACCCCAATAGCAACAGAGACACTGATGGACTGGCAGACTGTGTAAAGGTGCAAAAGTAACAGTGTTGCTGGATTAATCCTAAAAGGAGAAATTTCACTCAGCGGGCACTGAATCTTTGAATTCACGCAGGAACACAGTGGAGTCTTAGCTATTGTTTGCATTAAAACAGACTGATACTTCTGCATATGACAGAATTCAAGGGAAATATGAGGCTATGTGGGGGTGGCACTGAGTGGTATAGTAGGCTCAAGGCACCACATGGCCCACTCTTGCCCCAATTTCTTAAAGCTGGAAAGGAATTTTGCTCCCTTAATGTGTTACAGTCTTCCAGCTCCTTTCACAAGCCACTTATTTAGGCAGAGAAATGCCAATGATTTGCTCTTGCCCAGCATAGATTTTATTTCTTCATTCCAGAACATTCTTTCAAACTAATTTGCAAGACTACAACTCTTACTCAATAACTCCAACCACTAAACATTGACTTCTGACTATTCTGAAATAGGTCCACAAAGATAGTGCAAAATATAACTAAAAGGACTGCAGAGGTTTATTCAATACACCAGAACGTACAACCTCCTCCAGGTTCAGAAACTCAAAGTACATTTACTACCAAAGTATGTATAAATATTACAACCTTGAGATTTGTCAGCTGACAGGAAGCCACATAGTAAGAAACCCGTGAGTTCATCACCACACACCGACGGTTAAATCTCTGCACAATGTCAATGTGGAGCGTTCTGCATTTGGCGTTTGATCGCTAGTCAAAATCGTAAAGGCTTTCATTTTGCTACCTAACTGAGCAGGCAAGAACTTTCGAATTCTGTTCGGAGCGGAGAGTCAATGAAGGACACATTTTCAGAGAGGTTAAATACTGAGAGGGACACACACAGCCGTGCTGGAGACCTCCTGCCCTACCTACACACCACTGATAACATATCACACACGAGCAGGCTGGAGACTTCAGCCGGGTCAGACAGTAACACCGTCCCCAAGGCTCTGCCAGGCTATCGCTGCAGGGTACCAGGTACCCAGACGCAGCCCGATGACCCGCTCCCCAGCGCCCGGCATTCCGTGCCTGTTGACAGGCTCCTAACATCCGGTTCCGGTACACCACCGGCTACTCGGCGGAGCAGACCCACTCCTCGCCGGCCGGTATGCACCCGGCAGCCCTTACCTTTCCTCGGCCGCAGCGACATCTTCCACCAGGCTCCAGCACGTGACCTAACACCACTGTGGTGACGTCACAAACAGCCCCTCCTCTCCCCGCGTCAATTGCAATCAAGCCCCTCCCCCCCCCCCCCGGCAAACTGAACCAGTTGGCAGGTGAGGGGCGGGGTCACGGGGTGTGCGTGCGCTTTGTGAAGTCAGGCGCATGCGTGGTAGACTCGGCGCCGGCGTGGAGTGACGGCTGTGGAATGTGTCAGCGGTACTGAGGTACTGAGCCCGGGGGGTGGGGGGAAGCGGAGACGAGGGACCGGGTACGCTTACGGTAACGATAGGAATCGGGGCCGTGTGCTCTGGGGGTGAGCGGAAGGAAAGAGGAGATGAAGACCCGGGCGCGGGGTGGTGGTGGGTAGCAAGCTAGCTAGGTGTGTCCCGGGACCGGGTATGAGGCGGAGGGCCAGGCGGGAGATTGAGGTGGTTTGGTGGGACTGTTGCTCAGGTGTGGATGGTGAGGGGCGATGGGCTTGGGGTCCCAGCAGCTCCTGTGGGATGCTCAGGTACTGGGGCAGAGCGAGGTGGGGGTAGAGTGGGGGGCCAGTGGAATGTTTGTTATTATTACTGAGGTGTAGGGTCCAGATGTTTTACTGGGGATGAGGATGTTGCGGGAAGATGAGGACTGGCGGTTGTCTTAGCTCAGTAATATGGGCAGCAGGAGCCGGAGGTGGGCTGTGGGCCGTGGCATGTGTGTTACATTACTGTTGCAGGGATGGGGAAATGTGTAACTGTTGCTAAGATACTGGAGTGATTGGGAGGTAGGTCAGGGTCGAGTGAAGGGTGTTACTGTTTTTCAGATATGGTGGCTGTGGGAGCTACAGCCTGGCACAGAGTTTTACTGCCTGTAGGCTGGCAGGGAGACTGTGTTCATGTGTGGGGTATAACATTGTGCACTGTGGGCAGAGCACTGGAGACTTAGGGCTGCTGCCCAGTCCCAGACTGCACAGCTAACCCATTCCAAGAACGGCTTCCCTGGAGTGGAGCTGCTGAGTGATATGTGGGGATTGGAGCAGGGGCTTCCTTTCGGCCAGGAACCAGCTACCTTGGGTGTGTCAAATGGGGCACCTGTGTCGCACAGGCTTGTCTCGATGCAGATACTGCCTGACCTGTGTTCTTTCTGTTTTCTTTACTTCAGATTCTCAGCAGCTGCAGGTTTCTGTAACAGTGCAGGCATTTTTTTTTTTGTCAGTCACTCCTCTGTTTGTGTCTCCTTCAGACAGTTACTCTGCAGGTGATGAATAAGTTAAAAGGGTAAATGCACACACTTTTTTCCCCTCCAGTAAAAGACAACAAAAAAAAACTACAGAGTATAGGTTTAAGGTGAGAGGGGAGAGACTGGACACATTGCAATTTGACTATCGCAACAATAGGTCAACAGCAGATGCAATCTGAATGGCTCTTCACACGGCTTTAGACTACCTGGACAACACAAGCACCTACGTCAGGATGCTGTTCATCGACTATAACGCAGCATTTAATACCATCATTCCCTCAATCCTAATTGAGAAGTTACAGAGCCTGGGTCTCTGTGCCTCCTTCTGCAATTGGATTCCTAACCGGAAGATCACAACCTGTGCAGATTGGTGATAACATCCCCTCCTCGCTGATGCACCTCAGGGATGTGTGCTTAGCCCACTGCTCTACTCTTTATATACCCATGACTGTGTGGTTAGGCATAGCTCAGATGCCATTTATAAATTTGCTGATGATACAATCATTGTTGGTAGAATCTCAGGTGGTGATGAGAGGGTGTACAGGAGTGAGATATGCCAACTAGTGGAGTGGTGTCACAGCAACAACCTGGCAGTCAACGTCAGTAAGATGAAAGAGCTGTTTGTGGACTTTCAGAAGGGTAAGATGAAGGAACACATACCAATCCCCATAGAGGGATAGAAGTGTAGTGAGTGAGCAGTTTCAAGTTCCTGGGTGTCAAAATCTCTGGGGATCTAATCTGATCCCAACATATCGATGCAGTTATAAAGAAGGCTAAAGGGATCGGGGGTATGGAGAGAAAGCAGGTACAGGGTTCTGAGTTGGATGATCAGCCATGATCATACTAAATGGCAGTGCAGGCTCAAAGGGCCGAATGGCCTACTCCACCTATTTTCTATGTTTCTAAGGCAAGACAGCGATAATATTTAGTTAGGAGTTTGAAGAGTTTTTGTATGTCGACAAATACACTCAAAATCTTCTATAGATGTACCATGGAGAGCGCAGGACTGAAAAAAGCTGCAGAGGGTTGTAAATTTAGTCTGCTCCATCTTGGGTACTAGCCTACAAAGTACCCAGGACATCTTCAAGGAGCGGTGTCTCAGAAAGGCAGTGTCCATTATTAAGGACCTCCAGCACCCAGGGAATGCCCTTTTCTCACTGTTGCCATCGGGTAGGAGATACAGAAGCCTGAAGGCACACACTCAGCGATTCAGGAACAGATTCTTTCCCTCTGCCATCTGATTCCAAAATGGACATTGAACCCTCGGACACAATCTCACTTTTTTTATTATATAGTATTTCTGTTTTTTGCACAATTTTTAATCTATCCAATATACGTATACTGTAATTTATTAATATTTAGTTTTTTCTATATTATGTATTGCATTGAACTGCTGCTGCTAAATTTTAACAAATTTCATGTCACATACTGGTGATACTAAACCTGATTCTGATTTTAAAGTGACCTGAGGCCAATGAGAGCTTCCTCTAGGAAGGTGAACCCACAGAAAGCATTTGGCCCTGTCGAGTACTAAAGACCTGTGCTGATCAGCTGACTGGAGTGTTCACTGATATCTTTAACCTCTTACTTCAGCAGTCTGAGGTACCCATCTGCTTCAAGCAGGCTTCAATTATACAGGTGCCCAGGAGAACATGGTAACCTGCCTCAATGACTATCATCCAATAGCACTCCCACTGTAATGAAGTGTTTTGTGAGGTTGGTAACGAAACATATCAACTCTTTACCTGAGAAGCAACTTGGATCTGCTCTTAATGTCACAACAGGTCCTCAGCAGATACCATCTCATTGGCTTCTCACTCTACACTGGAACATCTGGACAGTGCAGGTGCCTACATCAGGATGCTCTTCATTGACTATAGCTCAGCATTTAATACTATCATCCCCTCAAAACGAATCAATCAGCTCCAAGACCTAGGCCTCAGTACCTCCATGTGCAACTGGATCCTCGATTGCAGACCCAGTAAGTTTAGTTTAGAAACAACATCTCCACAATCTATCTGGGGGCACCACAAAGCTGTGTGCTTAGCCCCCTGCTTTGCTCACTTTACACTTATAACTGCGAGGCTAAGCACAGCTCCAATCCCATTATTTAAGTTTGCTGGTGACATCACTGTCAATGGCCGAATCAAAGGTGGGTAATGAATTTTCAGATAGGGAGACTAAATATCTGGCTGAGTGATGTCATGACAACAACCAGTCATTCAAAGTCAGCAAGACCAAGAAACTGATTATTGACCTCAGGAGGTGGAAACCAGAGGTCCATGAACCAGTCCTCATTGGGGGATCAGAGGTCGAGTGTCAGCAACTTTAATTCCTTGTCGTTATCATTTCAGAGCATCTGCCCTGGACCCAGCCTGTAACTGCCATTACAAAGAAAGCACAGCAGTGTTTCTACTTTCTTAGAAGTTTATGAAGATTCAGCATGTCATTAAAACTTTGACAAATTTCTATAGATATGCAGTGGAGAATTTATTGACTGGTTGCATCACAGTCTGATATGGAAACATCAATGCCTTTGACCGGAAAAGCCTACAGAATGTAGTGGGTACAGCCTGGCTGATCACAGGTAAAGCCCTACCCAGCATTGAGCACTTCCACAAGGAGCAGTTTCACAGGCTGAAGGACTTCCCCATCTAGCCTGTGCTCTCTTCTCACTACTACCATCAGGAAGGAGATACAGGAGCCTCAGGACCCATATCAAAGTTCAAAGTAATTTATGGATGTCACCATTTACAACCCTGAGATTAATTTTCCTGTGGGCATTCACAGTAAATACAAGAAACACAATAGAGTCATTGAAAGACCAAACCAAACAGGACGGACAAACAACCAATGTGAAAAAAATGGAAATACAAAAAAGAGAAAACAAAAAAATAATAAAAGTAAACAATAAATATCAAGAACATGAGCTGATGAGTCCAGTTCAGTGATGGTGACATTGCCAGGTTCAGGAACAGATATTGCCCTCAACCATCAGGCTGCTGAACAAGAGGGAATAACGTCACTCATCCCAACACTGAACTGTTTCCACAACCTAAGGACTCACTTTCAAGGGCTTTTAATTTCATGTTCTCTATTTATTGCTTACTTATTTAATATTTTGTGTTTTATTTGTACAAATTGTTATCTTTTGCACGTTGTTCGCTTGTCCATCTTGTGTGTGTTATTTTTCATTGATTCTATGGCATTTCTTTGTATTTACTGTGAATGCCTGCAAAAAGAAGAATCTCAGGGTTGTAGGTGGTGGCATATGTCCTTTGATAACACATTTACTTTGAATGGTGTCTACTTCAGGCGGGTGGCCGGTATATGGAAGTGGTGGATGGGCTCACCCGCCTTATAAAGACAGTACCCAGAAGAAGGCAATGGGAAGTATATAGCCATCCACCAGCTGCTCCCAAGGCTTCACATAACTCTGATCGGAGGGCTAAGCAGCTGCTACACCTTGCCCAGGGGTGACCTGCAGGCTATCAGAGCCTTCTACCTCCTTTCGTAGAGGTGTATCTCCACCCAGCACAAACATGCAGTTGCTATAATTTGCCAACGTAAATGGGGCAGAAAGGGGAAAAGCAAGTGAGTGTTCATGGGCTCATGAACCATTGTAGTGGAGGGGAAGAGACCAATCCTGAATCTTTCAACGTGTCTCTTCAGGCTCCTGCCAGTAACAAGAAACACACATGTCTCGGACAGTGAGCATCCCTGGTTATGGATGCTGTCTTCCTGAAATGTGGTCTCTTGCATGGTGGGGAGGGCCATGCCTGTGATGGAGCTGGATGAGCCTACAACACTCTGCAGTTTTGCTCACCTGTCTTGGTGTGTCTTTGAACTATGGAACAAAATTGGAGAAAATACTCACATTTCACAGGTAGAGCATACAAAAACACCTTACAGGTGGTGCCAGAACTGAACTCCGGAATGCTCCGAGTTGTAATAATGTTGGGCTATGCCACTGTCGTTTCAATAAGACATTGGAGCACAATTAGGCTATTCGGCTCATTCTATCATGGCCGATTTATTTTCTCTCTCAACCCCATTTACCTATCTTCTCCCCATAACCTTGGTCTCCACAGCCATCCGTGGCAATGAACTCCACAGATTCTCATTTCTGCTCCATTCTACAGCAATGTGGACAGTTCTGGTCACTATTATAGGAAAGTGCTATTAAACTAGAAAGAGTGTGGAAAAGAGTTACCAAGATGAGCTTGAGTTACAAGGAGAGATTGCATACACCAGAACTTTATTCCCTAGAGCGGAGACATTGAGGAGGTTATCTGATAGAGGTATATAACGTCCTGAGGGTTAGCAGGATGAAATCTTAGTCTGTTTGCCAGGAGGGGGTTCCAATAACAAGAGGGTATGGCCTTAAAATCAGAGACGAGAGGTTTTAAATATACATCCGGGCAGGTTCTTCATGCAAAGGGTGGTATGTATTTGGAATGAGTTGGATGAGGTCTAAAAGCAATGAAATAAATTGGATCAGAGAGGTTTAGAAGGCTGCAGGCCAATGTGGTCAGATGGGATGAGCTCCCTGGACAATATAATCAGCGTGGCTGAGTTGGGTGAAAGGGCCTGTTTCCATGCTGTATGACTGTGCTGATGGCACCCATTCCACCTCGATAACATGGTTCCTCTGTTGTCTTTATATTAAACCACTTGCCCATCATTTATTCTGGGACTAACTAACATAGGAGAAGGTTCCCGTCACAGAATCAGGCACATCCAGCTCAATTAAGCCCACTGATTTTGTTGCTGTTTCTCCTTCAAAGGGTAAAATTATTCTCATTGCTTCGTTGTCTAGCATGACTGTGAGCCTGTGTGCTGTAGGTGTCTCTCAAATTTGATTTTGCTTTGAGAAGTGGATTGACAAGAGCAAGGTGGTAGACATTGTCCACATGGACTTCATTAGGGTTGGCCAAAGTCATGTTAGAATGGTCTAAAAGGTTAGATCATATGAACCTTGTGTTTTGTGACTCAGGCTTTTACATTTTCTGCCCAATGAGAGATGGTCAAAGAGAGAATGACCAAGGTAGGAGGGCTCCTTGATTATGTACACGCACATACACTATATACAAACTGATCTATCTATATTGAGAGTATATAGAAAGAGAGATCGAGACATGTTATTTGTAATTGCGGATCTTAGTTTTAGCTCTTAGTATTATGTGATCATTCCCACACAACTTGCTTCTCATGTAGCAATTTGATTTTTTTTTCATTATCTGATAAAACAATAACTTGCATTGTATTATTGTCTCATTTCTGTGCTGTCAGCTCCTATCAAGCACTTTTGAAATGAGTGACGTAACATTTTAACTGTATGGGGCACAGCAACACACAATCTTGGTCACTTTGAATCACTGGTATAAATGGTAAAAGAAAAATGGATCTTGTCAACAAAGTCCTAGCTGAATGCCACCTTTGACAGAATTTCACTTTGTTCCTTCAGAGTAAAATGCTACGTTTGCGATGCAAGGCGAAGAATGGAACCCACCTGATGCAAGGGCTGACCTCGTCATCCAGTGTCCAAGAACTGAAAGATAAAGTGGAAGAGCTAACAGGGGTTCCGTGTGCTCTGCAGAAAATTATGGTGGGATATCCTCCATGCTGCCTGGATCTCCACAATGGAGAACTGGCTCTCAAGGATTGTCCTATCAAATCTGGTGAGTGTATTAAAGGCCTTGTCTACAGAACAAATGAGTAAATGCTGCCTGAGTAATTAAGAGGGCAGGATCAAGTCGGAGATATTCTACATAGTAGTCATGCAATCTGCATTCACCTTTGGTAGGCAGGAGGCCATCAATTGAACACTAAACATAAAACACTAGCCACCTAGAGAGGTGGCAGAGGACTGAAGGATAGCTAATGTTGCTCCCTTGTTCAAGAAAGGCTGTACCAATAAACCAGAAAATTACAGGCCAGTGAGCTTGAAGTCAGTGGTGGATAAATTATTGGAAGATATGTTAAAAGATGCATAAGTATTTGGATAGACAAGGACTGATTAGGGATAGTCAACATGGCTTTATACGTGTTAGATCATGTCTAACCAATCCTTGTACAGTTTTTCAAAGAAGTTACTAAGAAAGTTGATGAAGGAAAGGCAGTGGATGTTGTCTAAATGAACTTCAGCAAGGTCTTTGACAAAGCCCCATATAGGAGGCTGGTCCAGAAGGTTCAGTTGCTCGGCATTCTGGGTGAGGTAGTAAATTGGATTCGATATTGGCTTTGTGGGAGAAGCTAGAAAGTGGTAGTACAAGGATGCCTCTCTGACTGGAGGCCTGTGACTAGTAGTGTGCTACAGAGATCGGTGCTGAGACCATTGTTTGTCATCTATGTCAACAATCTAGATGATAATGTAAACTGGGTCAGAAAGTTGTAGGTGACTCTAAAAGTGGTCAGTGAGTAACACTATCAAAGCTTGCAGTGTGATCTGAACCAGCTAGAAAAATGGTAGATGGAATTTAATGCAGATGAGTGTGATATTGCACTTTAGACAAACCTGGTTAAGACTTCACATCACAGCACAGAGGAGTGTGGTAGTCAGAGGGTTCTGGGAATTTAGATCTGTAATTCCTTGAAAGTGGCATCACAAGTAGTAAACAGAGCTTTTGGCACCCTGGCCTTCATAAATCAGAGTTTGAGGATCAGAGTTGGATTGTTATGTTGAAGTTGCGTAAGAAGTTGGTGAGGTTTAATTTGGACTATTCTGTGCAGTTCTGGTCACCTACCTAGAGAAAAGATGTAAATAAGATTGAAAGAACGCAGAGAAAATTTACAAGGAAGTTGCCAAGGCTTGAGGACCTTAGGAATAGGGAAAGGCTGAATAGGTTAGGATTTTATTCCCTGGAGCACAGGAGAATGAGAGGAGATTTGATAGGGGTATACAAAATTAAGGGGTAGAGTCAGGGTAAACAGGTGTTTTCCCCTGGCTTTAAGTGAGAATAGAACTAAATTTCTGTGTTAGGGGTGAAAGCTGAAATATTTAAGGGGAACCTGAGGTCAAGTTTCTTCACTCAGGAGGATGGAATATGGAATGAGCTACCAGCGAAGTAGGCTCCATTGCAACGTTTAAAAGAAGTTTGGATAAGTGCATGGATGGGAGGGGTTTGGAGGCTATGGTCTTGGTGTGGGGAGATGGGACTGGATGGGCCTGCTTCTGTGTTGGAGAAAGTGCAAGTGAACCACTGCTTCGTTGGGTCAGAATGTTTGGGCTCTGGGTGCTGGGAAGGGAAGGTGTTGGGTCTCCTGGGATGTTGTGAGCAGGTGACTAGCTGGCCAAGTAATCTCAGCATCCCACCCCTTTCCCACTGCCCTGAGAATGATGAATCTGTAGAATTCAGAGAGCTGCGGAAGCCAAGTCATTTGTATGCATTTAAGACAGCAGTTGACAACTTCTCATTTGGTGAGGGATTTAAAGATTACGGAAGAATGGGGTTAAAAATCCCTTATTACGTGATCTGCCCTTAGCAAGCAAGTTCAATTGTCTACACTTAAATGTCTTAATTAAAAACGTATTTTACACACCTGGGAAGGAACTGGGAGTCAGTAAATCAAGAAATCAGAAGGACAGTTCAGAAGAAATGAGTTTATCAAAAAAGTGGCACGTGGGAATATAATGATATACTAACTGGTGGTTGAGGTGAATGGTGCAGATGTGTGGTTTATCAGGAAATCCCAGCCATTTTTATGCTATGGACCAATACCATTAAACAAGGGATCCATGCACCACCCCAGGGTGGGAACCACTGGTTTGGATAAAGACTGGGTAAAGACATGCTGGAGTCTTAGAAAACTACAGCACAGAAGTAGGCTGTTCGGCTCATCTAGTCCATGCCAAACTATTAATCTGTCTAAACCCATTAACCCCTCCCATCCATGTATCTTCAGAAAATTCTATTTAAATGTTGCATTGGAGAGGTTTATATGAGCAGGTAGCTGAATGAAGAGTGACAACCTAGCATGAAAGATCTGTTTGTTTGCTCTATATTCTTTGTCATTGATGTATTTCTTCATAATGTCTAAACCAATTCTGAAGTAAGCAAGTAGGTCACATTAAGCACTCTTTTCCAGGAGATACTTTGATTGTGGAGGAGGAACGGGATGTAGTGAAAACCAGAGGTTCCATCTCAAAGCTTGGTGTGGAAAGCTCAGATACGAGTACTTTCCCACACCTGACTCGACATGTTGTCCCTGCAGACAACTCCTGCCTCTTCACAAGTATCCACTATGTGGTAGAAGGAGGTGTTTGTGAACCAAACTGTGCCCCAGAAATGCGGAACCTGATCGCCCAGATCGTGGCAAGTGACCCCCACTCGTACACAGAAGCGGTACTGGGAAAGAGTAATTGGGAATACTGTAATTGGATTTGCCTGAGTGACACATGGGGAGGGGCCATTGAGATCTCCATTCTATCCAAATTTTACCGGTGCGAGATCTGTGTCGTGGATACACAGACAGTACGAATCGACAGGTTTGGAGAGGACGTCAGCTACAAGAAGCGGGTGCTTCTGATTTACGACGGAATTCACTACGACCCGTTGGAACGGCGGTTTGAGGACCCCGAGACCCCACCGCAAACCATCTTCTCCACAGCGGATGATGTTATACTCGCTCAGGCACTGGAGCTGGGCGATGAGGCTAGAAGAAAACGGCAGTTCACCGATCTGAACAGATTCACACTGCGTTGCATAGTCTGCCAAAAGGGCCTGGTGGGTCAGGTAGAAGCTAGGGAGCATGCTAAAGAGACGGGGCACACCAACTTTGGAGAGGTGTGATGTTCAGATAATTAACTACCTCACGCTCCTGGAATGCACTGGAATAATTCTTTAGGAACAAAATGGAATTATATGAATCTTTTAAACCCTGGTTTGATTAGTTGTGAGCTGATCAAATTGCTGGTTGTTTGAAAAGGTTAGTTCTCATTCTTGAACTGTTGTTTACATAGTAGGAGTTGATTTTGCCTGATTATTCCAATCTATTATTATACACCTCTCATTGCATATTAAAATGTTACTGCCTCAGGTTTTCCCCACTAAGTGTATTAACTAACGGAGAGATTTAATTGCCAGAAAAATATGTCAGTGGTTTCTCCAGACTTTGATTGTTCCCAATTAAACTTACAAGAGTGAGCCAAACTGAAAACCACCTTACTGCAAAATATTCAACTGAAGAAAGTACATGTAAACCTTTTGGTGTGAATACTAATTACTATAGGTTCATCATTCCACTGTGGGGGTGGGCAAGGGTAAGAGCACAGTTGCCTGTTTAATGATTTAACAAGTTTTTAGTGGTCAGTTCATCAGAATAACATCCCGAGTTACCACTTTCATTTCTAGCCTGTGTTGGTGGCCCGAAATGTTTTTTAATTGTTCTGCTAAGTTATCATTTATTGCAGGGATTTCTAACCTGGGGTCCATGGACCCCTCGGTTAGTGGTAGGGACATAAGAAAGGTTGCGAACCCCTGATTTATTGTATAAATGCCTAGTAACCCACTTTCCCAGTCTAAGGGAAGTTTCACTGAACAGCCCAAGGCAACTCTAAGATCAGGAATCCCTACCCTTTATAGAAGTGGTAATGGCATATTGTATCCAGGACTAAGCTACACACTCAGCCAAAGTATTTCATAAGTGAGATCTTGAGGAATGTTCACTGGATATTTTTGCCTCCCCTAAAAGCTGCTACAGCGTTAAATTGTTACTTGAAAGGCAAAGGTTTGGCTCTTAAATGATTGTATAAACACGCATGGAGGCAGCCCTATTGGTGATGCAGCTTCCTAAACAAAATAACCAAGACAGAGTCAGTTCAGGTGCAGTTAATAAATTTGAATTCTGAGGAAATAATCTTTCTATAATTTTCAGATATGAAACTTTGCAATTCCTTCATTAGCACATGGAAAATTGTTACTTGATCTCAGTTACACTGTCAGCGGGTGGATCAGTGAGTGTCCTAGTCCAAAGCTTTCCCAGTAAACAACTTTTGGGTAATCAAATCCATGATAGTGCCTCTTAACATTGACTCAATGCACTGTATAAGGATTGATGATTTTTCAAAGTCAAACTTAATTAAAATCTACTCATCTTAATTCAATAACACAATTAAAATCGTGGTCTGCTGTTTTAACCATTACTCTGAAAATGGCTTCTATCCAGTCAAAATCATGACAGAGTTAAGGATATTTTGTATGTGAATCACTTGTTGACATTAGCAAAGAAACTGGTTTGGAAAGCTGATCTTTAAAGATGACTTCAGGTCCCATTGATCTTTGAAGATGACTTTTGATTTAATTGATGTTAAATTTATTTATGGAAGTATTCATTTTGTAGCAGGCCTAAACTGTTTTAGTCACAATCATTTTATGTGCCATATGTTTTTATCAGACATACATCAATATGTAAATGTTTAAGATTTTTTTAATATACTTGTAATTTATTTAATGATGCATACATATTTAAATAGTGAGAAAAATTGAGTTTTTGGTGCTATTATTAGAAGGAAGCCATTTTTTAAAATTTCTAAAGCTCTATTTAGAATTTTTCAGGATTGAGTCAACTGCAAATGAACAATGTTAAGATGTGAAAGCTCAGCTAACAAATATTATGACTAACAACTTGATTTCATTATTGGCCCAGCATGTGGATGATGTCTTTGAGTTGTTGTTTTCAGCTAATTTTAATAACTTAAGCAAAATCCTGTTACAGATTGTTATGAGTATGTGAACATGCCAAATTTTGTACCACAAGGTTATTATTGTAGTTGTTTAATACAAGGTAATATTAGGAAACAGCTCAGCTTATTCCAGAAATCAACTGCTTGCACCCTTTACTTCTCTTTTATGTTGGGTGCAAAGTAATGATCTCTGTGGCAGCAATGTGCCTTACACCCAACTCTGAAACCAATATTGTACATCATCTCCAAAGAACACGTGGTATTTTGCTATATTTCAAGTGCTTTTTCCTTTGTAGATCCTTCTACAAAGGAAATGGGTTAAATCATTTGGAACTAATTTCACATCACAAGTTAAAGTGTGTCTCTGGTCGCCAGTGTGAGCTGGAGATCAAGAGTCTAGTTTTAATCCTTACCAGTAGCTCTTCTTCAGGATAAACTGTCCCTATCAAATATTCCTCTGTAGAAGTTCTCTACCAATAAGTGAGTCCCATAGTGTCATTGCTGTTCAATCTAAAGCTAATTTCCTTTCAAATCTCCCTGAACAGATGGCATTACTAACCCTTGTTTAAATGCTTTTTTTTTGGGCAGTCTCTTTTAATTTTAGATAAACTTGCATGAACTTGAAAGAGTATATTCCTCCTTGTTATGCCTTTGGCAAATAATTGCACTACTGCTATGTGCCTGCAGGTGTCATCACAACCTAAGAGATGCAACAATCATTGGTTAATGTACCATCAGTATGGTTCATGGCTAGGTCACATTGTGGGGTGTGAGAAGGGGATATTTCAATATTCTTGTTGCTGAAAGACTTTAAAAGAGTTTGCGTCTATACTCATTAACTAATATCATGTAGCTACTTGCTTGAGTTACTGTCAAGTTATTTCTATAATTCCTTGTCACTGAAATTTATTAGTATAACAGAAGGCCCTTCAGCCCTACTAGTCGAATGATCCTAATTATCCAAATTCAGTTCCTTGAACCTGCTTTCTTCCCATATCCTTTGATTTTCTTAACCATTAATATTCCTCCTTGAATATATTTCAGTAATAGGTCTCAACTGCCTTCTCTGGTGCAGAATTCCACAGGTTCGTCACTCTGGGTGTGGATATTTCTCCTCATCTGAGTCCTATATGACTTGTCCCTTCTCATTGGAGCCCCTTGAGATGGCCCCCTTGTCCTTGGGCTGTGACCGTGAACCCTCGACTATCAACAACATCCTGCATCTGGTCTATCCAGAACTGTTAAATATGTCAGAATCAGGTTTATTATCACTGACATATGCTGTGAAATTGTTTTGTTTTGTGTCAGCAGTACAATGCAAAACACGGAATATACCATAAATTACAATAAGAAATCTATAAATAAGCAGTGCAAAAAGAGAAATTAATGGTAGTGTTCATGGACCATTCAGAAATCTGATGGCAGAGGGGAAGAAAATGTTCCTAAAATGTTGAGTGTGGCTCTTCAGGCTCCTGTACCTTCTGCCTGATGGTAGTAATAAGAATTGGTGGGGTCCTTTATCATGGGTGCTGTCTTTTTGAGGCATCAGCTTTTGAAGATCTCCTCAATGCCAGGGAGGCTATTGCCCATCATGGAATGAGCTGAGTTTACAACCCCCTGCTTCTTTTACTGATTCTTTACAGTAGCCCCACAGTACATCAGTAGAAATTTTCTAGTCTTGGGTGACATGGACGCCATGTCACTGAACACTAGCAAATGTGTAGGTTTCTGAGTTCATTCTAAACTCTGCAAAAGAGCCCTAGCCAATCCCATCACTGCAGGCTTGCTGAGGCATAATCTGATTATACATACTAGTGAAAAAGAAAAGAATGAATTCTGTTTCCTTGTTAGAGATTACATACGGAAACATTTAGAAGCAAACCATTGCAGTTTTCCTAATGTTTGTGTTAGCTTCACAGCCCACCCTATACATTTCCAATGTTTATAGCCTCTCAACAGAAGATTTAGATTGCGTTTGGGCCCAGTGTAAACACAAGCATCATGTAAACTAAAAAGGGAATTGGAAACACTTAAGGAAAAATAATTTGCAGGTCTTTAGGGAACAAATTGTAGAACGTCTCCTCAAAGAGCTAGCATGGAATTGATGGGCAGAAATGGGCTATGACAGGTCTATAATTTATGAAAGGGTGTTAGAGAGAAACAACAAAATGTGGCAGACTTCTTATGACATTAATGTTGAGAGCACTGTCTTACAAAATTTGGTTAAGAGAGAAAAAATAGATTTAATTATCTATTATAAAAATACCTTGTAACTTAGATTATTGTACTACATTCATTTGATCAGTATTTTAAAATAAGCTTCAATGACCTATGGTTGGGTTGAGTTATTCTCCAAACTTTACTTTTTGCAGTTTACTTGCAAACATTTCATCACCTTGCACGGCAGCACTGTTGATTGTGGTGTGTCCTCTGAATGCTTGGCCTTTATATACTTATAAATCAGCTGATTGGCTGAGTGGTGAACTTTGTGCATTGTGGTCAGGAATTTTGCCCGCATCAGCTCATATATAGGACCGAGGTCTACATGTTTTACAGAAATGTTTGTAAAACCACGCTTCTAGGCATTCTCTTGCATGCCGTGTGTTCACTTCTGCCATGACTTTCTCTGATGCCCAGTTGAATTTCTGCCCTTGATCTTCATGGGTAGAGACTAGGGAGAGTGGTCATGCTGCTTAAAGCCAGTTGATCTTCATGGATCTTTGTGAATAGTTTTCTCCCAGTCTGGCCAACGTAATATTTGTTGCAGTTTCCACACTGGATTTTGTCATTATACACTGGACTGATTTTGATTACATTTCTACAGCTAAAATTAAGTGCTGGATCATGTAAAACGTATGGTGAAACACAAAAGATTGTGCTCATGCTGGAAATCTTGAGTAACACACAAAATACTGGAGAGTCTTAGCAGGTCAGGCAGCATCTATGGATTTCTCCAACTTCTGGTAATTTCTCCCCATCACCCTTCTTCCTTTTCCATTCCACATTCTCGTTCCCCTCTTTTACCCCTTCCCCTCCCCCTGCCCATCACCTCCCCCGGTGCCCCTCCTTCCCTTTCTCCCATGGTCCACTTTCTTCTCCTATCAGATAATTTATTCTTCAGCCATTTACCTCTTCCACTCACCCTTTCCCAGCTTCTCACTTCCCTTCCCCCACCCACCTCCGCCTTCACCTGTCACCTGCCAGTTTGTACTCCTTCCCCTCCCCCCACCTTATTCTGGCTTCTGTCCCCTTCCTTACCAGTCCTGATGAAGGGTCTTGGCCTGAAATGTTGACTGCTTATTCCCCATCATCGATGCTGCCTGATCTATGGAGTTCTGCCAGCATTTTGTGTGTGTCTGTGTGGTTAAGTGTTTGTTACAGCAGCTATGAAACATAACCGTGTTGGCATGTGTTTCGTAAGCCCTTGGGAATGTTACAGGCTGGCAGGACTTATTCAAGATTGTCCCATTGTGCTATTTACAGAAGCATTCCATATTCTCAAAATTCAGGTTCGGCAGAATTATTGTTGAGGAGTTGACAACAAAATGTACCTGCCAAACCTGCATTCTATATTATACATTACAGCTGGGGGGGTTAGCAGTGATAATCATTTTTGACAGCAGTTTAGTGCAGCTGTGTGTATCTGCTACTTGGCCAAAATCTTAGAGAACAATCTCAATAGAATTGGACCAATTAGGATATCGGTTGTGCACAGATTTTAATTTTACCCACTTCAATACAAGAGGATAAGTGTACGGGCTAACCCATTGGTGTCCATGTCACAGAGCTCAGCCAGAAGCAGGTTGGCTGGGCTGGCTGCTGCATCTTCTTTTAAAACCATCAATACTACTCGAATTCTCATTAGAATTAACATCATCTGCCTGTCTAAGCATAGGCAGAACCTACTAATATCGGCCTTGTTGAAGGTGACGGCAAACTGAAAATTAAAATGGAACTGTAGTTCCTCAGTATTAAAGGGACATCTTGTGTCTGTATGGCCCTGCAAATTAATTCTCAAGCTAACACACATCTATTATTTTTATACTACTTTTTTTGTTAATCTTCTCCTGGTATTAGAGTTGATTTAAATCTTTGTTTCTTGTTTTTTAAATTGTTTCTTTTAAATTTTTTACCCTTAGCAAAAAGAAGTCTCATGACTTTCTCTAAAATCTTATAAGTTGTAACCTTGGCCCAACGATCTCCTCTGAACAGAAGAACATCTACCCCCTACTAAAACTTTAAGATCACCATGATAGAAAATAAAGGTATTAAGATTATTATGTGGATGGGGCTGTGTCCACACTGACAGGAGGCCAGTGTAGGAGAGTTTTTAAAGTGGAAAACCATTGCACCGGGGCAGTTCCACTCAACCTCAGAAGTCCAGGTCCAGCAGTACAAACAAGCATCTCAAACTGGGACCTTGGTTGCAGTGGATGACCATGACGTCTTCTGTACCTTGTCATGCCTTTCGCTCTCCACGGAATGTTGCAGAATCACTTTCCTGACTGTTGGATCTCACTAGATCTCATCTGTCCAATCTACCAGAGCTGATTCCACATGCTAGGATAGGCATGTCCCTAACTCACCGGGGTATGAGGCTGCTGGTTACCCTCACCTGATTTAGCCCACTTGTCAAAGCAGTGTACCAGGGTGTGGCCGCTGTCACATGGCAGACAGATACTTGGAACTACCGGTGAGAGCTGAGTGTCTGGTCGGACCAAAGGTGAGTGAGCTGCCCCAGAGTGACATGACAAGCTGTTTCACCAGAGGTGCTACCCCTCCCTGGACATCACATAGATGTACCCCAAGACTATTATCTGAATCATGACTAAAACCTACAGTATCCTATACAACACTTTGCTCATTTAAATTAACTTACACATAATCTTCATTACCAATGGGAATATTTTCTTAAAACGCATTTCTTTTGAAATTTTGTAGATAAACATAAATGTAGTTTGTCTTTTATTAGATGTTTGCTGTTGATCTTTGAGTCAGTTTGCCAGCAATAAAGGCATTAATGTTTTTCTTGCCAGCAAACCCTTGCTCCAAGACCAAGGGCAAGTTTAGCTTTTCCTCTGACCAAACTAATGGATTCCTGCTTTCCTTCTGGACCTCTGCTCCACTGGAAGAGATTAGCCGACAGCGGCTGTCCTCTTAGTTTCACAGAACAAGGTGCATGTGAAATTTTAGTGGGACCGCAGAGAATGATGACCAAGTATGGTTTATAGGAAGTTATCATAAAGTTGCAACTAACAGCTAAGATCAAAACTAAAGCAAAGCTGCAGTAATATGGAGACATTTCCCCCAACATTAACCAGATTTATTCCGTTTACAATTGAGGTGAATAATAACTCGGTCACAGCTACAGTTTACTGTTTGAGCTTTTTAATCCTTTTGTAAATGAATTTATATATAATTATTTAATGTATAATTAGAAATCATTTATAGTTCATGTGCATATGGTACTTGACTTAACAGATACGTCAAGCAAAGGTCAGTGTACCGTATATGACCTGTCCTTGATTAGTTTGTTCTTTCGTTATGTGCCATGTTGTGTGACGTGAATAATCATGGTTTTTCCATGACGATGATTATTCTTGGCAAATTTTTCTACAGAAGTGGTTTTCCATTTCCTCCTCCTGGGCAGTGTCTTTACAACATGGATGACCTCAGCCATTATCAATAATCTTCAGAGTTTGTTTGCCTGGCATCAGTGGTCACGTAACCAGGACTTGTGATCTGCACCGGATGCTCATATGACCATCCACCACCTGCTCCCATGGTTTCACATGACTGGGGGAGTGGGATGGGCTAAGCAGGTGCTACACCTTGCCCAAGAATGACCTGCAGGCTAGTGGAGAGAAGGAGCATCTTACACCTCTTTTGGTAGAGGTGCATTTCCACCTCACCACCCAGCTGTAGGGGTATCAAATGTTATGGGGAGAAGGCAGGAGAATGGGATTGAGAGGAACAATAAATCTGGAATGATGGAGCAGACTCGATGGGCTGAATGGCCTAATTCTGCTCTTGTGTCTGAAGCTCTCATATTTGGTAATGGATTACAGAAACATTTTAATACTGCTTTGTGCCAATCATTTCTTCTACAATCAATTGTAAATCTCCATAACAAACCCTTGGGGGTTTTAAGCTTCAGTACATAAACTTTAGTTGAGCAAGGGTTTAATGCATGGTGGACTAGGAGTGTCTTTCAACTGAATACTGTGGTTATGTCATTGAGCTGTTTAATTTTCACTTATTCATACATTTGCATGCTTTCAAAATGATCCTTGCTGCCTAGTACTGAAAACTAAAATCAGTTTCTTGAGCATGAAACTGGGAAGGCTCTTACAAAATCTGACATCACTTAAGTCGAATAGGGTTTGAATAATGATGAATGCCAGAACTCAGCAAGTAATTTTTTTTTTCAAAACATGATTTAGAATTCTTGTTGTGGAGTAGAAAGATTCCACTATTGGTTCTTGGTGTCACTAGTTAAGCAATATAATGCCCAAATAGATAATCGCCAGTCAGGGTATCATATTCTGTTCAATCTTACTAAGTTACCTTACTAGATCTGAGCAGCACAGTGACGCAGTTAGTAGGGCCACTACCTTGAAATATCGGAGACCCCAGTCTGATGCTTGCCTTGAGTGATGTCTTGTGGGTGCTTTAGTGTCCTACAGGCCAGAGATGTGTGGGTAGGTAAGTTAACTGGCTACTTGTATGAGGTCCGTGTGGTCACATAGAATCTGGGGGAGTTGATGAAAATGCAGTGCGGTGGGGGGGGTAGATAAGTAAAGTTAATGTTAGACCATAAGACATTGGAGCAGAATTAGACCATTCAGCCCATCGGGTCTTCTGCCGTTCTACCATGCCGATCTATTATCCCTCAACTCCATTCTCCAACCTTCTCCCCGTAATCAAGAACCTCTCAACCTCTGCTTTCTCTATATCCTATGACTTGGCCTCCATCGCTGTTGTGGTGATGAATTTCGCATATTTACCACCCTCTGGCAAAGGAAATGTCTCCGCTTTTCTGTTTGAAAGGGATGTCCTTCCATTCTGATGCTGTGCCATCTGGTCCTAGACTCCCTCATTATCGGAAAGATCCTCTTCACATCCACTCTACATCAGCATTTGCAGTCACTTGTGTCTCATTTGTCTTTATAACGAGAGGTTGGACGAACTTGGGTTGTTCTCCCTGCAGCAGCAGAGGCTGAGGGAAAATCTGATGAAAGGCATAGAGTAGGCAGATTTTCCAAGGATTCAAATGTCTAATACCAGACAGCATGCATTTAAGATGAGATGGGGTAATTTTAAAGTAGGTGTGAAGGGCAACTTTTATTTTTTAACACAGTAGTGGGCAATGTTCCCTCTAATTTTTTTGTATATCTGTGTGGACCAACCATTGCTCTGAGCAGAAATTCCAGCTGTGCAGCAGCAAAGCTCCGTGTGCAGGAGCGTTTCAGTTACTGCACAGCCACACACCAGCGTAGCTTAGAGGGAACTGTCATGACGTGTGCCTGGAATGCACTGCCTGGGGTGGTGGTAGAGGCAGATACATAGAAACATAGAAAACCTACAGTACAGTACAGGCCCTTCGGGCCACAAAGCTGTGCCGAACATGTTGTTCATACCTTAGAAATTACCTATCGTTACCCATAGCCCTCTATTTTTCTGAGCTCCATGTACCTGTCCAGGAGTCTCTTAAAAGACCCTATCATATCCGCCTTCACCACTGTCGCCAGCAGCCCATTCCACGCACTCACAACTCTCTGTGTAAAAAAAATTACCCCTGACCTCGCCTCTGTACCTACCTCCAAGCACCTTAAAACTGTGCCCTCTTGTGCTAGCTATTCCAGCCCTGGGAAAAAGCCTCTGACTATCCACATGATCAATGCCTCTCATCATCTTATACACCTCTATCAGGTCACCTCTCATCGTCCATTGTTCCAGGGGAAAAAGGCCGAGTTCACTCCACCTATTCTCATAAGGCATGCTCCCCAATCCAGGCAACATCCTTGTAAATCTCCACTGCACCCTTTCTATGGCTTCCAAATACTTCCTAAAGTGAAGCAACCAGAACTGAGCACAGTACTCCAGGTGGAATCTGACCAGGGGCTTATATTGCTGCAACATTACCTCTCAGCTCCTAAACTCAATCCCATGATTGATGAAGGCCAATGCACCATATACTTTCTTAACCACAGAGTCAACCTGCACAGCAGCTTTGAGTGTCCTATGGACTCGGACTCCAAGATCCCTCTGATCCTCCACACTGCCAAGAGTCTTACCATTAATACTATATTCTGCCATCATATTTGACCTACCAAAATGAACCACCTCACACTTAACTGGGTTGAACTCCATTTTAGAAACACAGAAAAACCTACAGCACAATACAGTCCCTTCGGCCCACAATGCTGTGCCAAACAAGTACTTTAGAAATTATCTAGGGTTATCACTTTTGCCACTTCTCATCCCCGTTTTGCATCCTATCAATGTCCTGCTATAACCTCTGACTGCCCTCCACACACCACCAACCTTTGTCATCAGCAGATTTACTAACCCATCACTCCACTTCTTCATCCCGGGCATTTATAAAAATCACGAAGAACGGGGTCCCAGAACAGATCCCTGAGGTACACCACTGGTGACTGATCTCCATACAGAATATGACCCATCTACAACCAACTTTTATGGGTTGTTTAGATAGGCTCATGAATGTGAGGAAAATGGAAGGGTATGGACAATTTGTAGACAGAAGAGGTTAATATTGTTAGCCATTTCATTACTAATTTAATTGGTTAGGCACACCATTGTGGGCTGAAGGGCCTGTTCCTGTGTTCTATGTGTTTATGCCTCAATATTCTTGTGTCAAAGACACTGTATAAGTAGAAGCAGCTGCTGTGAGTCACAATTAGTTCAATACTTGCCTGAAGAGGCAGGCTACAGTTATTTTGTCTGCATTCAATGGCCTTGGATCAAAAGATTACAGCCAGCTCATTATCTCAAGTACATGATGTAAATTATTTAATTGTTATTTATAATTAATTATCATAGCTATTAACACAAGAGATTCTGCAGATGTTGGAAATCCAGAGCAACACTCAATGCTAGAGAAACTCAGCAGGTCTGAACAGGGGCTCCAAATCTGTGGTTCACAGACCCCTTGGTCAATAGTAGGAGTCTGTGAATTAAAAAGTTTGGGAACCCCAGTGATAAAGGGTCTTGGCCCAAAATGTTGACTGTTTATTCCTCTCCGTGGATGCTGCCTGACCTGCTGAGTTCTCCAGTATTTTAGTGTGTGTTGCATTTTTTTATGAATGCAATAAGTTCTCAAATTTTCGTATAATTTTATCATGTTTAGCTTCTGACTAGGTCAGACCTATTTATCACAGCTATTTAGAAACAAAATTCCACGGAGCTATTTTATCCTGATTTAATGGGAGCCCAACCACAGTGTGAAAAGAACAGGTTTGATTATGACATCTTTGCGAGGGATCATATGTTTACCCTTTTATTCAATCCCCGGAATGAAAGGGTAAACATGAGGAATGTTTGATGTCTCTGGGCCTGTACTCACTGGCGTTCAGAAGAATGGGGGGGTGGGGGGGGATCTAGGCTATTGAATGTTGAAAGGCCTGGACAGAGTGGATGTGGAGAGGAATTTTCCTATAGTAGGGGAGTCTAGAACCAGAGGGCACAGCCTCAATAGAAGGACATCACTTTGGAAAAGAAATGAGGAATTTCTTTAGTCAGATGAATCTGTGGAATTCTTTGTCACAGACTGCTGTGAAAACCAGTCATTGGGTATATTTAAAGCAGAAGTTGATGGGTTCTTGATTTGTAAGGGGGTCAAAGGTAATGGGGAGAAGGCAAGGGAAGGGTGTTGAGAGGGATAATAAATCAGCCAAGATCAAATGGAATGGTTGAGCAGATTGGATGGGCCGAATGGCCTAATCCAACTCCAATGTCTCAGTCATGTATCACTTTTAAGAAATAAAATTAGCCATGGGTGCACCAATATTGGTGCTTCTCATTCTAGGTAATTAACTGCTGCCATCTGCTGTTCTTGGAGCCAAAAACAAGCATCAAACCTTGCAATTTTGAATCATAATGCAGGTGAATTTTTAAAGCCAGTCTCAGATTTAAAATAACAACAGCAGTTGTATCATTCAGTGGGTTAGGAAGGAGCAGTGGTGAGAGAATGAGTTACATTGCAGGTTTTCTCTGCATTCTTTTCAGTGTTATTCATTGAGGTTTTGATATTTATTTGGTGTGTTGAAAGTTTAGTGTTTAGTGATCATGAATATAACAAATAGCATGAGATCCTGATGGTTTTAACTCTGGTCCAGTGAATGCAGGAAGGAAATGTATGTAGTACAGGCTTTTAATCCTTGGTCAAACATAGTCAGCTGAATATTGCTGGCTGCTGTAAGCAGATCAGGACTTTGATGTAATCATATTCCAATATGGAACTTCAGAATCAGGTTTAATATCACCAGCATATGTCGTGAATTCCAGTATATATTTAAATTACTACAAAAATAGAAATCAAAAAGTAGTGAGGTAGTGTTCATGGGTTCAATGTTAATTCAGAAATCAGGTGGCAGAGGGGACGAAGCTGTTCCTGAATTGTTGAGTGTGTGCCTTCAGGCTCCTGTACCTCTTTCCTGATGGTAGCAATGAAAAGAGGGCATGACCTATGTGATGGAGTGGTGCTTAATGATAGATGCTGCCTTTTTGAGGCATCGCTCCTTGAAGATGTCCTAGATACTACGGAGGCTAGTGCCCTTGGTGGAACTGACTAAGTGTACAATTCTCTGCTGCTTACTTCGGTCCTGTGCAGTAGGCCTCTCTTTCTCCCCCCACCACCACCACAAAGCGTCCTCCACATATCAGACGGTGATGCAGATAGGATACTTTCCATGGTACATCTGTAGAAATGTAAGTGTCATTCACATTTTCTAGATATTGAACAGAACTGGAGTCTCCCTCGCTGCTGAACTCTTCAAGGAGTCCCACAGCAGAGCACATGTTTAGTGAACAAACAAGGGAAAGTCTGCAGCTGCTGGAAACCCAAGCAATGCATACAAAATGCTGGGAGGAACCAGCAGGCCAGGCAGCATCAATGGAAAAGAGTAATGTTGACGTTTTGGGCCGAAATCTTCGGCAGAACCCTTCGGTTGCACATGTTTAGTGAGTTTTACCAATAGATCTGCTTACTGATGTCATTCCAGATTAGACCCAGAGCAAGTTCTACAAGCCAATTTACTGCTTCAGTGAAGAGTGTGTAAGAAAACGCTTTGACTTTTTATTATTTTGTTTATTGATTTTTAAAAGTTTTTGGTACTTCTTAAAATCATTTTTAACAGCTTTTGACTGTTTCCAAATATCTGCTTTGGCAGAAACATGTGAGATTCTGTAAGTGCTGGAAGTTCAGTTACACACACAAAATGTTGGAGGAATTCAGCAGGTCAGGCAGCATCTATAGAAAGGAATAAACGGCTGATGTCTTGGGACATTTCATCTGGACATATTCATTCTTCTCTGAAGATCCCAGCCTTTTTATTTGCTGTTAAGCCCCTACCATTGACCGAGAGGTTAATTGACCCCAGGTTGGGAACCCCTGTAGATGCTGCCTGACCTGATAAGCTGCTCCAGCATTTTGTGTTATTACACAGCTTTGACAGAGTGCAGTTTGAGATGTGACTTTGATATGTGTTAAATGTCATCATGCTGGTTTCTTGGCCCTTGCACATGACCTAATAACAGGATTTGGGTTCCTGTTTATCAACTCCAGCATACACTCACCCAGGAGGATTAAAACCAGGTAAGTGTGGGGCAGGGTTGAATAAACTAGGCATGAGTGTGGGTGATTGGGTTCACTGAGCATAATATTAGTGGTAAAAAGAGTTGGAAAAGAGAAATATAAGCTATAAGGAATAGAAATATTCAGCAGCTACCTTGTGGATTGGAAATGTTAAATTTCAGTTCAATGATCTATAAAAGGTCAATAACCTGAAGTATTGGCTGCCTCCATAGCCACATCCTGACCTACCAGGTATTTCCAGCATTTCTTCATTAAAGTTCACAGTACGTTGGTGTGTGTGGAGCCTGAATAAACCTGCAGCAGGTGTTCCATGTGAAGTTTACATAGAACTAAAGAATTTTGCCTGTTTATCTTGTGTGGGATAGAGATATATCAAAGTAATGTTTAGATCTCAAGGGAAGTCTTACATGATACAGCTGAGCAGTGATGGTTTCAGGGTGAGAAGTTTAGGTGGACTTAAATAGTATTGAGTAATTGGATAGGGTGTGAATTTCAATGCATGTGTGTGTACACAAAGTGATGTTTAGATTTCCTTGCCCTGTTCAAATTTGATTGCATATATGTATTAACAAAAGATTCTGCTGATGCTGGATATCCAGATTAACACTCACAATGCTGGAGGAACTTAGCAGGTCTAGCCACATCTATGGAGAGGAATGAAGAGCCAATCGAGTCAAGGCCATGATGAAGGGTCTTGGCCCGAAATGTCAACTCTTCATTCCTCTCCATAGATTGTGGTCTGACCTGTTGAGTTCCTCCAGCATTTTGTGTGTACATACAGTATTTGTCTAATTTCATTCTGGCTCCCCACCCCCCAAAAAAAAAACCTGAAACGTGAAAGATCAGGGCCGGATGAAGCATGCATTAAAAAAACAAATGATGTCCAAAAAGTTGTAGGGTAAAAAGTGCAACTGGTATACTCGTATAATCAAATGTAATTAGCAGTTATTATTGAAACCAATGTTTGGGCACTGCTTTTAAATATTAAAACAATATTCTCTTTAATAACCATTATCTGCATTAAATAACAAACTTGTTTTTAAAAGATGAGTATTTGTACTACTGGAATTGAGGGAGATGTGCTAACAGACTGGTACCTCTCAACACTCGATTGTTCAGCTGAATTATCATTCAGCTTGTGTGCAAGTTGTTCACTGGTTATTTATGCAACATATGTAATTGTAATTGGGAGTTTCAAAAGTGTGACTTTTACCCATATTTCAGATATTATAAGTGGATTAAAAAACTTGAGCATTTAATTGTTCATACTTTGCTGCTGCTGCAGGTGCTTGTATGTCATTTGATGAAACAAATCCTCATGAACTTGATTGTATCCATGCCTGCTCTCTGGCTGCAATTGGTCATCTATAATTTATACATTTTTCAGGAAAAGAAATAAAAGTTATTGTGCTACATGACCCTCCTGCTTTGTACCTGTGTATCTTTGTATCTGCTTTATACTTGGCCCTCACAATCTGACGCTGTGCTGTCTGGATTCAAGCACTAGGAGTTGGCCGTAGGGCCCATTGAGACTTTATTTTACAGCAAATGGGTCTGTAACTTATAATTATTGAGGAACCTATCATTGCCTGTAAAAAACAGTGATCATTTTCCAGAACTTGTGCCAGTTGGCTCATCATTCTACACCATTCTCATAAAGAGTGATCTTTGTTACATAGCTACTGTACATCTTGTGGTGTCAAAAGCCCCAATTACTGTTCTGAATTTAACATCTCCAAATGGTTCAATTTAATATCAGAGAATGTATTCAGTATACAACCTGAAATTCTTGCTTTCCTCAGACATCCCCGAAATTAAAAAAAAACTAAGAATGAATGACAGAAATATCAGAGCCCCAAAGCCCCGTCCGTGCACAAGCAGCTGCAGAAGTGGTGGAAACCCCCCCCCCCCCACACAACCATGCAAACAATAGCAAAAGCCCCCAATGAGACTTTGATTTAGAGCCATCAAAATCTACAGTCCTTAATCCAACACTTTGATATCTCTCACTAGCGAGGGAGAGAGAGAGATTGCTCCAGCAACAATAAGAGCGGGAGGCCAGCTGCTTGCTGTTCCGATATTACAATTTTCTATATCTCTTCTCCGCAAACCGGCAGGCTCTCACTCACCATTGGAAGCGCGGAGGGGATTGCTCGAGTAAGGGGCCTTCTTCCAACGGCACAAACGTTGAGATTAACATTATCTTTAATCTGAGGAAAACTCCATTTTGTGTGAGGACACTCAATTGGATTGAATATTTATTTACAGGGAAATAGCGTGGAATAGGCCCTTCTGGCCCTTTGAACCACACTGCCTAGCGACTTCCAATTTAGCCCTACCCTAATCATGAAACCATTTACAATGACCAATTAACCTACCAAGCAGTATGTCTTTGAAATGTAGGAGGAAACCAGAGCACCTGGAGGAAACTTGTGTGGTTACTAGAAGAAAGTACAAACTCCTTACAGACAGAGGCAGGAATGACCCTGGCCAATATTGGCATTAAAAAAGGACACATTTCTTCTGACCCACAGTTATTTTTGCCTATAGCCCCTGTAGCTGGAAGCAAATTATAGTTGTTTAAAAATTTAAAAACATGTTTTTCACAGTTCACAATTTCAAAAAGGACCACTACAATTTACTATAATCTACAACTGCTACTGGTTTTAGTGCTGGAATGCAAATTATAGCAACTACATGATTTTTTACAATTAAATGACTTTGAAGAAATGTTGACTAAGATGTATTCCCATTAGACTTTCTTTTAAATAAATGCAAGGTGAATTGGTGAAGTCATTCATTTTGTCAAATTATGATTAAAACTTGATGAAGCTTCTTGGCCCAAACTGTCTGCTTATTTCCCTCCATAGATACTGCCTAGTCTGTCTGGTTTATCCATGATCCCCTTCTTAAAGGCATATTAGCATCCTTCAGTCTTCCAGTACCTCACCTGTGGTTAAAGAAGATACAAATATCTCTGCCAAGGCCCTAGCAATCTCCTCCCTTTACCATAACATCCAAGGATGCATCTGGTCAGGCACAGAGGTAGAGTCAAAATAGCCATAGCTAAGCTAGCTATCTTAACCAAGATAACAGTCCCTTTCCCAAGCCCTTCTTGGTAATGCTCCTTAACTCTCTCGGCACTGCATTGGTGACTTGTGCTGAGCTTGTCAATTTCACCAACTTTACCTTCAACTTTCGCCCTGCCCTTAAATTTACTCAGTCCATCTCTGTCACTTCTCTCCCACTTCTCAATCTCTCTGTCACCATCTCTGGGGACAAACTGTCCACCGATGTCTTTCATAAACCTGTTCTCTGTGCTATCTTGACTATACCTGTTCCCACCCTGTGTCCTGTAAAAATACCATTCCCTTTTCTCAGTTCCTTCATCTACACTGTATCTGTTCCCAGGATGAGGCTTTCCTTTGCAGGACATCAGAAATGCCCTCCTCCTTCAAAGAACAGGATTTCCTTCTGCCACCATTTGATGCTGCCCTCAGCTGCATCTCCTCCATTTTCCAGACATCCATGATCACCCCATCTTCCTGCTACCTTAACAGCCATAGAATTCCTCTTGTCCTCACCTACCACCACATAAAACTCCATATCCGACACACCATTCTCCACAACGTCAGCTATCTTCAATGGGATCCGACCACCAAAAACATCTTTATCTCTTCTCCAACCACCCCCCCCCCCCACCCACACTATCCACTTTCTGCAGGAATCACTCCCTTGTCCCTTGTCCGTTCGTCCTTCACCACTAATCTCCCTCCTGGCACATATTTGTACAAGTGATGGAAATGTTATTCTTCCCCATTCACCTTATCCCTTGCCTCCATCTCAGGACCCCAAACAGTCCTTCCGGGAGAGGTAAGTCATTTGCAAATCTGTTGGGGTCATCCACATATCCGGTGCTCCCGAAGCAGCCTCCTCTACATTGATGAGAACTGACATAGACTGAGGGACTGCTTTGTTGACCACCTTGGCTCCATCCACAAAAATAAGGATTTCCCAGTGGCAGATCATTTCAATTACAATCCTTATTCTCATTCGGTCAGGCTGGTCCTAGCCTCCTTTTCTGTCATGATAAGGCCACTCTCAGGTTGGAGGTGCAACATCTCGTTGTTCTAGTTAGCTTTCAGCTCAATGGAGTTGATTTCTCCAACTTGGTAATTTTCCCCAACCTCCTTTCCCCTTTCTAGCTCCCCTCTTATCTCTTCTTCTCACTAGCCTTCACATCCCCCTGGACCCATTCACCTTCCCTTTAACCCATGGTCCACTTTTCTGTCAGATTCCTTCTCCAGCTCTTTATTCTTTCCACCTGTCACTTCCAAAATTTTTAATTCTTCATCCCCTACTCCACCCACCTGTCACCTTTAATTTTGTACACCTTCCCCTCCCCCCACCTTATTCTAGCATCCACCCCTTCCTTCCTTCCCAGTCCTGATGAAGGGTCTCAGCCTGAAATGGTGACTGTTCATTCATTTCCATAAATGCTGCCTGACCTGAGTTCCTCCAGAATTTTGTGTGTGTGGCACAAGAAAGCTGTGTTAGATTTGTGTTAAACACTAGTTAAGCTTCAGCTCGATCAATGACCACCACTCATTTGTGCTCCTTATCTAAGAAAGGATGTGCTAGCATTGGGGAGGATCCAGAGGAAGTTCACAAAAATGATCCTGGGATAGTGGAACTAAAAGGGTCAACATATGAGGAGCATTTGACGGCTTTGGAGCTGTACTCACTGAAATTTAGAAGAATGTGGAGAGGAGTCTCATTGAAACCTACCGAATATAGACTGGATGTGGAGAGCCAGAGGGCACAGCCTCAAAATTGAAAGTCATCCCTTTAGAACAGAGATGAAGGGGAATTTCTTTGGCCAGAGAATGATGAATTCATTGCCACAGATGACTGTGGAAGTCAAGTCATCATGTATATTTAAAATAGAGATCGGTAAGGGTGTCAAAGGTTATGGGGAAAAGGCAGGGGAACAGGATTATTTTTTTATTCCTCTCTATTCCTTGACGTTTCTTTAGCATTTTTGTCCTTTTCTCTTGAGGCCGAGTTGCTAACTCGATGCTCAGCCCAGCACGGATGGAAAGCATGCAAGGAGCTGGCAGGGTTCAAACCCCCGTGATCAAGCAGCAGAGCAGATTCAGTTGGCTGAAAGGCCTAATTCTGCTCCTATGTCTTATGGTTAATCTAGGGTAAGGATTCAACTGGCCGGAGAGGGTGCAGATGTTACCAGTGCTGGAAAATTAGTTATAGGGAAAGACAGCCCAGATTGGACAAGATAAACAGGGCAGAGATTTGATTCAGGCATAAAGAATTGAGAAGGCTAATCAGGAGAGCATAAGGTGCCCATCTTCCTCCACAAAGAGGTTACCATTTCGCTCTATGGTTCAACTTAATAAGAGGAAAGATTATTTCACCAAACAAGTGATGTGGATCTGGAACTTGCTGCCTGCAGAGATAGTGTAGACAATTACATTTTTAATATTTCCTTCACCTTCCCCTCTTCTTTTCCCCACTCTGGCCTCTTACCTCTTCTCATCTACCTATCACCTTCCCCTGGGTCCCCTCCTCCTCCCCTTTCTCCTATAGTCTAATCTCCTCTCCTATCAGATTCCTTCCTCTCCAATCTTTTATCTTTCCCTCCCAACTAGGTTTACCTCTCAGTTTCCTCCCCCACACCTTTTTATTATAGTGGCTTCTCCCTTCCTTTCCAGTCCTGAAGAAGGGTCTCAAATCAAAATGTCGGCTGTTTATTCCTCTCCATAGACGCTGCCTAACCTGTTGAGTTCCTCCAGCAATCTGTGTGTGTTACTTTGGATTTCCAGCATCTTTAGACTTATTTCTGTTGCTGGAGTAAACAAAGACCCTCATCACATTTAAACTGGACGTAGATGATCCTCAGAGAACCCTGGCCCATGAACAAGGGAGCTGACAAGCATCTGTGGAGGAGATTGGACAGCTGCCATTCAGTGTGGACCCTGGTCTATCGCTCCTTACCCAGAGAAGTCCGAAATTGAGAGCCGATGTCTACGAGTCCAGAGGTGGCCTGTCCTGGTGTTGAAGGCCTGTCTGGTGAGTGGGTAGGGGGAGAGGGGAGGGTATAAGTGATGGGCAAATGGGCTTGTTTTACTGTTGGTATTTTGTTTTGTTTTTGCTGCTTGTATTGTTCTGCTGAACATTGTGGGCATGCTATGTTGGTCCTGGAAAGTGTGGCGACACTTGTGGGCTGCCCCCAGCACATCCTTAGATGCGTTTATTGTGAACAGAAACAGAGCATTTCAATGTACATAAGATAAATGAATCTGAGTTCCTGCAACACTTTGTTCATTTACACCACACCCATTCCTGGGTAGTACTGTCATGATGTATGAATGATCTGTGTGGAGAGTGTTGTGGTTCTTTTGCGGAGCAGACTCGATGGGCTGAATGGCCTAATTCTGCTCCTATGTCTTATGATCTTTGATACAAGACCGTCCCACATTCAGCAGAGCAGACTCCCCGTTTGGGACAGGATAGGGTCTGCCTGTCCCAGCCTCGAGCAGTGCCTCTCCCTGGGTGATCCCGGTTATAGACAATAGGTGCAGAAGTAGACCATTCGGCCCTTCGAGCCTGCACCGCCATTCTGAGATCATGGCTGATCATCTACTATCAATACCTGGTTCCTGCCTTGTCCCCATATCCCTTGATTCCTCTATCCATAAGATACCCATCTAGCTCCTTCTTGAAAGCATCCAGAGAATTAGCCTCCACTGCCTTCCGAGGCAGTGCATTCCAGATCCCCACAACTCTCTGGGAGAAGAAGTTTTTCCTTAACTCTGTCCTAAATGACCTACCCCTTATTCTCAAACCATGCCCTCTGGTACTGGACTCTCCCAGCATCTGGAACATATTTCCTGCCTCTATCTTGTCCAATCCCTTAATAATCTTATATGTTGCAATCAGATCCCCTCTCAATCTCCTTAATTCCAGTGTGTACAAGCCCAGTCTCTCTAACCTCTCTGCGTAAGACAGTCCGGACATCCCAGGAATTAACCTCGTGAATCTACGCTGCACTTCCTCTATAGCCAGGATGTCCTTCCTTAACCCTGGAGACCAAAACTGTACACAATACTCCAGGTGTTGTCTCACCAGGGCCCTGTACAAATGCAAAAGAATTTCCTTGCTCTTGTACTCAATTTCCTTTGTAATAAAGGCCAACATTCCATTAGCCACCTTCACTGCCTGCTGCACTTGCTCATTCACCTTCAGTGACTGATGAACAAGTACTCCTAGATCTCTTTGTATTTCTCCCTTACCCAACTCTACACCATTCAGATAATAATCTGCCTTCCTGTTCTTACTCCCAAAGTGGATCACCTCACACTTATTCACATTAAACATCATCTGCCAAGTATCTACCCACTCACTCAGCCTATCCAAGTCACCCTGAATTCTCCTAACATCCTCATCACATGTCCTCATCACACTGCCATCCAGCTTAGTATCATCAGCAAACTTGCTGATGTTATTCTCAATCCCTTCATCTAAATCTTTATGTAAATCGTAAACAGCTGTGGTCCCAATACCGAGCCCTGTGGCACCCCACTAGTCACCACCTGCCATTCCGAGAAACACCCATTCACTGTTACCCTTTGCTTTCTATCTGCCAACCAGTTTTCTATCCATGTCAATATCTTCCCCCCAATGCCATGAGCTCTGATTTTACCCACCAATCTCCTATGTGGAACCTTATCAAATGCCTTCTGAAAATCGAGGTACACTACATCCACTGGATCTCCCTGGTCTAACTTCCTGGTTACATCCTCGAAAAACTCCAATAGATTAGTCAAACATGATTTGCCCTTGGTAAATCCATGCTGGCTTGGCCCAATCCTATCACTGCTATCTAGATATGCCACTATTTCATCTTTAATAATGGATTCTAGCATCTTCCCCACCACCGATGTCAGGCTGACAGGTCGATAGTTCTCTGTTTTCTCCCTCCCTCCTTTCTTAAAAAGTGGGATAACATTAGCCATTCTCCAATCCTCAGGAACTGATCCTGAATCTAAGGAACATTGGAAAATGATTACCAATGCATCTGCAATTTCCAGGGCCACCTCCTTTAGTACCCTAGGATGCAGACCATCTGGACCTGGGGATTTGTCAGCCTTCAGTCCCATCAGTCTACTCATCACCGTTTCCTTCCTAATGTCAATCTGTTTCATTTCCTCTGTTACCCTATGTCCTTGGCCCATCCATATATCTGGGAGATTGCTTGCGTCTTCCCTAGTGAAGACAGATCTAAAGTACTTATTAAATTCTTCTGCCATTTCTCTGTTTCCCATAACAATTTTACCCAATTCATTCTTCAAGGGCCCAACATTGTTCTTAACTATCTTCTTTCTCTTCACATACCTAAAAAAGCTTTTGCTATCCTCCTTTATATTCCTGGCTAGCTTGCGTTCGTACCTCATTTTTTCTCCCCGTATTGCCTTTTTAGTTAAGTTCTGTTGTTCCTTAAAAATTTCCCAATCATCTGTCCTCCCACTCACCTTAGCTCTGTCATACTTTCTTTTTTTTTAATGCTATGCAATCTCTGACTTCCTTTGTCACCCACTGTGGCCCCTTTCCCCCCTTTGAATCCTTCCTTCTCCAGGGGATGAACTGATTTTGCACCTTGTGCATTATTCCCAAGAATACCTGCCATTGCTGTTCCACTGTCTTTTCTGCTAGGATATCCGTCCAGTTAACTTTGGCCAGCTCCTCCCTCATGGCTCCATAGTCTCCCCTGTTCAACTGCAACACTGACACCTCCGATCTGCCCTTATCCTTCCCAAATTGCAAATAAAAACTTATCATATTGTGGTCACTACCTCCTAATGGCTCCTTTACTTCAAGATCGCTTATCAAATCCTGTTCATTACACAAGACTAAATCCAGAATAGTCTTGTCCCTGGTCGGCTCTCACATAAGCTGTTCCAAGAATGCGTCCCGTAGGCACTCCACAAACTCCCTATCCTGTGGTCCAGCACCAACCTGATTTTCCCAATTCACCTGCATGTTGAAATCCCCCATAACTACTGCGACATTACCTTTGCCACATGCCAATGTTAACTCCCTATTCAACTTGCACCCAATATCCATGCTACTATTTGGTGGCCTGTAGACAACACCCATTAGGGTCTTTTTGCCCTTACTGTTCCTCAGTTCTATCCACACAGACTCTACTTCTCCTGATCCTATGTCCCCCCTTGCAAAGGACTGAATCTCATTCCTCACCAGCAGGGCCACCCCACCCCCTCTGCCCACATTTCTGTCCCTACGATAGTACGTACGTATAGGGATAGTCCCTTGTACATTCATTTCCCAGGTCTGATCTCCCTGCAGCCATGTCTCCGTTATCCCAACAACATCATAGTTACCCATTCGCACCTGAGCTTCAAGCTCATCCGTCTTATTTCTGACACTTCATGCATTCAGATATAGAGTTTTTAGCCCATTTCTCCTTTCTCTGTTTAAATCACTGCCTATTGTGCTTAACCCAGCTCCCCGAACTCCTATCGGGCTTTACGCCCCTTGAATTATGTTGTCCTTCCTAAATTTATACCCACTGAAGTTCCGGAAACCTCGGGAGCCCTTTTACACGTTGAATGGAGAGTTACGGGAGGGAAGAATCGGGCGTGGCTTCATCTTCACCAATAGGAACAAAGGGAAAGATATGAATCCGTCTGATTGGCTGAGGGGAGGGCACCCGCACCTGTTTGGGGGTGGTTTCTGTCAGGGCGACAGGTAAGAGGCTCGCTATCTGATTGGTCTGTTGTGAAGAAGGACGAGAAGCTGATTGGTCTGTTGCAGGTATATGAAAGCTGATTGGCTGGGATGGAGCGGGCGTATCCAAACCTATAAAGGGAGTGGGAGCGGGGCGGGCGGGAGAAAGCGAGAGAGACAGTGTGGTGTGCGCGCGGAGTTGGAGTGGCAGGTGAGTCGCTGAATTAGAGTCGGCAGGGCACCCGGCGGTGCAGATCGGAGGTGAGGGATCTGAGTCCCTATTCGAGAAGGGTAAGGAGGAGGGGGCTGGGAGAGGGCCATTGTAATAGGTGAGGAAAAAGGACAGGGTGACAGGCTGGAAGCGAGCGAAGACATAGAGGGACTGGGACAGACTCGGAGGGGAGTCAGAGGTGCGAAGTGTGGGAGGTGAACGGAGGTAGAGAATGTGGGGTGTGGGAGTGAGCCGGGGGCAGGAGAGGTTGCCGGATCAGGACAGCGGCAGGAAGAATTGCGGGAAGGGGTTACGGGCAGAGTCGCAGGATGTAAACTGAAGGATTACGATAGCAAAAGGCGGACCGTCAGGGAACGGAACCAGACTATCCCAAGTAAAGATGGGAAAGATCTGGCGGCTCACGCCGACCTTCAGACCTTGCGGACCGGGCTGGTTGGGATCTTTGACCCGGTCCCGTCCAGCGGATTGTCCGTACTGTTGGACTTTGTGATGGAGTCTCCCCGAGACTGACATGGGTTCCCAGGCTGTGGGATTGGGGGTCGGTAAACTGGTTCCGCGAACAGCCTTGGGTGTGCAGCATCAGCCGATGCGATCTGTAGTGTACCTGGGGTGACGGGCCATACCGGCCCGGTACATTCCCCGCTTCCCATTGTCGGCTGCTGCCCTGCCCGCGGAGTGTGTGCTCACGCTGGAAACTGAGAGTGAAGGCAGGTGTAATAGCGAGCAGCTCCCGGCAGAAAATCCCACTTGTGTCTGGATAGTTCCTGTTACTGCTGTCTGAAGGAGGTTTAGATGCGTTCAGGATTTTTCAAATTAGGGTCAGTTTGAAAAAGGTCCTTCTTGTTGTTGCCGATCAATGTTTCTATCAAAGCTAGTCCCATCTGCCTACGTCTGGCCCAAGCTCCTCTAAAACCTAACCATCTACCTGTCCCAATCACAAAAAGGAGAAAATCTGCAGATGCTGGCAATCCAAAGTAACACACACAAAATTGCTGGAGGAACTCAGCAGGTCAGACAGCATGATGGAAAAGAGTAATCAATCCACGTTTCCGGCCGAAACCCTTCATAGAACGTCGACTGTTTAATTTTTTTTCATAGAAGCCGCCTGGCCTGCTGAGTTTCTCCAGAACTGTGTGTGTTACCTGTCCAACTGCCTTTAAAATGTTGTAAATGACCCGCCTCAGGTCTCCCTTTTAAATCGGATTCATTTCCTTTCTATTTTTCTTTTAAAGATACATTATTTTTGAACTTTGAATGTTAAAACCATCGTTAGCTATTCAAAATATTGTTTCTGACTTTTGAACAAGAATACTTCGAGCCTTTTATTAAAATTGCATTGAATTTGCAATTTCTCCTTGCAGCCTAGCTTAGCTGACATTTTGTGTTTTGTGTTTAAAAATACGTACATTGTAAGTTTAGTCAAAAAGAAAGAGGAAGGCTTGGGAAGCTGAGATCGATCAGACGGGCGCTAGAGGAACAGAAAGGACGCAAGAATGGTTGGGGGGGGGAGCTAAAATAGACCATGAAATATCTTTGTCGGGGAGGATAAAAGAGGATACCATAGGAGCAGGAAGGTAGGGGAGATAGGAGTAGGTCCAGCCCGGGACAAGAAAGAGCATTCATGGAAGGGTGGGGTCCTTAATGAGCATTGATATTCTCTCCCGATCAGAGAGGAGAGGTAAGAAAGGATGTGCTGTCATTGGAGATGGTCCAGTGGAGATCCATGAGAATGATCCTGGGAATGAAAGGGTTAACTATGAGGAGTATTTGATGGCTCTGGGCCTCCACTTGCTGGTTTGAGAAAAATGAGGGGAATCTCATTAAAATCCACTGAAGTTTCGGTTGGCCCTCCTTGGGTTCTCAGCGCCCAAGAAGGGCCAACCAGAAGTCTTGAGGCCCTGACCTCCTACATCATTCATCATGAAGACCCTAGAAAGGTTGGTCTTGACTCACCTCTGACCCCTGGTCAGATCAGCCCTTGATCCCCTGCAGTTTGCCTACCGGGAGCACATTGGGGTTAACAGTGTTGTCATGTACTTGCTGAGCAGATATTCAGATATTTGGATAAACAGGCCAGCACTGTGAGGATCATGTTTTTTTTTTTGATTCCTCAAGTGCCTCCAATACCATACAGCCCTCATTGCTGGGGGCAAAGCTCTCTTCAATGCAGGTTGGCACTTCCATTGAATCCTGGATAATGGGCTACCTGATTGGCAGAGCACAGTTTATGCAGTTTCAGAGCTCTGTGTTAGGCAGGGTTATAAGCAGCACTGGGGCCCCACAGAGAACTGTATTGTCTCCCTTTCTTTTTAGCCTGCATACCTTAGACTTTAGATACAACACTGAGTCATGTCATCCACACAAATTCTCTGATGACTCAGCAATGAGTGTATAAAGGGAGGACGGGAGGATGAATACAGGGCCCTGGTGGAGGACTTTGTCAAATGGTGCAAGCTGAATCATCTGCAGCTCAACATCAGTAAGACAAAGGAGATGGTGATGGACTTCAGGAAGACTGAGCCTGCACTGCTCCCTATTACTATTGATGGTGAGGACGTGGGTGTGTTGAGGACCTACAAGTACTTGGAGGTGCACTTGAGTGAAGCAACAACACAGAGGCTGAGTACAAGTAGGGCCAGAGTCGCCTCTACTTCCTGAGAAGGATAAGGTCCTTAGGAGTATGTAGGCCTCTCCTTCACATGTTCTACCAGTCTGCTGTCACCAATGCAATCTTCTATGTGGTGGTGTGCCAAGGCAATGGCATCAACACGGGTGACACCAACAGGCTTAGTAAACTGATTAGGAAAGGTAAGTTCGATTATATGAGTCAAACTGGGCACACTGGAGGCTGTGGTAGAACAAAGGACCCTACGGAAAGTCCTGGCAATTCTGGACAATGTTTCTCACCCTTTTCGTGCCACTGTGGTTGAACAGAGGAGCACTTTCAGTAATAGACTAAGATAACAGCGCTGCTCCAAAGAGCAATATATGAGGTCATTGTTACCCTCAGCCATTAGGCTCTATAATGAGTCAACCAATAACCAGGGAAGTGATGACCCCCTCCCCTGTCCTGTAAGACTGTTTGAGATAACTTATTTTTAATTCTTTCTATTTTCTCTTCTAATGTTTGTATATCTGTGCATTTGTAATGCATCTATGAAACTGTAATTTCCTTTGGAGTCAATAAAGTAGCTATTTCTCTGAATATTGAAAAGCTTGGCCAGTGTTTCCAATAGCAGGGGAGTCTAGGACCACAGAGCACAGCCTCCGAATAGAGAGACAGCTGTTTAGAACAAATGAGGGTACTGAATTTGTGGAATTCATTGCTACGGATATCTGTGGAGGCCAAGTCATTGGATAGGTGTATATATAAATGATAGGTTCTCGATTAGTAAGGCATCAAATGTTATCGGGAGAAGACAGGAGAATGGGGTTGAGAGGGATAATAAATCAGCCATGATGGAATGGTGCAGCAGACTCGATGGGCCAAATGACCTAATTCTACTCCTCTACCTTATGGTCATATGCTAATGTTGTGGGGCATGTTGATATTAAAGAGGAGAAAGTAGTGGTGTTGAGTGTTTTGAGGTAAGTTGGCTAAGTCCCCATGACTTGATGGGACATGTCCCAGATACCAAAGGAACCATTCTTTTGGAATTTTTCTAAGAAGTTGCATGGAAAGGCAGTGGGGAATATAGATCCAGAATTCCTTGGAAGTGGTGTCACATGTAGATGGGGCTGTAAAGAGAACTTTTGGCATATTGACATTCATAAATCAAAGTATTGAGTACAGGAGTTGGGATATTATGTTTAAGTTGTATAAGATGTTGGTGAGCCTAATTTGGAGTATTGTGTGCATTTCTGACCACCTAACTACAGGAATGGTACCAACAAGCTTGAATGAATGCAGGGAACAATTACAAGGATGTTGCTGGGATTTGAGAAACTGAGTTACAGGGAAAGGTTGAATTGGTTAGGACTTTATTTGTTGGAGCACTGGGGAATGAGCGGAGATTTGTCGACGTTACCAAAATAATGAGGTGTTTCAATAGGGACTTTTCAATAAACAGACTTTTTGTACTGAGGTTGGGTGAGACTAGAACTAGAGGTTGTGGGTGAAAGGTGAAATTTTTATGGGAAACATGAAGGGGAGCTTCTTCACTTAGAGGATGGTGTGAGTGTGCAATGAGTTGCCAGCTGATGTGACGAACGTGGGTTCAATTTCAGCATTTTAGAGAAATGTGGATAGGTAACTAGATGGGAGGTGTATGCTGGTCGATGGCACTAGAGAGAATGATATTTTGGCATGGAGTTATACAACTTCAACTCTGGCTGTAGATTTATTTAACAGAATTTGAATTGTGGGTGGGGTTTGAGCTCTTCAGTGGTTCTCTGATCCAAGATTGTTCAGTAACTTCCTGCCTGAGGGTGTGTTGTTAATCAGAGGAATCTAAAGGTAGTGTCTTTACTGATGGTTTCATGAGATAGAATCTGCAAAATGTGTCATGCACATGATTGAAATGACTCAAAGGTTCAAAGTGAATTTAATATCAGTGTATGTATATGTCACCATATACTATCTTGTGGTTCTTTTTCTTGAAGAGGTTCACAGTAGAATCAATGAAAACTGCACACAGATTCCATTGGACTACTTGTGTTTTGTAATGGATAAGACGTGTCAGATGTGAGCCAATCTGAGCTGTTGCAACCGTATTTTGAAGCTATTTAAGATTCACGCTCATTTAATTAAACCCCATCTGTCAGAATTAATTTTTCAGAATGTGGGTGTTGTTGGCAAGGCCAGGATTTTATATTTCAAAATTATACTTTATTTATAATATGTGCAGTATAAATGCTAACACACTACTTTCTTGACAATTGCTGCAGCATCAGTCCATTACGTGATCTTACAGTGAGTTAGCACCACGCAACCTGTATTCCTTAAACAATACACTTAGTGTTTGAGAGGTTGTTGTACGGAGCCCAGATTCTCAATGTCCAGTGGCTGCAGGGTCTTAGACTGCCCTCCTTGCCCGCAGAGCCTTTGCAATGGTTACACCGGGCTTGGCTGCATCCTTCAGTGCATACTCCTGCCTCTTGGAATGTGCCAGCCATCAGCATTCCCTTGTGGACATCTAACGCCAGATGAGCAGCAAGCTTCAGGCAAACCAGAATGTGTCTCTCACTGAGCTGATATGCCGGAAGCCCTTAATGTTGGTTTATTTGTCTCACGGTGTGTCCCTGGGAACTACCAATAGAGAAGAGTTCTGCGTTATGCAACTGTTTACTATAGACCTCATCAAGGACTATTGATCCATAAGACATAGCAGAATTAACCCATGCGGCCCATAGAGTCACTCTGCCATTCCATTAAGGCTGATTTATTATCCCTCTCAACCCCATTGACCTGCCTATAACCTTGGACAACCTGATTAATCAAGAACTTATCAACTTTCACTTTAAATATTCCCAATGACCTGGCCTCCACAGTTGTCTGTTGCAGTGAATTCCACAGATTCACCATCCTCTGTCTTAAGAAATTCCTCCTCATCTCTGTTCTAAGTGAACCATCCTTGTATTCTAAGGCTGTGCCCTCTGGTCCGAGACTCCCTTGTGTGAATGTACTCGCCAGAGAAAAGTACTGGCAGATATGAAGCAGCTTCTTTATTCAACAGAACAAGATACAGCAAGCATCATACAAAGACTGGCTAGCCCAATGTGGGGCTCGATATTTTTTATGTGCCAAACATCAAAGGACAATTCCATATTTACACAAATTTCACACATCCCAATTGGCACCCACAGACATCCAAATTAATCTTAATCAGCATTGTCTGGTCTGGGATTCATGGCGTTTTGGAACCCAGCATTCAGAGCTGCACTCCAAATTAAATCCTCAATTTGTAGTCAGACTTGAAGACTGGAGGCTGAAGTCATTTGCTAAGCTTACATGTAAACCCAAAAATCACTCCAATACCCTCACTATTAGAAATATCCTCTCCATGTTCACTCTATCTAGGCCTTTCAATATCAATATGTTTCAATGAGATACCCCCCCCCCCCTTATTTTTCTAAACTCCACCAAACACTCTTCATACATTAGCCCTGGGATTAACAGATCAGTGAATTCTTTCTTACGTGTGCCCCCACCTCCCGATTTGTGCCTAGATCGAGTGGACGTGGAGAGGGTAGTTCCAATAGTGAGAGAGTCTGGGATTAAAAGGCACAGCCTCAGAATACAAGGGTGGTTTCTTTAGCGCAGAGATGAGGTGGCTTTTTCAGCCAGGGGTGGTGAATCTCTGGAATTCATTTCCAGGGATGACGGTGGAGGGACTAGTTATTAGGTATATTTAAAGTAGAAGTTGATAGGTTCTTGATTATTAAGGGTGTCAAGGTTGCGGGGAGAAGGCAGGAAAATGGGATTGAGAGGGAAAATAAATCAACCATGGAGCAGATTCAATGGGTCAAATGGTGTAGTTCGGCTCCTATGTCTTGGTGACTTGTTGGTGGAGGAGAAGCTATGGGATGGTCAGGAAGTGAGCTAGTATCTCCCCATCTCTGACCTGATGAACTGCCATGACAGAGTAGTGAATCTGTGGAATTCATTGCCATGGGAGGCTGTGGAGGCTAAATTTAAATATTTAAAGAGGTTGATTAGTTGGAGCACATAGGGTTATGGGGAGGAGGCATGAGATTGGGGCTGAGAGGGGAAGTAGATCGATGAAATGGTGGAGCAGACTCGATGGTCCAAATTGCCTAATTCTGCTGCTATATTTTACAGTTTTATCTATGTGCTGGTGGTGAGGACCTCGTGATTCTTGTGCCATTGCATGTCAGGGGAGGATGTTTTAGACTCTGGTTACAGATACCTATTGCCTTGCAATTGTAATGTTATATTAAGAATTATTATCACTGGCTGAAATTAAGGGAAATCTGTTCTGTGGCAACAGGACAGTGTAAAGGCATAAATGTATCATAAATTGTTTAAACCAAATAGTGCAACAAGGAATAGCAAGGTAGTGTTCGTGGACTGTTCAGAGATCTGATTTTGGAGGAAACAGCTGGCAGGAACGTAGTGTAGTGGTTAGCACAGTGCTTTACAATGCAGGTAATCACAGTTCAAATTCCGCTGCTGCCTGCAAGGGGTTTGTATGTTCTCTGTGTGGGTTTCCTCCACGTGCTCTGGTTTCCTCCCACAATCCAAAGATGAGTCAGTTGGTAGATTAATTGGTCATTGTAAATTGTCCTGTGATTAGGCTCAGATTAAATTGGGGGTTGCTGGCCAGTGAGGCTCGAATGGCCTACTCCACGCTGTTTCTCAATAAATAAGTTAATTAATTAATTAATTAATCCACAGCCAAGTGGTTCTTTGGTTTTTCCTGCTTTTAATAATTTGGAGTGAACTTTCTTGGCTCCAGTACTTGTCTATTGCAATGGTGGCAGTATGATTCGTGTGATTTTTTGGATTTTTTGGAGGGCTTGAATGTGAGATTTAAATCATTCAGCCTTTCCAAGGATTTGGTGGGAGGTGTGTTCACATCTCACCCACACTGGCAGCTGGTAAACTCAATCCTGTTAATTAAATCTGGAATAACATGCTTGTGCCATTAATAGCAACATGTACAAAATGCTGGAGGAGCAGGCAGCATCTTTGGAAAGGAATAAACAGTTGACGTTTCGGGCTGTTTCGTCAGGACTGCAAAGGGAGGGGGAAGAAGGTGGGGGAGGGGAAGGAGTACACACTGGCAAGTGATAGGTGAGCCCAGCTGAGGACGGAGGTAGGCAGATGAAGGAGTGGGAATGAAGAGAGAAGCTGGGACATGATAGGTGTGCCATTAATAGAGAGTATTAGGCTGCCCAATTGTCAGGGGAGGCAAAAAAAAAAATCGAAGAATTCTCTGTTGCTCTTTAGGATTCTCATCTGGTTAAATTTTAATCTTTTTACAGCAGCCTAGGTAGCAGCTGGTTCAATGGTATTTATGGATGGATATAAATCTCAGCCTTGCCAGTGATTCCTGTATTCCAAACACTGAAAGTATCAACTAGTTGTTTCTGAAGCGATCTATCCTTGTGTACATTGCAAAGCTTGCCGGCTCTGCTCGCTCGAGTCCCTTATGCAGCGATTCCTTTTCTGTGCCAGTACCGTTAATTTCACCCAATTGCACTGGGAGCTTCCCACTGGGCTCCTTCGTTATTGGAGTGAGACTTGCTCAGGATGAAGTTTGCCATGTGGATGGTTGCTACGTATCTCAATGGATGCCAATCCTTTTTTTTACAGGAAACCTTCAGGAATTTGATGGGTGTTAAGGACCAAATATAATATTAAAAAATATATCCTTTCTTGTTTGCTAATTACTTTTCTGATTTACAGCTACAGTTGGTTTTTATTTGGTTCTTCCTGATGTGACTCCTTCAAGCAAGCCCAATAACAAGGTCCTAGTGCAATGCCCTAAGTTTCCTGCGACCTGATCATCTCTCATGGATTCCATTGCCAGTGTCGGTCATGTCGGGAACTACAATAACGAAACCAGCCATGACTCCAGTTATGTAAGTGTTTTGTGTTATGAGGGAGGAGCTTTGCAGATAAGTTGTGTTGGTGAACTGAGTGGGGTATTCATCTGGTGCGCCCTTTCAACATTTAAGGATAAATTCCGTACATTGCTGTGCATATTACTGTTCAATCTCCAGTCAGATGCAAAGGCTATAGTTTATTTTTAAGGTAGGTTAGTTTTTAAAGCAACACAAGGAAAATGCTGGATGAACTCAACAGGTCAGGCAGCATCTATGAAGAGGGAATAAGCAGTCACCATTTTGGACAGGGTCCCTTCATCAGGACTGAAAAGGAAGGAGAAGAAGGCAGATTAAGAGTTATTAAGTATACTTATTCTGGCTTCTTCCCATTTCCTTTTCAGTCCTGATGAAAGGTCTTGGCAGGAAATGTCATCTCTTCTTTTCCATAGATGCTGCCCAACCTGCTGAGTTCCTCCAGTATTGTGTATGTGTTTCTCTGGATTTCCAGCATCTGCAGAATCTCTTGAGTTTATGGTTAGTTATTAAAAATGTTTTTCTTGATAAGCTGGCAATACTAATGTGGAGTTATTGAAGAATAATTAAGGGGTATAATAAGTACAGTGACAGAACCAACAATATTGTGAGCACTTGCTGAGCCAAGGGTGAGATGTTAATGATAACTTATCTCCTCTATTGTTGACTTAGTTATATTATCTTGGTTGAATCATTTAACTTTTTGCGTTTGATTAATTTAAACCATGTATTTGGTTAATGAAGGCTTACACTGAATTTAATTAGTAATTTGGTTTTTGTGAAAGCTTAATTGCACTATCAGTTTCGTTGGACTGTAATCTGAACCTGTTGTATTGCCGAACTATGTCTCTGGGTGCAGTGATATCTAGCCATTCATTCGCTGAACGCTTTGAACTCTGTGCTGGACCCGGTGTTAGGAAATCTATAAGGGCTGCCTAGTCATTACTGGCAGTCTGTGATGCCTTTCCTCTGTCTCCTTTCCTTCCCTGCAGTGTCCTCTGCCTAGTCCGGCCACACAGATTTTGATTCTAGCTTTGTGGCACAGATGGGCTTAGTGAGCTCCCAGCCAGCGTGAAACTAAGTTAGTTCCTCAATGTAAATTCGCTTCCACTTTTGGAGAAATGCAAGGGATGTGCGTACTGTTCTTGTTTTTACATTATTTATTTTGTAATTCAGATTGAGATTTATTCATCACAAGTACACTGAAACATGCAGTGAAATTGTTTGTTTTGTGGGTGTTGCTTTAAAAACAAACCTACCTTGAAACCAAATTGTATCCGTCCAAAGTTCAAAATAAAATTTATTATCAAAGTACATATATGTTACCACATAGAACCCTGAGAGTCATTTTCCTGTGGACAAACTCAATGAATTCAATAACCATAATAGAATCAATGAAAGGCTGCACCAACAGGGTGGACGATCAGGGTTCAAAAGGCTACAAGCTGTGCAAGTTCAGTGTCTTATGAGGAAAGGTTGAGCAAGCTAGGGCTTTTCTCTTTGGAAAGACAAAAGATGAGAAGTGACTTCAAAACTCAAAGTAAATTTATTATCAAAGTACATATATTTCACCATATAAAGCCCATAAATTCGTTTTCTTGTGGGGATAACTCAGTAGGTCCAAGAACCATGGTAGAATCAGTGAAAGACTGCACCCAAAAGGGCAGACAATCAGTGTGTAAAAGGAAGCAAACTGAGCAAGTATAAAAGAGGGGGAAAAAACAAGTAAGCAATAGATACCGAGAGTGTGAGATGAAGACTCGTTGAATGTGAGTCTACAGGTTGTGGGAACAGTTAAGTGATGTAGGTTGTCCCCTCTGGTTCAAGAGCCTGATGGTTGAGGAGTGATAAGTGCTCCTGAACCTGGTAGTGTGAGTCCTGAGGCTCCTGTACCTCCCAACCTCCATCTGATTGGAGATTGTACTGTATAGCAGTTTGGACAGCAAATGCAACCTGTGGATGTGCTTGGGGCAGCCTACAAGGGTCACCACACATTCTGACACCAACGTTGCACGTCCACCATGTTCAGCAAAGCAACAATAACAACTGAAGTACAACAGCCAGACAAACCCCTTTCTCTTCCTCACTCCCGCTCGTACACAGACAGTCCAACAAACCCAGGACTGCTGCTTTCAATATACTGCTGTTGCAAAACATTAAATTTACACTCATTAAAAGCAATGATAAACTTGATTCTGTCCATCACTGAAGTACAAGCATTATTTATTCTGAATCACAGAAGTCCAAGTTGGTTCTGAATGTCATTGGAATCTCACTTCCCCAGTGCCAGATAAAACTGTTGTTTAATGCAGCACCAATCTGTAAAGGTTATTGTGGTTTGAAATTTAAAACCTGTCCCTGGGGCTCTGAATGGAACTGCATGGTAGAATTAACACTATAGGTTAATGGGCAATGAACTGAAGCCGTAAGAGATTCCAGTTGCTGGAGTCTGGAGCAACGTGCAAAATGCTGGAGGAACTCATTGGCTCAAGCAACATCTCTGGAGGGAAATGGACAGCTGATATTTCAGGTTGGGAATCCCTGGCATAAAGGCTCTTGATCAAAGTCAGTCTACAACCCTGTGCAGCCTCCTGCGATCCTCTGCATTGGAGACTCTGTAGTGCGCTGCAGCGGTTAGAATGTTTTGCACCGAGCTTCGTCCTGTGTTTCCGAATTAAATCCAACGCGGTACACCCAATTCTTCATTGTTAACTTGTGACTCTTGGGCATTACAGGAAATGTGTATGGTAATACTATAATTCCGATGACATAAGATTTCTAGCATTGTGAAACATCTATTTGTCGTAAGCAATATCCAGGACCCACCACTGAATGCATGAATGTTGAGCTGAATCTAAGTTGTTTAGTTGGGACAATGACATCCTGATGTTGGATTACAGTCAGATAATTCCTTTGACTCTCTTTGTGGACCTCAGTTCAGGGTGCTATTCGCTTGTGTTTATTGTTTGCGTGCTTTTTTTCTGCACACTGGGTTTATGACAGTCTTTTTTAATGGGTTCTTTTGGGTTTCTTTGTTTTGTGGCTGCCTGTAAGGAGGGCGAATCTCAAAGTTATCAAAGTATACATACTTTGATAATAAATGTTCACACTATGTGTTATTTTCTGATCAGTGTGCAGGATCATGAATCCCAATTCTGGGAGAATCAAGTCAAAAGTACCACAGTGGTTTTATTTCCTCTGTTTGGTTCCCTTTAGGACCCCTCCCCCTCTGGTTAGATCTGTGCACAGTGTATGTTTGGTCTGGGTGCAAATCATAAACATGGAAGATTCTGCAGATGCTGTAAATCCAGAGCAACACACACAAAATGCTGGAGGAACTCAGCAGATCGGGCAGCATCTGTGGAGAGGAATAAAGGGTCTCGGCACATATTGACTGTCTATTCTTCTCTATGGATGTTGCCTGACCTGCTGAATTCCTCCAGCATCTTGTGTGCACCAAGTTCAAGTTCAGTTTATTGTCATCCAACTGTACCTGTATACTGTCAAACAAAACAATCATAGTCTGGACCAAGGTGCAGAGCATTGTACATATAATTCACACACACACAATGCATAGTAACATTACAACAACAAATAATGTGCATATTCAATACAAGTTTTAAAAGTAAACCATGTAACACTACCGGTGCTTGTACATGATGAGACCTGGAGGTGGCAGGGAGTTCAGTAGTCTTGTGTCCTGAGGGAAGAAGCTGTTTCCATCCTAACAGTTCTTGTCCTAATGATACGGTACCTCCTGCCTGATGGTAGGGAGTCAAAGAGATTGTTGGATGGGTGGGAGGGGTCATTGATAGTGCTAAGGGCTCTGTGTATTCAGCTCTCCTGATAAATATCTCTGAGAAGAGAGACCCCGAAGATCCTCTCAGCAGTGCTTGCAGTCCTTTGTAGGGACATACCGGCAGGCGCCTTGACAGATAGACCTCAGTATGTGCGGTTGGGAGACTGTAGGTCTGACACGGTGGTCAGCAGCACAGGGGCGCTGCAGGGAACCGTACTCTCTCCGGTCCTGTTCACCCTGTACACATCAGACTTCCAATATAACTCGGAGTCCTGCCATGTGCAGAAGTTCGCTGATGACACGGCCATAGTGGAGTGTGTCAGGAATGGACAGGAGGAGGAGTATAGGAAACTGATACAGGACTTTGTGATATGGTGCAACTCAAACTACCTGCGTCTCAATATCACCAAGACCAAGGAGATGGTGGTGGACTTTAGGAGATCTAGGCCTCATATGGAGCCAGTGATCATTAATGGAGAATGTGTGGAGCAGGTTAAGACCTACAAGTATCTGGGAGTACAGTTAGACGAGAAGCTAGACTGGACTGCCAACACAGATGCCTTGTGCAGGAAGGCACAGAGTCGACTGTACTTCCTTAGAAGGTTGGCATCATTCAATGTCTGTAGTGAGATGCTGAAGATGTTCTATAGGTCAGTTGTGGAGAGTGCCCTCTTCTTTGTGGTGGCGTGTTGGGGAGGAAGCATTAAGAAGAGGGACGCCTCATGTCTTAATAAGCTGGTAAGGAAGGCGGGCTCTGTCGTGGGCAAAGTACTGGAGAGTTTAACATCGGTAGCTGAGCGAAGGGCGCTGAGTAGGCTACGGTCAATTATGGATAACTCTGAACATCCTCTACATAGCACCATCCAGAGACAGAGAAGCAGTTTCAGCGACAGGTTACTATCGATGCAATGCTCCTCAGACAGGATGAAGAGGTCAATACTCCCCAATGCCATTAGGCTTTACAATTCAACCGCCAGGACTTAAGAACTTTTTAAAAGCTATTATTAATGCTTTTTGAGATGGTGATTTAGATGTATATCATATTTTTTACTGAGTTAAGTATTGTATGTAATTAGTTTTGCTACAACAAGTGTATGGGACATTGGAAAAAAGTTGAATTTCCCCATGGGGATGAATAAAGTATCTATCTATCTATCTATCTATCTATCTATCTATCTATTCCCATACCAGATGGTGACGTGATAAACTCTCAATGGCGCTCCCGTAAAAATCGCTTAAAATGTGGGGGAGGGGATGTGGCTTCAATCTCCTCAGGAAGTGGAGATGCTGCTGTCCAAAGGGGTGATGTTCGGGGACTAGGTGAGATGGTCTGTTATGTATGCTTCCAGAAGCTTAGTTCCCCTAATTCTCTCCACGGAGGAGTAGTGTGTGTGCAGCAGAGGGGAGAGTGAGAGAGGGAGGCAATGTGCGTGTGTGTAACAGAGAGGGAGACGGGGGGTGTGTGTGTGTGTGTGTGTGTGTAACAGAGAGAGGGAGACAACGTGTGTGTGAGTAACAGAGGGAGAGTGAGAGGGGGAGACAATGTGCAGTGCAGTGAGGAATGATCAGACTGCACCTTCCTAAAGTCCACAATCATCTTTTTGGTCTTGTCCACGTTGAGACTCAAACTGTTGTGCTTGCACTGTTTTACCAGCCGCTCCTCCTCCTCTCTGTATGCCATCTTGTCGTCGCTGTTGATGAGGCCACCTACTGTTGTGTCATCAGTGAACTTGATGATTCCGTTTGTACTGGATTCAGCAGTGTAGTCATGTGTCAGCACTGTGATCAACAATGGGTTGAAGGCAGTCCTGGGGAGTGCTGGTGCTCAGAGTGATGGAGCTAGAGATGTTTCAATCAACACGGACTGACTGTGGACTTTCGGTCAAAAAGTCCAAGGTCCAGTTACAGATCAGTCTGTGTGCAAGGAGTTTTAAATGCAAATATTGTATTGGTTCAAACAAGAGAATGGCAAAGTGGTCCTGAATGGGGCTGCTAGCAGAGAGAAGTGGGTGGAATGGAAGTTCTCCTTCCTGAATGGATCTTGAAATTAACAAGTCAGTGTTTGAATTTCTGACTTTGCCCCAGACATTCGTGTTCTGGATTGGCAATTGGTTTAAAGTTGAGACATATCTGAGATACAGTGGAGAAACCTTGTCTCACCACAATCAAGTCCTGCCTGAGCAAGGACCACCATCCACTACCTTTTGCCTTTCGCCACAATAGATCCTCAGCAGATGCAATCTCACTTGCTCTCCACATGTCATTGGATCACCTGGACATTAGCAATACCTACATTAAGCTTGCTGTTCATTGAATACAGTTCAGCATTCAACACCATCTTACCCTCAATACTGAGCAACAAGCTCCAAAACCTGGGGCTCTGCAGCTGGATCCTAACTTCCTCATCAGGACTGTAGATCAGAAATAACATCTCCTCACTGCCAATTGGCACTGGTGCACCTCAAGGATGTGTGCTTATCCCATTGCCTTTCTCTCTCTACACCTATGATTGTGTGACCAGACATAGCTCAAATTCCATCTATAAGTTAGCTGATGACACAACAATTGTTGGTTAATAGTTATATATTTCTTACTGTAAGTTACAGCTTTCTTGTGCATTGCAATCTACTGCTGCCGTAACACAGTGAATTTCATGACATACGCCATTGATATTAAATCTGAATCTGGCCAATCAGACGGATCAGAATCACAAACACGAGATTCTGCAGATGCTGGAGATCCAAAGCAACACAAACAAATGCTGGAGGAACTCAGCAGGTCAGGCAGCATTTATAGAAATGAATAAACAGTTAATGTTTTGGGCCAAGAGCCTTCTTTGGAACCGGGAAGGAACAGGAGAAATCAGAGTAAGAAGGTGGGGGGAGTGGAAGTAAGAATTGAAATGGCCACCTTGCGATTGCCCTTGAGAGTTGGTGACAGCTTCACCAAGTGCCTTCACTCTGTCCGACACAAAAAGCAGGATCTCCTAGTAGCCACCCATTTCAATTCTACTTCCCATTCCCATTCCGACATGTCAACCCATGGCCGCCTCTACTGCTAGGATGATGCCACACTCAGGTTGGAGGAGCAACACTTTGTATTCTGTCTGGGTAGCCTAAAACCTGATGGCATGAACATCAATTTCTCAAACGTCTGGTAAATGCCCCCCTTCTCTCCTTCACCATACCCCATTCCCATTTTTCTCTCTCACCTTATCCCCTTACCAGCCCATCACTTCCCACTGGGGCTCCTCCCCCTTCCCTTTCTTCCATAGTCTTCTGTTCTCTCCAATCAGATTTACCTTTCTCCAACCCTTTATCTTTCACCAATAGACTTCATCCCTCTTCCCCCCCCAAAAAAATTCACCTATCACCTTACACCTTGTACATCTTCCTCCCCTCACTCACCTTACTCTGACATCTCTCCTTCCTTTCCTGATGAAATGTCTCGGCCTGGAACGTCTCCTCCATAGATGCTGCCTGACCTGCTGAATTCCACAACATCAGAATCAGATTTATTATCATGGACACAGATGATGTGAAAATCGTCTTGCTGCAGCAGTGCAATGCAAATATATAAAACCACTTTAAATTATAAACATAAATAATACAAATGAATAGGCAGTATTCACAGACCTTTCAGAAAGGTGACGTCAGATGGCCATGTACGTACATCAAAGTAAATTTATTAACGAAGTCCATACATGTCACCATATACAACCCTGAGATTCACCTTTTTGTGGGCATACATAATAAATTCATGGAATAATAACCATAACAGAATCAATGAAAGACTGCCCAACTAGGATGTTCAACCCAAGTGTAAAAGACACCAAACTGAGCAAATGCAAAAAGAAAGAAATAATAAAAATAATTAATAAATAAGCAATAAATATTGAGAACATGAGGAAATCTGCAGATGCTGGAAATTCAAGCAATTCAATAAATATCGAGAGCATGAGTTGAAGAGTCCTTGGAAGTGAATCTTTGGTTGTGGGAGCATTTCAGTGATGGGGCAAGTGAAATTGAGTGACATTATCGCCTCTGGTTCAAGAGCCTAATGGTTGAGGGGTAATAACCTGGTGGTGTGAGTCCTAAGGCTCCTGTACCACCTTCCTGATGGCGGCAATGAGAAGAGAGGGTTAAGCAAAAAAAAACTTGCGGTGGTTATGAAAAACAACAGAGTCCACAATATAGTATTAATACAAAGAAAGTGTGGTGCAGGTAGACAATGTTAAAGGGCCATGATGAGGAGATGAAGAGTTTTTCTTTCACAAGAAGATATCCATTCTAAGGTCTGATAATAGTGGGATAATAGCTGTCCTTGAGCCTGGTATCCAGGTCACCTTCAGCAAGCAATGCCTCAGCAAGGCAGTGTCTGTCATTAAAGACCTCCATTACCCAGGACATGCTGCCATCAGGAAGTAGGTACAGGAGCCTAAAGGCACCCACTCAAATTCAGGAACAGCTTCTTCATCTCTGTCATCCAATTTCTGAATGGACATTGAACCCACGAACACTACCTCACTACTTTTTATTTCCTATTTTTTTGCAGTACTTATTTAATTTAACTGATTAATACATATAAGCAATATATGCCATGGTATATCACCAGCACATCTTGTGAATTTAGTTAACTTCGTAGCAGTAGTACAAATGCAATACATGATAATAGAGAGAAAAAAGTTGTGAATTACAGTAAATAATTCACATACGCCAGTGCTATTAAACCCGATTCCGATGGTAAACGTTCTCAATCTTCTGCCTGATGGGGGTGGGGAGAGGGGATTGTGAAGGGTGTGAGGGGATGCTTGTTTAAATTAGCTGCTGGAAAGTGTTAACAATACTCAATGAAGGTGTGGTAAATTTACTTGATGGACTAGGCTGTATTCACAGCTCAGCTCCCCATAATCTCTTGTTGCAATCTCCTGCTGTGACGGCACTTCCAAATATTTCATAATAGATATGTTGTTTTGGAAAACAGTGATCTTTTTCTCTCTATTCTGAGAATGTGGAAGAACCTGTTCCTCTGGTGCTGTCAGTGACGCATTAGGTATCTCCTGTAGGTTCACTGGTCACTGGCTGAGGTGCAGTACACACAAAATGCTGGAGGAAATGGGCAGGTCAGGTACCATCTTTGGGGGAGAATAAACAGTCAGTTGCTTCTCCAGACTCTACTGCTGAAGCTCACCAACCTTCGATCCATGAGGTGAGAGGTTGGTTGGCATTGTCTAAGGGGGGTGGAAGCACTTGCAGAGAGGGCGAGATCAGTCTGAACAGTTGAGGATGGGGTGTCAAGCTACTTATGTGGGTGGATAATGGATTATAACCTGTTTGTGGTGGAGGACACTGTAATCAATGAAGACCACTCCAGTCCATTTGCTGATTCCCAATCCTGGTGGAAAACATTTCACCGATTTGCAGCCAAGAGAAGATTATCGGTTTGATCAAATTGGCGCTGGCTTTTATAACAAACAGCAAGTATACTGTACCTGTTGCAGAAATCCTGTGAAGAATTCTGGAAAATTCAAGTAGTAGTCTGAAAATTGCAGTCTAATTATTGCAGTATTGTATAGAATATGAAGTATTCTGGAACGTGTAAGAAAGACTGAGTGACAAAGAAGCAGCCCCTACTTTTTTGAGGTTTGCAGAGATTTGCCATGTCACCAAAAACTTTGACAAGCTTCTGTAGATGCACAGTGGAGTGTATCCTGACTCAGTGCATCATGGTCCGGTATGGAAACACCGATATCCGGGAATGGGAAAGGCTACAGAAGGTGGTGGTTGCAGCCCAGCCCATCTCAGACAAAGTCCTCCCCACCACTGAGCATATTTACATGGAGCTCTGCTACAGGAAAGCAGTATCCATTATCGAGGACCTTTATCAAGGCCATGCTCTCTTCTCACTACTACCACTGGCAGGAGGGTACAGGAGCCTCAGGTCCCACAGCACCAGGTTCAGGAACAGTTATTACCCCACAGCCATCAGGGTCCTGAACCAGTGTGGATAACTTCACTCACCACCAGGTTCAGGAACAGTTATTACCCTACAGCCATCAGGCTCCTGAACCAGAATGGATAACTTCACTCACCACCAGGTTCAGGAACAGTTATTACCCTACAGCCATCAGGGTCCTGAACCAGTGTGGATAACTTCAGTCACCACAATGAACCGCAGTTCCCACACCACCAGGTTCAGGAACAGTTATTACCCTACAGCAATCAGGCTCCTGAACCAGAATGGATAACTTCACTCACCACCAGGTTCAGGAACCGTTATTACCCTACAGCCATCAGGGTCCTGAACCAGTGTGGATAGCTTCACCCACCACAATGAGCCTCAGGTCCCACACCACCAGGTTCAGGAACAGTTATTACCCTACAGCCATCAGGCTCCTGAACCGGCATGGGTAACTTCACTCAGCACAATGAGCCTCAGGTCCCACACCACCAGGTTCAGGAACAGTTATTACCCTACAGCCATCAGGGTCCTGAACCAGTGTGGATAACTTCAGTCACCACAATGAGCCTCAGGTCCCACACCACCAGGTTCAGGAACAGTTATTACCCAACAGCCATCAGGGTCCTGAACCAGTGTGGATAGCTTCACTCAACACTACCATGAACTGGTTCTACAAACAACTTTCAAGAACTCATTACAACTCTTAATTTCAGTATTTTTGTTTGCGCAGTTTGTCACCTTTGCACATTGTTAGTCAGTCTTTGTAATTTTCCATAAAATAATATTGTATTTCTTTATTTTCCTGCAAATGCCAGCAAGAAAATGAATCTCAGGGTAGTATATGGGACATGTACAGTGTATACTTAGATAATACATTTTCTCTGAACTTTGCTTTGAGGGGGAGAAAAAAATGAAAGAATAGGCTTGTTATGAGGCAGTCTTTCATGTTTATCTGTATTTTAAAATTGTCTTCATGTAACTAGATGCTAGCAATAGCAACGAGAGATTCTCAGTGGGTGAGGCCCCAGATCCAGGTGGTGACTTGCTGCATCTCCAAAGCCACTTGACGTTCTCAAACAATATGAGGCATTGTTAACTGAGCTTGTTGGTTAGGTTGGTATTTCCTTAAGTATGAGATAAGGGATGGTCTGACTGAAGAACTTCTTGTTCCCAGGGTGGGGACAAAGAAATGGAGTCAGCGTTTGGGGTGACCAAAGGAACCATCTGGAATGTTGTAACAGTCTAATGTTGCTCTTCCCCAGAGATACCAAGGAATAATAAAAATGTCTAAGAAATATAAACACAGAGGATTCTGTTTTTGTCCTTTTTTTAATTGAGTTCTTTATGCTTATTGTCCCAAAGAAGGGTCTCCGCCCTTTGCTCTTTTCCAGAGATGCTGCCTGAACTGCTGAGTTCCTCCCACATTTTGTGTGTGTTGCTCTAGACTTCCAGCATCTGCAGATTTTCTCGAGTTTGTTATGGTTATTGTGCTTTTTTCCCTCATGCTGGATCGGATCCAGAGTAAAATTGTGTTCTCCTGTACTAAAGAATAACAATAAACAATCTTGAATTTTGAGGTGCTGGCAATCCAGAGCAACACACACAAAAATACTGGAGGAACTCAGCAGGTCAAGTAACATCTATGGAGGGGAATAAACCCTCCATTCTGATGAGGGGTCTTGGCCTGAACATAAACATCGACTGTTTATTCCATAGGCGCTGCCTGAGTTCCTCTAGCATTTTGAGTGTTACTGTTGCCAAAAGACTTGCAAACTGCAAAATCTCTGAATTTATTTTTGATGTGAGAGTGGTAAGGGATATGAAATCAAGGAGTATTTAAACTGCAGATCAGCCACAAATAGTGGAACAGGCTTTTTAGAGTGTGGCCATTCCCAGTTCCTGCAGAAGTATTGAAACTGGAGTACTGGCCTTTTTAAGTCAAACCTGCTGTTACTGGTAGGGACTGTTACTCTTTGTAATTGAAGCTCACCAATTCCTGTACACTCCTTCCATCCCCATCTCCATAACTAAACTTTCAGATTCGTATACTTATCATATGTACATTGAAGGATACAAGTCAACCCTGTCCTCCCACCCCCGGGCTCCACTCCAGAGGAAACAACTCAAGGTGTCCAACCTCTTCTTGTAGTCCATGCCCTTCAATCCAGACAACATACGGTTAAACATCTTCTGAACCCTCTCCAAATCCTCCGCATTTTTTCTGTAATGTGCAGAGTGGAGCCGCAGCTGATACTCTAAATCTAGCCCAACCAAAGTCTTACAAAACTGCAACACGACTTCCCAACTTTTTGCTTTGTACTTAACGCACGATGTCTGCTTTATCCACCCTACATGTGCAAATTTCAGGGAGCTGTAGAAATAGACTTGGAACTAATGTAAAACTAATTCCCTGGAAGCATTGACTGGAATTCCCAGATTGATACAATTTTTTAACCTTGTTTACCACATTTCAGAAATGACAATGTATTAAAATGATGTGGAAGTCGTCTGGTTTTGGCAATGGACATCTGTTGTTTCAAAGAGCTAGAGTTTGGTTGAAACTGCTATCCGCTGCTCTGTGCACTCTAACAGCATCTGGACTCCTTTGTGGAAGTTGCAGCAAGGCAAGGGTTAAGACAATGTCCACGCAAGGATAACTTACAGATAGTGTGCAGTCTTTGAAGAACATAGATTCCCTTTGCACAGCAGGGGAACAGAGCCATTTGTCACACCAAAACAAAATAAGGATGCAAACAAAGGATTCCTGGGTCAGTCACTGTACTGAAGTATTATTGGCCTCTAACGTTTATATTCTGTTGGCTATTTGTACTGGTATTACTGATGTGTGATTGATCATGCAAGTAAGGAATAGATAGATAGATAGATAGATAGATACTTTATTCATCCCCATGGGGAAATTCAACATTTTTTCCAATGTCCCATACACTTGTTGTAGCAAAAACTCATTACATACAATACTTAACTCAGTAATAATATGATATGCATCTAAATCACTAACTCAAAAAGCATTAATAATAGCTTTAAAAAAAAAAAAAAAAGTTCTTAGGTCCTGGCAGTTGAATTGTAAAGCCTAATGGCACTGGGGAGTATTGACCTCTTCATCCTGTCTGAGGAGCATTGCATCGACAGTAACCTGTCGCTGAAACTGCTTCTCTGTCTCTGGATGGTGCTATGTAGAGGATGTTCAGGGTTTTCCATAATTGACCGTAGCCTACTCAGCGCCCTTCGCCCAGCTACCGATGTTAAACTCTCCAGTACTTTGCCCACGACAGAGCCCGCCTTCCTTATCAGCTTATTAAGACGTGAGGCGTCCTTCTTCTTAATGCTTCCTCCCCAACACGCCACCACAAAGAAGAGGGCGCTCTCAACAACTGACCTATAGAACATCTTCAGCATCTCACTGCAGACATTGAATGACGCCAACCTTCTAAGGAAGTACAGTCGACTCTGTGCCTTCCTGCACAAGGCATCTGTGTTGGCAGTCCAGTCTAGCTTCTCGTCCAACTGTACTCCCAGATACTTGTAGGTCACAAAGTTACCAATTGGTCACTACCTGTATTTAACAAGTGAATATCTGTATTTTAAAACAAAGCCATTTCTTTGTTCAAACTTCAGAACATTTTGGTTCTGGGGCTGAGCTGTTCTTGTTCTTGAATCATATTTTATTTGTGCACAAGTATGAGTTTTCAGAGTCAAGTTAATCAGCAATGACAGGGGTTGAGATCAGTCCTTGGAGGAAGGGGGCTGCTGTGATCTCATTTTAAAAGGGAAGTGCACACTAGATAGACCAAGTGACCTCCTAGCTGCTGTGCTAGTCCATGAATATTATCTATATGAATATGGTTCTCCGTTCTCTTCTGATTTGTGGGCATATTGTTATTCTTGCCATCGTGAGGGGTGGACTTTGTGTTGCTGACGTTGATAAACTGGACATAGTTCAGAGAGGTGAGTGGGAGGCATTTCAGTTTGCCCACTTGTTTGAAGGGACTGAGGCCAGTGAAACAAAGAGCAGGAAAGGGATTTAAGGATCATTTCAATTGCAAGGGGTAAAATTGGATACAGGGGAGACATGGTAACATAGTGGTTAGCACAACATTTTATAGTACTGTACCAGCGACCCGGGTTCAATTCCAGCTTGTATGTTCTCCCTGCGTTTGTATGTTCTTGCATGCATTTCCTCCCATAATCCAAAGACCTACCATTTGGTAGGTTAATTGGTCATTGTAAGTTGCCCCGTGATTAGGCTAGGGTTAAATCGGGGGCCATGAGACTCGAAGGATCAGAAGGGTCTATTCTGTGCTGTATCTCAAATAAGTAAAAATCTGAGTTCTGCTCAACTTTTGTGCTGAGGGGGAATATTTAAGTCTGAGTGATGGCTCAGGCAGGTTATTCAGAGGTGGGTCAGTTGGTTTATTACTGTCACGTGTATCAAAGTACTGTGGACAAACCTGTTTGTCTTTCCTTGATCTACATCAATTTATTGCAACAGTTCTCTGACACAGTAGAAGGAAAATCAACAACTCAATGCGGAATAAAGTGTCACAGTTATGCAAAGTGCAGTGCACATGCACTATAAGGTGCAAGATCACAATGAGGTGGGTACCCTATAGCACAGATAGATAGATAGATAGATGGATAGATACTTTATTCATCCCCATGGGGAAATTCAACTTTTTTTTTCCAATGTCCCATACACTTGTTGTAGCAAAACTAATTACATACAATACTTAACTCAGTAAAAAATATGATATGCATCTAAATCACTATCTCAAAAAGCATTAATAATAGCTTTTAAAAAGTTCTTAAGTCCTGGCGGTTGAATTGTAAAGCCTAATGGCATTGGGGAGTATTGACTTCTTCATCCTGTCTGAGGAGCATTGCATCGATAGTAACCTGTCGCTGAAACTGCTTCTCTGTCTCTGGATGGTGCTATGTAGAGGATGTTCAGAGTTTTCCATAATTGACCGTAGCCTACTCAGCGCCCTTCGCTCAGCTACCGATGTTAAACTCTCCAGCACTTTGCCCACGACAGAGCCCGCCTTCCTTACCAGCTTATTAAGACGCGAGGCATCCCTCTTCTTAATGCTTCCTCCCCAACACGCCACCACAAAGAAGAGGGCACTCTCCACAACTGACCTATAGAACATCTTCTATAGGGCACCATTTAGTAATTTTCTAACAGCAGGGTAGAAGCTGTGCTTGCACCTGGTGGTATCTGCTTGCAGGCCCAGTTAAAGATATGTCAAATATGATGGGAGAATATAGGTAGGTCAAATATGATGGGGGAATATAGAATTAATGGCAAGACTCTTGGCAGTGTGGAGGATCAAAGTCCATAGGACACTCAAAGCTGCTTCGCAGGTTGACTCTGTAGTTAAGAAGGCATATGGTGCATTGGCCTTCATCAATCATGGGATTGAGTTTTAGAACTGAGAGGTAATGTTGGAGCTTTATAGGACCCTGGTCAGACCCCACTTGGAGTACTGTGCTCAGTTCTAGTTGCCTCACTACAGGAAGGATGTGGAAACCATAGAAAGGGTGCAGAGGAGATTTACAAGGATGTTGCCTGGATTGGGGAGCATGCCTTATGAGAATAGGTTGAGTGAACTCAGCCTTTTCTCCTTAGAGTGTTGGAGGATGAGAGGTGACCTGATAGAGGAGTACAAGATGATGAGAGGCTTTGATCGTGTGGATAGCCAGAGGCTTTTTCCCAGGGCTGAAATGGCTAGCACGAGAGGGCGTAGTTTTAAGGTGCTTGGAAGTAGGTACAGAGGAGATGTCAGGGGTAGGTTTTTTACGTAGAGAGCGGTGAGTGCGTGGAATGGGCTGCCGGCAGCAGTGGTGAAGGCGGAAGTGAAAGGGTCTTTTAAGACACTCCTGGATGGATACCAGAAACTTAGAAAGGCTTCTTAGAAAAGCTTAGAAGGGCTATGAGGAAGCCTAGGTAGTTCTAAGTTAGGGACAACTTTGTGGGCCAAAGAGCCTGTATTGTGCTGTAGGTTTTCTATGTTTCTATGAGAGACTGTCTGGGATGGGTGGGGTCTTTGTTTACCATACTGTGCAAAAGTCTTACAGACATGTATCCAACTAGGGCTATATATAAAAGATTTTTGCACAGTACCCATATGAGTGCAGCTTTACGGAGGCTGTGGGAAGTGTAGTCAGAGTCTACAGAGTGGTGTGGGAGGTGGTTGTGTGTTAAGCCAGTTTGATCAGACTGGGGAAGATTCTCTGATTTATGACTTGCAAAATTTCAAGCCTCATCAATTGCCCATCTGGGTGAATTCCGGGGTGGCACAATGCATTACAGTACAGGCAACCTGGGTTCAATTCCTGCCACTGCTGCCTGTCAGGAGTCTGTACCTTCTCCCTGTGGCTGTGTGGTCAAAGACATAGCAGTTGGTAGGTTAATTTGTCGTTGTAAATTGTCCCACAATTAGGCTGGGATTAAATTGTGGATTGCTGGCCAATGTGTCTCGTAGGGCTGGAGGGGCCTATTTCGCATTGTGCCTCAATAACTAAATGAACAAATAAATTTTACCTCCTTTGACTCATGCCAGTGAGCTAAAGGTCTGCATTTTCTGTTAACAGAGCGATGATTCTTGGAATGACCTTTCGGTGGAAGAGAAGGAATGTTTGATGTTCTTTGAAGAGACGATTGATTCCTTTTATGTGGAGGAATTGGGAGAAACTGAAACTGTATCCACTGAGAACGGGAATCATCCCCCACCTCGTCCTGAAAACCCCTATTTCCAAACTGCAGGTAAGGCTTTGCTTAGAGATCAGAGTCAGGTTTATTATCACTGACATGACGTGAAGCTTGTTCTTTTGTGGCAGCAGTACATGAAGTATAATATAGATGATAATAAGAAATCCAGTCAGTAGCCACTTTGTTTGGTAACGGAAGGGAGCCCCGTGTAGTCCCCTGCTGCTGTAGCCCATCCACTTCAAGATCCAACACGTTGTGCCTTCAGAGCTGCTCTTCTGTGTATGGTTGTAACACATGGTTATTTGAGTTACTGTCGCCTTCCTATCGGGTTGAACCAGTCTGGTTATTCTCCTCTGACCTCTCTCATTAACAGGCCATTTTTGCTCTGCCACTCACAGGATGTTTTTTTTGTTTCTTTGACCATTCTTTGTAAACCCTAGAGACAGTTGTGCATGAAAGGTCCAGGAGATCAGCAGTTTCTGAGATACTCAAACCACCCCGTCTGGCACCACAGTCAAAGTCACTTAAATCACATTTCTTCCCCATTCTGATGTTTGATCTGAACAACAACTGAACCTCTTGACCACGGCTGCTTGCTTTTGTATATTGTGTTGCTGCCACATGATTGGCTGATTGGATATTTTCATTAATGAGTAGGCTACGGAGTGTATATATTAAATAAATTATACAAGTCACGCAAAAAGAGAGCAAAACCAGTGAGGTCGTGTTCATGGACTATTCGGGAATCTGATGGCAGAGGGGAAAAAGCTGTTCCTGAAGCACTGAGTGTGGGCCTTCTGGCTCCTATACCTCCTCACTGATGGTAGTAATTGGAGACGATAAACTTGGGTGCTCCTCTGTAACCCATACAAAATGCTGAAGGAACTCAACAGGTCAGGCATCATCTGTGGAGGGGGATAAACAGGATTTTGGGTCAAGGCCCTTTCAATCAGTGGAGTTCTTCTGCAAGTTGCTACATTGGTTGGAAGTGTCCAGCCCGGTTCGTGACGGCAGTGAGACGGTGGCTGGGTTTGGTTGTTTGGCCACAAGGTAGAGTTTTCCTACTATAAACACCTGAGCACTGGAGAAATCAGCGGGCTGTTCGATTTCCTCAGTGCCTTGGGGAATCGGTCCTCCCTGATGCAAAGGGAAGTTGTGTGCCTGTAAAATAATTCATTTCTCAGTGACCCACTCCCTGACCTTTTCTTCCCCAAACATGATTGACCAACGTTTCCATTCAGAGCCCTCTCACTGTCCTGGTCATGATTGTTGTTGGTGTTTTTGTTTTGTTGTGCTTCTGAAGATGACCTTATTTCAGGTTAACTAACAGTGTGAATTTTCACTGGTGAACACTTTCAACGCAAAAGAATGAATGGCAATAATGGATCTCAGGCACTGTGCTAAATAGGAGTTCCCTAACTATTAAATGACCATAAGAGATAGGAGCAGAATTAGGCCATTTGGTCCATCAAGTCTGCTCTGCTGTATGATCATGGTTGATTTATTTTCCCCCAACCCCATTCCTCTGCCATCTCCCCATAACCTGCCATTATTATAGAATAGTGTTTTATATTATTGGCCAGCTGGTGGTATAGTGGCATCCACACCAAACTTCGAGGCGAGCGGTCCTGGGTTCAAGTCCAGCCCACTCCTTGCACACTTCCCATCTGTTTTGGGTTGAGCATTGACCTGGCAACTCGGCCTCATAAAAAACACGGACAGAAATGCTAAAGTAATGGCAAGGTTGCTGCCTCATGCACTGCGAGGTGTGGAGAGGAACAGCAACAAAATGATATAATAGAAATGTAGAGAAATGGTACAATTAATAACTTTGGCAAAACAAAAGGTAAATTGAAATAAGGAACAGTTTTGTTCAAGTTATTCCTGATGTTTGTAGATTGTTAAATCGGAAGCTCACTGCTGGTGAGTTGCATTGAACAGGGGTAAGAGTTTAACTGTTCCTCTTGGGGAATGAAGTAGGAGAAATAATTGAAGTTTTCTGGACAAGGTGGTGAAGAAGTCATTTAGCATGCTGGCCTTCGTCAGTCAGGGGACTGAGTTTGAAACCGGGGGGCATTATATTGCAGCTTATGAGTCATTGGTGAGGCCTGTGTACTGGGTTAGCCTTGCTAGGTCTTTACTCCCTGGAGCTCAGGAGAATGAGGACTGACCTCACGGGGGGCTGTGGACAAAGTGGGCAGTCAGTCTTTTCCCCAGGGCTGGAGATTCCAAAGCTTGAAGGCACAGGCACCAGGTAGGAGGGGTGAAATTCAAAAGAGACCTGCGAGTTAACTACTTTACACAGAGGTGAGTTCCTGGAATGAGCTGCCAGAGGAAGTGATTGAGGCTGGTAGGAATTGCAAGCTTAAGTGGCATATGGATAGGTATAAGGAGGGGAGGGACTTGGAGGGTTATGTGCCAAATGTGGGCAACTGCCTAACTGGGAGGATGCTGTGGTCAGCGTATGAGTTGGGCAGAAGAGCCATGCAGTATAACAGACTAATAGGTAAATTGGTTTATTATTGCCACTTACTGCCTGTTATGCAGGTGCGTTTAGGGCACCAATGAAGGTCCTCTATCTCTGATTGCCCATGCTGTTGCATGGCCAAGTGGTTAAGGCATCAGTCTAGTGATCTGAAGGTTGCTAGTTCGCCCTCAGCTGAGGCAGCGAGTTGTGTCCTTGAGCAAGGCACTTAACCACACATTGCTCTACGACGACACTGGTGCCAAGCTGTATCGGCTCTTGCCCTTCCCTTGGACAACATCGGTGGTGTGGAGAGGGGAGACTTGCAGCATGGGCAACTACTGGTCTTCCATACAACCTTGCCCAGGCCTCAGTTATCATCCAAAATTGATGGACAGCTGAAGAAGAAGATACTGTTGCACACAGATAAAGAAGGATTCTTCTTTGTTGTTTTGTTTGACCAGTCAGGGTCAACCTGAGCTGAACCCCCAAACCCAGAGCATCGGTGGACCACTGACCTCTACCCTTTGACCTGTTTGGCATGGGTGACCCTACCAAAGCATAAAGCCCTGACTCCAGCCACCATGGCGGGTCATTGAGGCAAGCAAGCCCTCCGACAAGGTTGTGGTCCTCTTGGAGGATTATAGTCGAGGTACAGAGGAAAAACTTGTATGCCGTTCATTCTCACTGCGTTAGTACAAAGGAAAACGTACAAGAGCAGAATGAAGTGTGAAAGTTACAGGGAAAGTGCACTGTAGGCAAACAATAAGGTGCAAGGCCATTGAGGTTTGAATAATTCAGCAGGTGATCTCAATTCCAGTGTCTGAAGCAATGACTGAAAGTATTCAGAATACTTTAAAACAAGTTCTTCTTCATTTGTCAACTTCACTCCACTGCATGTTTGCTTATAAAGAGCTGTGCTCTCAATTGTGGGTGAATTGCATAACATCCTGTTTTTTTAATATAATCCTACTTGTTATCTTACGGAATCATTTGATAGAATGTACGTGAATAAAAACAACCAAAATATTGTCCAAACAACACTGAGTGGCCACTTTATTAGGAACACCTCTATGCCTGCTTGTTGATACAAATACCCAGTCAACCAATGGTGTGGCAGCAACTCAATGCAGAAAAGCATGCAGGCAAGCTCAAGAGGTTCAGTTGTTGCTCAGACCAAACATCAGAATGAGGAAGGAAGTGACTTGATCTAAGTGATGATGACTGGAGAATGACTGTTGGTGCCAGACGGGGTGGTTTGAGTATCTCAGAAACAGCAAATCTCCTGGGATTTTCACACACAACAGTCACCGGAGTTTACAGAGAATGGTGCGAAAAACAAAAAAAAAAATCCGGTGAGCGGCAGTTCTGCGGATGAAAGCACTTTGTTAATGCGAGAGGTCCGAGGAGAATGGACAGACTGGTTCAAGCCGACAGTAACTCAAGTAACCACGCGTTACAACAGTGGCGTGCAGAAGAGCATCTCTGAATGCACAACATGTTGAACCTTGAGGTGGACGGGCTACAACAGCAGAAGACCACAAACATACACCCAGTGGCTACTTTATTAGGTACAGGGGTTACCTAATAAAGTGGCCACTGAGTGTATAATTAGTGTGTGACGAGGCTTGATGATAATTACTTTTCAGAGGTTACATTAGGATCCGTGCTTTTGAATTGTTTTGCTGTTTTGATCAGTTGTATTCATGTACAGTTGAATGATAATTAAACTTGGACTTGATGAATTTTAATTCACAATCTGTAATTATTGGAGCATTTCTAACAATCTTGTTTGTTCCTGAACAGAGGCTGCTGGAAAATTTCCACGGGCAGTTTCACCGTTCCACGAGGATAGCAGCAATTCACCGTCCCCACAGGTGGAAGAGGGAAATTCTGGATTGAATTCACTTCCCAAGTACAGCTTGGAGCCTAGTGGTGACAGCCTTGGTCCGGAGACCAGCACTGAAGAAATTTGGCAAAGGTCCCTCCCGACACCAGTTCATCTGTCGGTGGAATCCAGGAATGACAAGGTGAAGTTGGGCCCTCCGACTGCTCCGAAACCTGGGAAACTTCCCCCCAACATCATACTGAAAAGCTTCAAGAGAAGTGACCCTGGGCTGCATCCTCCGGGTCTTCTGAAAGGTCCAAAAGATGCTCAGCGAAACAACGGGGTATCCAAGGACGGTGTCAGTGAGGGCGAGGCGCAGCAGATCCGGATGGAGGCTTTGGCCAAACTGGGGTTGCTAACGGAGACAGGAAGCTGCAAGTGGGGCCATTCGGACTTCGTGAGAGCAGCCAATGGTCAGTTGGGCGCCGGGGACGACGGGGAGAAAGGCAGTCACCCCGAGACAGATGTGACACAAAGCAAGCATCACAGTCCAAGAGGTCTGCGTGTTGATACCAGCCACCCAGTTGCCAGCGCTGCGGGTCCTGGCATGAGGCTGGCAGCTGAGAAACCAAGCAAGGGCCCAGATAATGGGAAAAGGCTACACTGGCAGCTGCCAGCTGCCAAATCAAACAACTTGAAGAGGTTTAGTGCCTCCAATGAGAGCATTCTACCCAGCCCACATCTGATGCCATCCAACACTGCCCTGAGCGCTGGCACCAGCAAGACATTGCCCACTGTCAAAAGATCCACAAATTTAAATGAAGGCCACGTGAGAAATGTCAGCTTACCGCACTGGCCACTGGGCTCCGGTAAATCCAGCAGCCTGAAGCGGTTTGGTGCATCAGGTGATAACCAGGTGAATCCGTACCCTGACCTGACGCAGGCTGGCTCCATCATTGGCACTGCCGGTGTTCCAGGTCAGAAAAAAGTCTCTAAACCAAGGCCCATGTCAATCTGCTCAGAGATCGATCTGTCTGCCCGGCACGGAGCCCCTCTGGATAAGGTGCCATCCGAGAAGCCATCTGGGAAATTTTTCCCAATAAGAATACGGCACATCTCGGCCAAATCTCCGCCCAAGGGACTGAACGTGCAAGCAGTCCCACCAGGGCCCTCCAACAAGGACCACAAAGAGGCTTTGAAAAAACTTGGTCTTCTGAAAGAGTAACCCACTGCCTTGGGGTGTACCAGGTATTTATGGACTACATGGTATCTACCAATTGCAATGGAGGAACGTCGCCCACACACAACAGGGAATAACGTGTTTAATTGCCACACCGCAAAAGCCATAGTGGACACTGGGAGGCCTCCGGTTTAGGATTGGCAGCAGAAAGGCCGTTGTTTTATGATGCTGATGTGAAATGTCAGTTTAATTGTCTTGGATTTAATTTGATATTCTGCTGCTGGAGTGCCATTTTTGCTACATGACTTGCTGGTGAGCTTTTGTGTGGGTGGCCACGTTCCTGCTGCCCCACCAGTGCATCTGGAAGCTGTGAGTGGTCAGTCACTGCCTGGACGTCCCCCATCATGTTGCTACTGGGAGAGAATTTGCTCTCTTGTCATGTCTTCTGACTAGACTTGCAAAAGGGAACACTCGTAAAACAGTAACAAAAATTCTAAAAGTACTAAAGCACGTTAGGCAGCGAAGGAGGGGAAAGAAACCTAGATCTTTCAGGTATAAGACCACGTAACAGGATTTTAGTTATTGAAAATACTGTTTTAATTGTACTTTAAATATGTAACTAATACATGGAATTAAACAGCTGTTTCTACACATTGTTATCTTGTAAAGGAATTTAAGCTAAACCTATATTGTAATGCTATCAGCTTTAGTTTACAATGTTTTATATTTAAATCCATACCACAACAAACCTATTTAAGAGTTGGCTTTAATTCTAGTCGTTGACCTTTTTATAAACGGCGGACCATTTACACTATCTTGGCGATTGTTCTCTTTTGTGGTTGTACTGAGAGCTATACCCACTGCGAATGTTGAGTTGTAGCTTGCCGGTGGTGTAGTGGCATCTGCGTGTGACCCCGGGTTTGAATCTGGCCAGCTCCTTCCTTCCACCCATGCTGAGCTGAGTGGCGAGCTAGCAACTCTGCCTCATTTTTAAAAACAGGCAAGAGTGCTAAAGAAACGGCAAGGTTAAGAACTAAAAAAAATTGTTAACTAACCCTCTGGTTTGGTCACAAAACTATTTGGAGCTTGTGTTGATCTGGAGTATATTTAAAACTGTGTATTGATTTAGACCATGTTTATATTTCTAATAAACTTATCCCTATAGTATGATCAGCAGTTAAATTGTATAAACGTTAGAAGCAGAGTGAATGGAATGTCTGCTGTAATTTCTCCAGATTCCCTCACCTGTTGTCTGAACCTGACTGCCAGGGAAGGTCTAGTTACTTCTCTTTTCACTGAGGTGAGTGACACTGGAATCTGGAGTAACTAACACAGACACTCTCTCTCTCTGTTGGAGGAACTCAGCAGTCATGTCAAGACCCTTCATCTGAACTGGATACTGTTAAAGTGTTGTAACTTCAAAGCAGTAAATTAATTCAAAGAAGCTATTGGGAGTTTACTTTAAATGTGGCACCCCCATATAAGGTGTTAGTGTGATGACATAAGCAGTTAATGTATGTTTGCCTATAACCTGTAATTACTTAAATAAGCAAAAATACATAATTTACATATATAATGCCACATTGAGGCTACACTCAGGTTGGAGGAGCAACACCTCGTATTCTTTCTGGATAGCCCCCAACCTGATGGCATGAATATTGGTTTCTCGAACTTTCAGTAATCCCGCCCCTTTCTCTCTTTTCTGTCTCCTGTTCTGGCTCCCCTCTGACCTTCTCTCCTCACCCACCCATTACCGCTCCTTGCCCCCCTCGTTCCCTATCTCACATGTTCCACTCTCCTCTCCAATTAGATACAACCTTTTCCAGCCCTCTTCCACCTCTCGCCTCCCAGCATTTCACTTCACACTCCTTCCCCCATCCACCCACCAGCCTTCCCTCTCACCTGGTCTCATCCATCACCTTGCACTTCTCCTCCCCCAATTTATTCTAGCTTCTGCCCTTCCTTCCCAGTCCTGATGAAGGGTCTCAGCCCAAAACATAGACTAGTTATTCCCCTTCATAGATGCTGCCTGATCTGCTAAGTTCCTCCAGCAGTTTGTGTGTGTTACTTTTAATTTCCAACATCTGCAGAAAATCTTCTGTTTATTTTCTCTTTGTATTCCTTGTTCTGGTTTCTGTTCTTAATAGCCGTGTTTCCGTTGTACATTGATGTAATGCTGTTTTCTCTGGGCAATACATGGTGTTTTGAGGCCTGAGTGAATATTTAACCAAGCTGACTGCGCACTGCCTGAGCAGAGGGAACTCTGAAAGCTGAATTACAGCCAGAACTGGCCAATACCAGCTGGCTGTGTTTCAGCACTCACTTCTGCTCTCGTGGCTGGCTTCTTTCTGCAGGGTGGGTGAACAGCAGAGGCTGGCTGTGTGAGGAAGAGCTGGCTGAAGCTTCAGCAGTAAAATTTTGTGTTGGGGGAAGGATTCATAAATATTATTGAGAAGTAGGTCAGAAGCGGGGTATCCTGGGGCAGCGAATCACTGGCCCACGAGGCACTTTGGGAGCGAGAGGGAATGCCCCGCACCTACCTGGATGTCTCTCAAACTCAACACCACGCAGGACTCTGCAGCCACTCGAATGACCTCCCGATCCTCCGACACTCGCACGTAGTGGCTGCTATGTGAACCAGTTTCAGATTGTACTTGCGCGGAGTGGCGCAGTAGTGCAGCGGTTGGCGTAACGCTTTACGGTGCCAACAACCAGAGTTCAATTGCCACGTCTGTCTGTAAGGAGTTTGTATGTTCTCCCCATGATCGCTTTGGTTTCCTCCCACAGTCCAAAGACCTACAGTATAGGGTTGGGAAGTGGTGGGCATGCTGTGTTGGTGGAACTTCTTGTTGGCCCCCAGCACATCATCAGACTGTGTTGGCCATTGACGCAAATGACGCATTTCACTGTGTGCTGTGATGTACATGTGACAAATCAAGCTTATCTTATTTTACCTGGACTGTCTTAGCTGCACTTCCAAGCCTCAGACCTCTATCGTGAGCATGAAGACCACCATCGTATCCTGATTTTCCCCTTCGAGCTGTCATTGGGTCTGGATCCTAGAACAACACCCCTATTCACTGTGGGAGCACCTTCACCGGAAGGATTCGGTTTGAGAAGGCAGCTCCCCACCATTTTCTTGAGGACAACAGCTTTTGCTCTTGCTTGCAATGAGCAGATGCTGAAAAAAAATTCAATATGAAGGCTGATCATTATCAGTCTGATGGCATGAAAACTATTCTGCCTGGGTAGCCTCCAAACTGATGGCACAATAACCACCGCAGCTTCATCTCCCAAAAGCGGAATGTCCTGATGGCCCGACATTTTAATTCTCACTCCCTTTCCCGTTCCAACCCGTCCACAATGAGGCCACCCTTGGGGTGAAGGAGCAATACTTAATCTTTCTTCTGCATACCCTCCAATCTGATGACATGAATATAGATTCTCCTTCCAGTAAAACAAGTTGTTCCTCCCACTCCCCTCTTCTTCTACTCCCCACTCTGGCCCCTTGCATCTTCTCAGCTGCCTGTCACCTCACTCTGCCCCTCCTCCTTCCCTTTCTCCTACAGGCCACTCTCCTCTCCTATCAGATTCCTTCATCTCCAGCTCTTTACCTTTCTAAACCACTTGGCTTCACCCATCTTCTTCCGCTCCCATTCTTATCAGGGCAGTGCAAAATTTGCCATGTTCCTTGTCAATGCTTCAGAATGGTTGCATTTCTACATTATCTCACAAACATCTCAATGCTCAAAAATACCCTTGTAGAGTGTGTCTTTTCTCCCCATGGTGCCCCTCCTCCTTCCCTTTCTCCCGTGGTCCACTCTCAGATTCCTTCATCTCCAGCCCCTTTCCTTTTCCTTTTTAAACCACTTTGCTTCACCCATCTCCTTCTTCTGTTCCGCCCCCCCCCACCTTTTTATTCTGGCATCTTCCCCCTTCCTTTCCAGTCCTGAAAAAGGGTTTCAGCCCAAAACATCGACTGTTTGTTCATTTCCATGAATGCTGACTGGCCTGCAGAGTTCCTCCAGCATTTTGTGTGTGTGTGCATTGGTCTGAGTATTTATCCAATGAGGTGTGACGACCAAGTTGCTGGGGTTTTAGACTTCTGCTCCAAGCCCCCACGTTAGCTGAGTTGGTGCCCCCCCACCATGGGGCACCTCACTGCCAAACTGTCATCATCATTTTGTGCCATGTCGTATGATGTACGTGATCAAGGTCTTTCCATGACTATGATTGTTCTTGGCAAATTTTTCTACAAGAGTGGTTTACCACTGCCGCCTTCTGGGCAGTGTGTTTACAAGACGGGTGACCCCAACCGTTATCAAATCTCTTCAGAGATTGTCTGCCAAGCAGGCAATTTGCCCAAAGCGACCTGCAGGCTAGTGGGGGGAAAGAGTGCCTCACACCTCCTACGTTGAGATGTCACTCCACCCTGTCACCCAAAGCTGTACCTATTGGACGTGGAGCAGGAGTATCCCCCAACACTGAGAGATTGGGAGTTTGTTCAGAGTGAAACAGTGCTAGCAGCGCATTTATTTTTAGGTAAACTAGCATCATGTGAGTTTTGTTTATACAATATCTCAGCGGAGATCCTGAAGTTAAGGCAGCATTCTCTTGGGTAAAGCTTGATTAGAATTGTATAAAGTTGAAATATCTGTCAGAGCTCTGTGACCATAAGACACGGGAGCAGAATTAGACCACTCAGCCCATCGAGTCTGCTCCACTATTTGATCATGGCTGATTTATTATCTCTTTCAACCCCATTCTTCTGCCTTCTCCCTGTAATCTTTGATGTCCTTACTGATCAAGAACCTATTAGCCTGCATTTTAAATATACCCAATGACAGCCTCCACAGCTGTCTGTGGCAACAAATTCCACAGAATCACCACCCTCTGGTTCTCATCTCTGTCCTAAAGGGGAGTCCTTCTATTCTGAGGCTGTGCCTTCTGGTCGCTATTGGAAATATGCTCTCTATCTAGGCTTTTCAATATTTGATAGGTTTCATTGAGATCCCACTTTGTTCTGCAGTGACTACTGACCCAGAGCCTTCAAATGCATCTCATATGTTTAGTCCTTCATTCCAGGAATGTTTCTTATTTACCAGGGGTTCCCAACCTTTTCTATGCCAGGGACCAATACCATTGCACAGAGTCCATGCTCCCTAGGTTGGGAGCCCTGTTGTTCATCTTCACTGAACTCTCTCCAATGCTGCCACATCCTTTCTCAAAGCTGCTCACAATAAAAGGAGGGCTGGTCTGGAATTTGAACATCTTCCTCTTGCATCCCAAAGCAAGAATCATACCCCCTAGACGAACAAACTGCTGTGATGCAAACCTGCACAAAAATGGATAAATTCCAGGGTCACCATTAGAGATTCCACACGCTTCTTATTCTTTGTGATATTAATAGTTGGGATTTAATGTTGTATTCAAATATAATGTTATATTCAAAATAACATTAAAAATAATGTTATATTCATTAAAACATTAAAAGTTGGGCATGATAGAATTTGTACATGATGATGACACAAGCATTAATGATGTGGTAGAGAGTGAGAAGGAATGTTTCAGACTAGAGGACATGGGTCAATTCAGTCAGACAGAGGCTTGGAGATTAACTATAATCCACAAGTGCGTGGGTGTGCAACAAATACACAATAAATGGGAAGATATTGAGAGGCTATGCGCCGAAAACCTTTGCTCCAATTCCTGAACACATCTGTCTGGCCCCAGGCTCCCTAGTGTTGGGGATGGTCTTTCAGATGCCCAACCTCTGACTAGTGTATGCTGAGATATATGCACAAACACAGAGTCATAGAGAAGTCCAGCACATAAGCAGGCCCTTCAGCCCATCTAGTCCATGCCAAAGCCATTTAAACTGCCTACTCCCATCGACCTGCAGCAGGACCATATCATGTACCTATCCAAACGTCTCTTCAGCATGAAATCAAGCTCCCACGCACCACTTGTTCTGGCAGCTCATTCCACATTCCCACGACCCCCTGACTGATGACGTTTCCCCTCATGTTGCCCTTAAATTTCTCACCTTTACCTTTAACCCATGACCTCTGGTTGTAGTCCCACCCAACCTTAGTGGAAAAAGCAATTCAAATTTCAAATTTACTTTGAACTTTTGAACCTGTTCCCCATTATCATTGAAAGCTTAGTTGGCTAATTTCTTTTCTTCCTCACTCATGTTGAAAGTGTCAGAGCCTTTTATAAATTTGATTTTCTCAGTGTTTCCTTGTGTGTTTGGTTATGAGTAATGTAAATACTGCCTGTTGGCATTAAACAAGAACGGAGCTGCAATCTGTGAACAATAAGGCGGTAACTAACCTGGCGCCCTCTCATTTCCCATCCAAGGCAAGACGTTTGTTCACATTTTAAATCTATAGGCAAATGGCATTTGGGTTTTCCACGTGATCATCACTGGGAGGAACGTGGGGTTATCTCATTTGTGTGGGCTGGGAAACACTCTGGGCTGATTGGTTCTGGATGCTGTTTATTCTTGGGCTCAGTAGCCACCTGTTCTGGTGCATCTGTACCCTGTACACAGCGGGCATTCTGTGAGGTGGAGGGAGCTCTGCGATGAGAAAAGCCCTCTGGGTCTGCACCACCCTACCCCTGAGGCCTGACCCACAAAGCAGCAGCTCTCTTCCAACCCTGATAAATTTTACTGATAATCTGATGCATTTTAAAAGCTTCAGATAGATTATTAACTGATTTTTTTTCTAATTAATGTACTAGTGGCTAGAGTAATGCTTTACAGCATCAGTGGGGGTTCAATTCCTGCTGCTGTCTGTTAGGAGTTTGTTTGATCCCCCTGTGACTGTTGATATTCTTCCCACAGTCCAAAGATCCACAGGCTGGAGCTGTGGGCATGATACGTTGGCACCAAAAGTGTGGTGACACTTGTGGGCTGTCGCCCACATCCTTGCACTGTTGGTCACCTTTGTTTGTTTGTTCGTTATGTGCCATGTTGTATCACGTGGGCGATCGTGGGCTTTCCTTAACCATGGTTGTTCTTGGCAAAGTTTTCTACAGAAGTAGTTTGCGACTTCCTACTGGGCAGTGCTTTTACAAGACGGGTGACTCCAGCCTTTATCAATACCCTTCAGAGATTGTCTGCTCCCATTGGAGGAAGGGTGAGGAGTTTGATAAAGATTAGCTTTATTTGTCACAAGTATATCGAGAATCGAAGCATACAGTGAAATGCACCAGTTTGTGTCCTCCAACAGTCTGAGGACATGCCGGGGGGGAGGGGGGGCATCTCGCGAATGTCACTACGTTTTTGACACCAACTGCTATGGTTGTGGACTAGTTGTCCCAGAGGCTACGTAGCATCCACGACACGACTACCAGGCTCAAAAGCACTTACCTTCCGCAAGCAGTAAATGACCTCCACCGACCGGCCTCAAAGCCATTACCTTATCATGTCCTGTCAATCACTTTTTGTACGACCAAAGCCTAGCATCACTTTATGGACATTCAAAGTAACTTCAAAGTAAATTTATTATCAAAGTGCATATATGTCATCATATACAACCCTGAGATTCATTTTCTTGTGGACGTAGTCTATATATCTATAGAATAATAACCATAACAGAATAATGAAAGACTGTCCCACTGGGGCGTTCAGCCAGAGTGCAGAAGACAACAAACTGTGCAGATGAGAACAGAAAAAATATTAATAATAAATAAACTAGCAATAAGTAGCAAGAGCATGAGATGAAGACTCCTTGGAAGTGAGTCCATAGGTTGTGGGAACACTTCAGTGATAGGGCGAGTGAAGTTATCCCCTTTGGTTCAAGAGCCTGATGGTTGAAGGGTAATACTGTTCCTGAATCTGGTGGTGTGGGTCCTGAGGCTCTTGTACCTTCTTCCTGATGGCAGCGACAAGAAGAGAGCATGGCCTGGGTGGTGGGGATCCCTGATGATAGATACCGCTTTCCTGGGACAACGCTCTGTGTAGACATGCTCAATGGTTGGAAGGGCTTTATCAATGATGGATGGGGCCATTTCCCATACAAGGGCATTGGTGTTTCCATATCAGGCTGTATGTATCAATGTATATAAGCTATTTTATGTGTATAAATATATATATTTATTTAAATCTTGTTGTTTTTTTTATTATTGTGGTTTTTTTGTTGGTGCTGTATGGGCTGGAGAATAACAATTACTTTGTTCTCCTTCACACTTGTGTGCTGGGAATAGCATTAAACAGTCGAACAATCTTGAACACAGTTTACTGAGGACATTTGAGAATGTGAGAACAACATGAATGTCATTGGCAAAATGGCCAGAGGTGATGGGAGCAAACGGGAGGTGAGTAGTTTGGGTCTCAGATGCATCTTTGTGGGAGGAATGGAGCTGCTTTTTGACAGCTGGGTGGGGATCTGTTAGGACAGAATCTTTGGTACTGAGTGGATCAGGACTGGCTGAATTACTTGTTCCGGGGCGAGTAGACACACGATTGGCCAAATGGCCCCAGTTGTGCTGTAACTGTTCGGAGTCTTTTCTTATCTGTGCAGCCTACTCTGAGGAATGTTCATGCTGACAGGACTGGAGAAAGGGGAAGTGAACGGTTAACCCTGACAGCGATTGCTTTGTGGTGTGTGATCCCCAGAGACGCATGTAGCTTCCTCTTCTGTCCTGTTTATAGTCAGCAGACAATTGATTCATCACACTTCTCTTTCAGTCACTGGTACTATGACTTAAGAAGAGAATTAAAGAGATTATCTTGAATGAATTTCCCCTGCCACTGATACTTGTTTAAACTTTAACCCAAGATCAATATTTACAGAAAGGCAGGTAAAAGAAAGGACACAGTTAGGAGTAATTAGCAAAGCCAAGCCTCTCCCTCAGCTGCTCTCCATGTCTTGGGCTGAGCTGTGTCAAGTACTTCAATTATTAATCCAATGCTTTGCATGTAGGAGTTCACAACTGGTATCGTATAAAACCTGCCCGAGAATTTTAAAAACTGCAGATTAAAAAGTTATGTTCTGAAATAAACTTGGAATACTTTAAATTCCTTTAGCTTTCATCCTTGAGGAGGAATTTCTTTAGCCAGAGGCCAAGTCATTAGGTATATTTAAAGTGAAGGTTGAGAAATTCTTGATTAGTCAGGGCATCAAAAGTTGAGGGGAGAAGACAGGAGAATGGGGTTGAGAGGGATAATAAATCAGCCATGATGGAATGGTGGGGCAGACTCAATGGGCCAAATGGCCTAATTCTATTCCTACGTCTTATGGTCTTATCTGTAGAACTTTGATACAAACAGCACAGGACACTGTAGGGGGGAATGGAGAAAGAGGGTCTTTGAACTGGGAAAAATTACTTTACCTTGTTTTGAGAAGATTTCTGTCTGCCAGGTGTTAGAGTTAATACTGAAATGAGGAGAATTACTTGCTGCAGTATTTTGTTCCTGCAGTTGGTGATACTAGACAGGTCAGACCATTCACACAGTTCTTGGCCGCACTTCATCCTTTCTGTAGAGGGGCAGCTGATCACACAGTTATCTGCAAAGTGTGGGCCTGTGTCACTGGCTGGGCAGTATCTGAGTCCAGGTATTGTGTAGAGCACCAAAATGCATCCTCGTAGGTCTGAGTGCAGCTGGTCCTGACAGCCCTGAGGTAAACCTGCATTTTTGTAGTTGTCTGTAAGTTTCTGGGTCTCCAGGAGAACAGGCAGCAGTGGGTGGCATCGAGCTCCCCCTACCATGTGTTCGCACAGCCTCCGGCAGCCTGAGGGAAAGTGTTTATAAACCAAAACCACAAGCCTAGCTTCAAGCTCAGTCTGCAAATGTGAATGATCCCCATCTCCTGCGAGAACCCTGCAGGAGCAGTTGACAAAACTGAGTAGTAATGACAAAGAGACCTCTTGGCCCATTGTGTTGCAGCTGTTCAGTGTTGGGGCTGCAGCTGAAAGCTTTCGATGCGGTGTCTCACTGGGCAGGTGGGAAATCAGGAGTAGAGATCGATGCGGTGTCTGACTGGGCAGGTGGGAAATCGGGAGTAGAGATCGATGCGGTGTCTCACTGGGAAGGTGGGAAAATCCACTTTCTTTGTATCTGATCTCTCTTTTCTGCCAATTACTTCAAATCTCTCTAGACCTGCTTTTTGACACCTCTAACAGGAATGGCCCCTGCCTATTTGCTAGTCCCCCACTATTTTGAAGATGTTACCTAAATCTCTCCTCATCCTCTGCTCTAACGAAAACAGCCCAAACTTTCCTAACCCTGGTAACTCCATGGGCCTCCTCACATGAATTGCATCTCCTCTACAACACAGTGCTCAGGGTGCTGGCCTAACTAGAGCTGATTTGAGCTTCACTTGAGAGAGGGACCACGGAAAGATCACCACGGCCAGTTTCACAGATTGGTCAAATTCAATGGCAGAATAAGTAAACCCACTGTCAGTGTCCTCTCCTGGGCCAATATTTAATTAATTTATTTAGAGATACAGTGCAGAACAGGCCCTCTGGCCCAGTGAACAGCACTGCCCAGCAACCTACCAATTTAACCCTAGCCTAATTACAGGACGTTTAACAATGCCCAATTAACCTACCAACCAGAACACCTTTGGACTGTGGGAGGAAACTGGAGCACCCAGAGGAAACCCACATACTCACGGCAAGGATGTACAAACTTCTTACAGATGGCGTTGGAATTGAACTCTGAACTCTGACACGCCAAGCTGTAATAGTGTCATACTAACCACTAGGCTACTGTGGCAGCCATCAAAGGCTCTGATTTCTCCTGACCAGTCTAAGTGGGTCTTTACCTCTGTGTCCCATGCCTGAATCTGGAGATGTGAGTCCTGTCTGGTCTGTCACAGCAAGGAATCCTTCTAAGGTGACCTCAGATATTTATTTAAACGTACAGAATAGTAACTAATGCTCCAGCCCAATGAGACTACACCACCAATTAGATCAGTGTAACCAAATGACCTCCCAACCCGTACACCTTTGGAATATGGGACACTCTGAGGAAACTGACTCTCCTTACAGATAGTGGTGGGAATTGAACCAAAGTTATTATGCTAACTGCTACCCTACCGTGGCACCCCAAGCTTCCTTGGAAAACCTGTAACACCCTCGTTGGCCCTGGGCCTGGGCCTCCCAGGAGTCATTGTGATGAGGAGAACATTCCAGGGAGAGCGATTGCCATAGGAACCTCCTTCTGAGCATCATCATCATCACTATGTGCTGTGTTGTATGACCATGTTTGCTCTTGGCAAATTTTTCTTCTGAAGTGCTTTGCCATTTCTTTCTCCTGGGCAGTGTCTTTACAAAACAGGTGACTCTAGCCTTTATCAATGCTCTTCAGAGATTGTCTGCCTGGTGTCAGTGGTCACATAACCAGGACTTGTGATCTGCACCGGCTGCTCATACGACCATCCACCACCTGCTCCCATGGCTTCACGTGACCCTGATCGGGGAGTTAAGCAGGTGCTACACCTTGCCCAAGGGTGACCTGCAGGCTAGCGGAGGGAAGGAGCACCTTACACCTCCTTTGGTAGAGACCTATCTCCACCCCGCCATTCAGGTATCTGAGTGTAGAGTGTAAATCGATTACAGAACAATTCAAAGCAGCCAGCCATCCCGTCAAACACTCTCTAACTTTGCTGAGATAAAGTCTTTAGGGTCCATGGTTGACCTCAGTGGTCACTTCTGAAACAACAGAATAGGAATGGATGTAACTCTCCCTGTGTGAATGGGCAATGGGGGCATTGGACCTGTGAGAGTATTTTATTCTGTGTGAGGCAGGGAAAGAGATGTCTCTCTATAACATGAAGATGACTGAGTTTACAATAGTCTTTGGAATGTGTAGCCTGTGTAGTGTTTTTAAATTAAGCTGGTTAGTCCATAAGGTATAGGAATAGAACAAGGACATTGGCCCATCGAGTCTGCTCCGCCATTTCATCATGGCTGATCCATTTTCCCTCTCAGCCCCAATTCTCCTGCCTTCTCTCCATATCTCTTCATGCCCTGAACAATCAAAACTCTATCAACCTCTGCCCTAAATATACATAAAGATTTGGTCTCTACAGCTGCCTTTGGCAATGAATTCCTCAGATTCATCACTCTCTGGCTAAAGAAATTCCTCCTCATCTTCATTCTAAAGGGACGCCTCTCTATTCTGAGGCTGTGTCCTAGACTCTCCCACTGTAGGAAATATTCTCTGCACTCTATCAAGGCCTTTCACCATTTAATAGGTTTCTAAGAGGTCACCCCTTAGTCTTCTGAATTCCAGTGAATACAGGCCCAGAGCTATCAAACGCTCTTCATATGAGAAGCTGTTCAATCCTAAAGTCATTTTCATGAACCTCCTTTGAAGTCTCTCCAGTGTCAGCAAATCTTTTCATGCTAGGAATTCTCTGCTGATTTTCTTAAACCTAAATCTCAGAGACATTCAAAGCAAAAAAAAACTGAGCTCTGGTTATCTGAAAATAAAAATCAGGGAGTCATATAAAAAGTTGAATTCAATATTCTATAGCTAAGGTTTCAGTTCTTTGTTCTGATGCCCACTTTTTGAAATGACATCTGTTTACTGTGACTCAACAGTCTCATGTCAGTTACAAACCAAAATGGAACAAATATTAATGACCGTCGTCAAGGGAACTAAATGAGCATTCTACACAGCTGACTGTCCATTCCTGAGCTGACCGTCACTCAGTCAGTGCAATGGTCATAGTCTATTTGTCCTTTATAATGCTGTTCTTCCTGTTTATTTATAAAGTTAAACTCTTGCAGCAAAAGCTAGTTTTGTGTGAGCTTCAGAGAGAGAAGCTAAGAGATGAATAAGAAGTTACTGAGGAGAAGAAATCTCCCCAAGTCCGGGAGGTTACTATTCAGCAACATCGCTGAGAGGATTACTGCATCATCGAAGAGTAGGACTCCAAGGTCTAAACATACAGATGAAGAAATGAACCACAGATGAAATTACAAATGCTTTCTGCAGCCAAAGAGCAACAGAGAATGCAGATAATCCAGGGAATCACAAGTAAAATGCTTCGTGAGAGACGGGAGACACGAGCTTTCAGGAGCGACAGGGGTATTTTGTTTTCAATTATAATTGGTTGTTGTCACACTGATATCTTCTTCCTCATCAGGCAGAGAATGCTCTTAAGCAAGTGCATCATTCCACTGAATGTTTGTTCTCTCCCACCCCTCCCTCGTTGGCTCTTGGGGGGCCATCGACTGAGCATGAGCTGGCATTTCTGCAGATAAGCAGTGGTTATGGACGGTCAGCCAGATTTGTAACTTGATCCTTCAATAAATACTTTTACTTGGTTTCATTAAGATTTCTGGAACTCGTGGCCCAGTGTGAATATACTGCAACCATCCAACGTCCGGACTGAGAAATAACCTTGGAGTTAAAGGCCCTTGTAAAACTGGGCCGCACATTCTCACAGCCTCCGAGCCTCAGTGCTGAATTCGGGTGTTGCCTTTGTGGAGTTTGCACATTCTCTCGGCCATGGTGTGGGTTTGTCGTATGCTCCAGTTTTGTCCAACAAGATTAAATTTATCACATGCACGTTCAATCATGAGGTGAAATGCATAGTTTGTGTTGATGACGGACACAGTCGCAAGCTGTTCTGGGGGTTAGCCCTCAATGGGCTTGGAAACCAGATCATCAGAGGAAACCCACACGGTCAAGGAGAGAGTGTACAAACTCCTTACAGACTGCAGTGGGGTTGAACTCTGATCTTAGAGGTGGTGTTGTAAAGCACTGTGCTAGCCACTACACCACTACCACCTGTACTGCGGTTCAGTGAGAAACTTTGTTTTGCGTGCCATCTAAACAGATCGCTTCACTGCACCAGTCCATCAAGGTAGAGTTCATAGAGTTATACAGTACAGAAACAGGCCCTTTGGCCCATCTGTTCCATGCTGGCCAAGGTGCTTCAGCAAAGCTCGGCCCATTTATTTTGTACTCCCAAGGTAGTACGAAGGAAAAGCGATAACAGAATGCAGTGTAGTGTTAGGGTAGGAGAGTCTCGGCACAGAGGCCACAGCCTTAGATTAGAGGGATGTCCATTTAGAACAGAGATGAGGAATCAGAATCGGGATTAATATCCCCAGCATAAGTCGTGAAATTTGTTGTCTTTGCGGCAGCAGTACATTGCAATACCTAATCATAGAGAGAAAGAAAACTGAATTACAGTTGGTTTATATATTAAATAGTTTATTAAATTGTTCATGGTACTGTTCATCGGTTCAATGTCCATTCAGAAATCTAATGGCAGAGGGGAAGAAGCTGTTCCTGAAACATTGAGTGTGTGCTTTCAGGCTTCTGTACCTCCTTCCTGATGGTAGCAATGAGAAGGGGGCTTGTCCCGGGTGATGGGGATCCTTAACGATGGGCACCGCCTTTCTGAGGCATCACTCCTTCAAGATGTCCTGGATACTATGGAAGCTAGTGCTCATGATGGAGGTGACAAAGTTTACAACTCTCTGCAACTTATTTCAACCCTGTGCAGTTGCTGCTTCCCATACCAGATAGTGATACAGCCAGTTAAAGTGCTCTCCATGGTACATCTGTAGAAATTTGCGATTGTCTTTGGTGACAAACCAAATCTCCTCAAACTCCTAATGAAATAAAGCTGCTGTCGTGCCTTCTTTGTAGCTGCATCGATATATTGAGGAGTTTTCTTCAGCCGGAAGGTGGTGAATCTGCCACAGGCAGCTGTGGAGGCTGTATATTTAAAGTGGATGATGATAAGTTTGAGATTGGTCAGGGCACCAAAGGTTATGGTGAGAAGGCAGGAGAATGGGTTTGTGCGGGATAATAAATCAGCTATGATGGAATGGTGGACCAGACTCAATGGGCCGAATGGCCCAATTCTGCTCCTATGTCTTATGGTTTTACTGTCTAAGTAGTAGTAATTTTTGCATTAATTGGGTTTGAATAGTTATTTTCTGTCTTCATCAGGGGCTTGTTCAGTTTAACACAATCTCAGCCCTGCTCTTTCAATAACCATCATTCACAGTTTAGATGGACAGAATGTGCAGACATACTTTACTGGAACAAAACAACAAAACATGGTGATTGGAGGAAAGTATGGGGGGGTGGGATGTCAGAGGTAGGCTTTTTACACAATGGTGGGGGTGTGTTGAGCTATTCGAGGTTGTGGTAGAAGCACATGCAAGTAGGGACATTTCACAGTTCAAAGTAAATTTATTATCAAAGTCATATACAACCTGGAAATTCATTTTCTTGTGGGCATACTCAATAAATCTATAGAATAATAACCATAACAGAATCAATGAAAGACTGCACCAATGTGGGCATTCAATCAGAGTGCAAAAGACAACAAAATGCACAAATACAAAAAGAAAACTAAAAAATAATAATAATACTAAGTAAATAAAGAAGCTATAAATATCAAGAACAGGAGATGAAGAATTCTTGAAAGTGAGTCCACAGGTTGTGGGAACAGTTCGGTGATGGAACAAGGAAAGCTGAGTGAAATTCGGAACTCAGAATTGGGCTTATCGTCACCGGCTTATGTCGTGAAACACAGCAGTAGCAGTACCATGCAATGCACGATAATATACCACAGAGATAAACTACAGTAATCATACATGGTAGATGCATATTGAATAGTTAAATTAAGAACAGTAGTACAAAAACAGAAATAATAACAAAGTAGGGAGGTAGTGTTCGTGGGTTCAATATCCATTCAGAAGTCAGATGGCAGAGGGGAAGAAGCTGTTCCTGAATTTTTGAGTATGTGCCTTCAGGCTTCTATACCTCCTTCCCAACGGTAACAATGAGCAGAAAGTGCATACTGGGTGGTGAGGCTCCCTGACAATGGATGCTGATTTCCTGTGATGTCTTTTTATTTACACGTGCTCAATGGTGAGGAGGACTTTACCCGTGATGAACTGGGCCGTACCACTTACATTTTACAGGATTTTCATTCGAGGGCACTGGTGTTTCCAATCCAGGTTGTGCTGTAGCCAGTCAATATGCTCTCTCAGAGTACACATCAACGGAAGTTTGTCAAAGTTTTAGATGTTACAGAATAAATGTGTATGAGAAAAAAAATGTTACCCAGCCCCCCTCCCCTTAACCCCTCCCCCCTAACATCCCTATTAAAAAAAAGAATTAAAAAAAAGTTTTAGATGTTGCCGAATCTCCACAAACTCCTAAGTAAGTAGAGGTGCTGCTGTGCTTTCTTCGTACGTGCTGGGCTCAGGGCAAGTCCCCCAAAGTAATTGCACCAAGGAATTTAAAGTTGCTGACCCTCTCCAATGAGGACCACTGATTTCCTTCTCCTGAAGGAAATATTGGGATAGTTAAGAGACTCTTAGATAAGCATGTGGATGGTAGAAAAAGGGAGGGCCATGCAGAAGTGAAGGGTTAGGTTGATTTAGGAGTTAAAAGGTGGGCACAACATTGTGGGCCTGTACTGTTCTATGTTTAAGGGCAGTCAGAATGGGGTGAATTGTTCTGCTGGTAACTGGCATGTCTTGTGGGCCAAATGGCCTCCTCTTGTGACACAGTTAGCATCATTCCCTTCCTCTCACCAGTTAACAGAGGTTAACTGATGTAACCCACCGAGGTTACTGAAGTAACTAATTGCTAAAGAAAGCTGACCTTGAATTTTTGGCTGAATTTAACAGGGTAACTTTCCCAAACCTTACACATTCTTCCTTCTTCCTCTCGACTGGATGTTCCACTCCGCTCGTGGTTCCATCATCCTACCCGCCTTTCCCTGCCTCAATGAGACAACCCCATCCAGAACCCCCAACAAGTGCTTCCTAAACACCTCCACATGTCTGTTGTGCGTTTCCCAGTGTAATCTGTTCCCGATTTATTCTCCCAGTTTCTGCCTAATAATATTATAATTCGCTTTCCCCCAATTAAACGCTTTCCCGTAATATCTGCTCCTACCCCTCTCCAAGACGATAGTAAAGGTCAGGGAGTTGTTCCCTCCGCTAGCCTGCGGGTCACTCTTGGGCAAGATGTAGCACCAGCTTCGCCCCCCGGTCAGGGTCACGTGAAGCCATGGGAGCAGCTGGTGCATATCACAAGTCCTGGTTATGCCACCACGATCACCAAGCAGACGGTCTCTGAATGCTGGGGTCACCCGTCTTGTAAAGACCCTGCCCAGAAGAAGGCAAAGGCAAACCAGCTCTGTAGAAAATTTTGCCCAGAACAATCATGGTCAAGACTATATTCGTCCACATCATACGACATGGCACGTAACGATGATTCCAACCAATGAAGAAGAATTATGAAGAAAGCAAGTCTGAATTCAGAAGACTGGACTTGGTGAGATTAATTGGGAGAACTGGGCAGGGACAGGAGGTAATGAAACCAGAAAATGGGCCGAGAGGAAGTAAAATTGTAGACAGATTGTCCAAAATAACTCCTGTCTACTTCAGCAAAAACATCCAGGCCAGTTGGAGTCAATATTTGTGTTCCATTGAACGCTGCTGATAAGGCAATGGGTGTTGCTTCAGTTATCTGTGGTATGTACATGATATTTGTGTTGCCCAAAGCTGACATGCTATTAATAATCAATTAAGCTCCCTGACACACTGTCATGCATAAGTAGTACAGACTTGGGCCCATTCCAGACAGGAAACCCTGACGTCACATCCGATCGTGTTCTGTTGTTCCGTGGACCAGGAAAGATAGGTTCATTTTTGAAAAACAGGCTTGGTTATTGATGCTTTTTTGTTGGCTGTGTAAATCTTTCTTTAACCAATGGGTTACTCCAGTAATCTCTGTCCACTCGTGATGAGAGGAGGAGGGCAATGTTGCAAACTACAACACAAGAGGAGGCTAGCTCCCAGCAGAGGAGTCACCCCCTGTCCGAAGTCCCTGTATCCTTGTAACTTAGCTCGAAGGGCTGGGTGGGCCTGTTTTGCACTGTATCTCAATAAATCAATTTTTTTAAAATCTTTGGGATTTTGGAATACCCAAGGGAAACCCATGCCATCAGAGAGAGAGCATGCAAACTCCACACAGACAGCATTCTGAGAATGGGGTGGAAATGAGTTTGCTTTATTGTGTTGAAAGTACTGTAAATATTTAATGTATCGGCAGGTTGACTGAAGAATGCACAAAGCGAACGTCCATGGTTTGGCCAACTGCAGCAAATTAAATTCAATTACCGGTAGTTGAGAAATTGAAGTTGGAAATCAGTCAGCCTTCCTCAAGTCAGCAGGAAATTTAGGAAAGTTAGAGGTGTACAAGGTGATAAGAGGCATAGATTGAATGGGCAGCCGGAGACACTTCCTAGGGCAGAAATGGCTAATAAGAGGAGCTGGTGTAAATTTAAGGGGATTGGATGAAAGTATGAGGGGGATGTCACAGGCAGGCTTCTTGACACAGAGAGTGGTGGGTGTGTGGAATGTGCTGATGGGCTGGTGGTAGGGGCAGATACGTTAGGGGCATTCAGGAGATGCTTAGATAGGCACAAAGATTATAGAAAAATGGAGGGCTACAGTGGGGGGAAAGGCTTCGATTGATATGAGAGTGGGTTAAAAGGTTGGCACAGCATCATGAGCCGAAGGGCCTGTACTTTGCTGTAGTGTTCAATGTTCTACAAAATCACCACCATCAAAACCAGATACAAATTCACTTCTGAATCCCATACTTCTCCACGCTCTGTCTCCCTCTCCCACTCACACACACACCCATGTACTCTCTCTGTCTCTCTCTTCTCTCTTTCAGACACACACACACACACACACACACACACACGCAGTTTTCTGCCATCAGCTGCACTGATATCATACACAGAACACGGAACAGTACAGGCCCTTCAGCCCACAATGCCTGTGCTGAACATGATGCAAAATTAAGCCATGCCTCTACTGCCTGCACATGATCCATATCCCTCCTTTCCCTGTCTATTCACTTGCTCATCTAAGTGTGTTTGAAACACCACTGCCGTGTCTGTTTAACAGCACCAGGCAGCCCATTGCAGATCCCTACCGCTCTCTGGGTAGAAAACTTGCCCCGCACATCTCCTTTGCAGGCTAAGAAAATTGTCAAAGACATTAAAAAAAATAAGAATAAGGAAATAAGAATAGTCCATAAGACCATGACATAGATGGAGAATTAGGCCATTCGGTCCATCAAGTCTGATCCTCCATTCCATCATGGCTGATCCCGGATCCCACTCAACCCGTACCCCAACCCCAGACAAGTGGTGAAGATGTAAAGTTGTCACCCCCTTTTACTGTCCATGCCTGTCTGTGCTGGGAAAGTGCTGAAAATTTTTAACCTCTCCAGACTGGGTGAGGATGACAGAAGTGCTTCCTTGAGGGGTACTGGGGAACGGAGGGGTGTGATGATAGTTATGCTTATAGTTATACGGGTTATGATGATAGTTATACGGGTTATGCTTACTGGGGATATGGTTCTGGTAAGGCAGTGGCACGCTCGGATGCAGGTCCAAATGGGTCTGAGCAAAGGTATAATTGTTCGTCCTTGATGTCTAGTTATCAACCGCACGACCCTGCTGGATATTAAGGACATCAGGTACTGCAGGCCTGCCCCATCAGTGAGACGCTGGATCGTGGCGGAGCTGAACAAGTTGTGCACCATGTTGCGCAAGGAACAAGTCCCTCGTGCCTCAGGGCTGCTGGAGCCAGCTGGGTGCTGCTGGCTTGGGGGCTGCCCCCACCCACTGGCATTGCTCTCCAGTGTTCACTCAGTGGAAGACAAACAGGATTGTGTACAGTTTGTCTACAGCTCCACTTGTGCAAGATGAGGAAATGCTGTGTGCTTGTTCTTGCAGAAAAATGGCTCCAGGACAACTTCCATGCACCATCAATGTTCAGGCCATACCACACAGGGATTTGGGCTATGTCATCATTACAGTAATTATTGTGATTTGTAATTATTATTATTTTTTGTATTTTTTGTTACTGAATGTTGTTATGCTATCTTGACTGTAATGTGGATCAGATTCCACAGGTTAGTGTGACTGTAGGGGGACAGACACCATCGGTTAGTGTGACTGTAGGGGGACAGACTCGACAGGTTAGTGTGACTGTAGGGGATCAGACTCCACAGGTTAGTGTGACTGTAGGGGGACAGACTCCATCGGTTAGTGTGACTGTAGGGGATCAGACTCGACAGGTGAGTGTGACTGTAGGGGATCAGACTCCACAGGTTAGTGTGACTATAGGGGGACAGACTACATCGGTTAGTGTGACTGTAGGGGATCAGACTCCACAGGTTAGTGTGACTGTAGGGGGACAGACTCCATCGGTTAGTGTGACTGTAGGGGATCAGATTCCACAGGTTAGTGTGACTGTAGGGGATCAGACTCGACAGGTGAGTGTGACTGTAGGGGATCAGACTCCACAGGTTAGTGTGACTATAGGGGGACAGACTCCATCGGTTAGTGTGACTGTAGGGGATCAGACTCCACAGGTTAGTGTGACTATAGGGGATCAGACTCCACAAGTTAGTGTGACTATAGGGGACAGATTCCACAGGTTAGTGTGACTATAGGGGATCAGACTCGACAGGTGAGTGTGACTGTAGGAGGACAGACTCGACAGGTGAGTGTGACTCTAGGGGATCAGACTCGACAGGTGAGTGTGAATCTAGGGGGACAGACTCCATCAGTTGAGTGTGACTCTAGGGGGACAGACTCCACAGGTTAGTGTGACTGTACAGGGTCAGACTCCACAGGTTAGTGTGACTGTAGGGGGACAGACTCCATCAGTTAGTGTGACTATACAGGGTCAGACTCCACAGGTTAGTGTGACTGTAGGGGATCAGACTCGACAGGTGAGTGTGACTCTAGGGGGACAGACGCCACAGGTTAGTGTGACTATAGGGGGACAGACTCCACAGGTTAGTGTGACTGTAGGGGATCAGACTCAACAGGTGAGTGTGACTGTAGGGGATCAGACTCCACAGGTTAGTGTGACTATAGGGGGACAGACTCCATCGGTTAGTGTGACTGTAGGGGATCAGACTCCACAGGTTAGTGTGACTGTAGGGGGACAGACTCCACAGGTTAGTGTGACTGTAGGGGATCAGACTCGACAGGTGAGTGTGACTGTAGGGGATCAGACTCCACAGGTTAGTGTGACTATAGGGGGACAGACTCCATCGGTTAGTGTGACTGTAGGGGATCAGACTCCACAGGTTAGTGTGACTGTAGGGGGACAGACTCCACAGGTTAGTGTGACTCTAGGGGGACAGACTCGACAGGTTAGTGTGACTATAGGGGGACAGACTCCATCGGTTAGTGTGACTGTAGGGGGACAGACTCGACAGGTGAGAGTGACTGTAGGGGATCAGATTCCACAGGTGAGTGTGACTCTAGGGGGACAGACTCCATCAGTTAGTGTGACTCCAGGGGGACAGACTCGACAGGTGAGTGTGACTCTAGGGGGACAGATTCCACAGGTTAGTGTGACTGTAGGGGATCAGACTCCACAGGTTAGTGTGACTGTAGGGGGACAGATTCCACAGGTTAGTGTGACTGTAGGGGGACAGACTCGACAGGTTAGTGTGACTATAGGGGGACAGACTCCATCGGTTAGTGTGACTGTAGGGGGACAGACTCCACAGGTTAGTGTGACTATAGGGGGACAGACTTGACAGGTGAGAGTGACTGTAGGGGATCAGATTCCACAGGTGAGTGTGACTCTAGGAGGACAGACTCCATCAGTTAGTGTGACTCTAGGGGGACAGATTCCACAGGTTAGTGTGACTGTAGGGGGACAGACTCCATCAGTTAGTGTGACTGTAGGGGGACAGACTCCACAGGTTAGTGTGACTCTAGGGGGACAGACTCGACAGGTGAGTGTGACTGTAGGGGATCAGACTCCACAGGTTAGTGTGACTGTACAGGGTCAGACTCCACAGGTTAGTGTGACTGTAGGGGGACAGACTCCATCAGTTAGTGTGACTGTACAGGGTCAGACTCCACAGGTTAGTGTGACTGTAGGGGGACAGACTCCATCAGTTAGTGTGACTGTACAGGGTCAGACTCCACAGGTTAGTGTGACTGTAGGGGGACAGACTCCATCAGTTAGTGTGACTGTACAGGATCAGACTCCACAGGTTAGTGTGACTATAGGGGGACAGATTCCACAGGTTAGTGAGACTGTAGGGGGCAGACTCCACAAGTTAGCGTGACTATAGGGGGTCAGACTCCAGAAGTTTCTGTGACTGTGGGGGGACAGACACTGCAGGTCAGCGTGATTGCAGGGGACATGGGGAAGCGAGCAGGAGCCAGTCAATGTGAGGGTTGTTTTAGATCTGGTATAATCCGGTACATTAACACAAACATCTCAGCAACGTTTAACCTGTAGTGCAGGAGGGGATGCTAGGGCTGAACTATGTCAGTAAAGGAACTTGTTTTTCTGGATGTGCTTAACTTGCCTGAGGAAGCTGGGCCCAGGTTCTAACTGGTTTCATGTCTCCAAGCTGGCGAAATGATTAGTCATTAATAGCTCATGGCTGTAAACTGTACTGTTTCTCCCCCACTGAATCTGCAAGCAGAGTCATTCGCAGGAGAGTACAATTCCTCACACCAGTCCCCCCATGTGGCTATTGCATCCTCTACGGCAGGAGTGAAGCACCGTCCTGTGGTCTGATGTGAAGCCCATTTATCGCAGGGACTCGTTAAAAATGAATGCCACAAATTGGGCAGGAAGCCAATGAAAAATCTCCTGAGTCATAGAGCTGGCCGTTGTGACCTGAACCCATTGTCTTCCATTGATTCTGTTCTGGTTATTATTCTCGGTTTATTGAGTATGCCCACAAGAAAATGAATCTCAGGGTTATACATCATGGCATATATGTACTTCAATAATAAATGTACTTTGAACTGTGAACTCTAATCCTGATGAAAACCTACCCAATCCCTATAAACAGGTCATCTTGTTGTAGTATCCTTACCTCATTCCACCGATTTGCAACAATGAGCGTTATAGGAAGTCATTCCTGCCTGTGGCCATCAAACTTTACAACTCCTCCCAGGAGTGTCAGACACCCTGAGTCAATAGGCTGGTGGTCCTGGACTTATTTCCACTTGGAATAATTTTACTTATTATTATTTAATTATTTATGGTTTTATATTGCTATATTTCTACACTGTTCTTGGTTGGTGCGACTGTAACAAAACCCAATTTCCCTCAGGATCAATAAAGTATGTCTGTCTGTACAAGATGTCATTTTTGGGTTTGGCAATCATGGTAGATGATCCACCACAAAGCCAAACAAGAAGGGAAATTAGGTGGGGTCTAAAGAGGCACAAAGTGACAATTTTATTTAACTTAAAACTTTTCTTAAGACTTAATGCTGAGTTCAAAGTCTGGTGGCTTTCTGTATATGGGTATCAGAGGTGGCTTTCTCTGTTGTGGGACGTATCCCTGAAGTATTGGCTCAGACTGCCTCTCCACTACCACAGCCTGTTCTACTTATTTCTTGCTGCTTGGTATTTCAGCTTTTGTTTCCATCTCTCCGCCCTCATGCCACACCTGTTACGATCCTCTGCTCCCTCCCTAACTGCTCTCAGTAGCGAGCAATAACTTTATCAATAGTTTTTCCCCATGGCATAAGGGAGGCAGAGTGGAGACACATCTCTACCAAAGGAGGTGTAAGGTGCTCCTTCCCTCCACTAGCCTGCAGGTCACCCTTGGACAAGGTGTGGCACCTGCTTAGCCCCCCGGTCAGGGTAACATGAAGCCACAGGAGCAGGTGGTGGATGGTCGTATGAGCAGCCGGTGCAGATCACAAGTCTTGGTTATGCGGCCACTGACACCAGGCAGACAATCTCTGAAGAGCATTGATAAAGGCTAGAGTCACCTGTTTTGTAAAGACACTGCCCAGGAGAAGGCAATGGCAAACCACTTCTGTAGAAAACTTTGCCAAGAACAAGCATGGTCGTGGATGGAGAAAAGAATAAGCAGATTAAAGACAGATGGAAGACAGTGATCACCCACGTCATGTGACGTGGCACACAATGATGATGATGATGATGATCACCATGGCAATGCTGGTCTCACCCTTTCAGAAATATCCCCGTTGTTTCCTCAACCCCTCCACCACTGCCTTTGCCACTTGAAATTGTGTACCACACACAAGATGCTGGAGGAGCTCGCCAGGTCAAGCAGCTTCTGTGGAGGGAAATGATCAGTAGCTGTTTCGGGCCAAGACCCTTCATCGGGACAGCAAATGAAGAGTTGGTTGGGGGGGGGGGGTCAGAAGCCAGAATAAAGAGTTGGGGAGGGGGAGAAGCAGGACCCGGTGGGTGAATGCAAATGAGAGAGGAAAGTCGATGCATGATAACAAGACCTGGAAGTCCTGGGTTGGAAAATCACTGAGGGATGTAGGGGTGGGGCGGGGTTGGGGGGAATGTATATAAATTTAGGCAGCAGAGCAAAGGCAGGGAAAGGGTTAATGATGCCGTGTGTTAATTTGGGAACATTTAATGGTGTGCATTTCAAACAGACTGTTACATCCAAGTCCAGTTCCTGGCCTTCACCTGCTCCTTAGCTACTAAGCCTGGCAGAACTGTTTCTCCTGACAGTTCAAGGGGCAAAGGTGGAATACTGACACCTTAAAACCGGGCAGACGGGGCTCATCGGCCGCGGAGAAGGAAAACTGATCTCTGATATCCGCTGCCTGGAAGCTATACCCACTTATGGGCAAGGCTTTGGGAATAAACCCCAAGGGAAAATCCGGAGCTGGAGTCTCCAATGCTGTCCTGTATTGAATTGAACGCTGACTGGCAACTCCTGTGCCAAGCTGTGTCGGTCTTTGCCGTTCCTTTGGATTCATCAGCTGTGTGGAGAGGGGGAGCCTGCTGCATGGGCAACAGCTTGCTCTCCATATCGTACTGCCCTGGCTTGTGTATCTAGACAGCTAGGATGCAACATGGGGAGTGGTAGTGTAGAGGGTAGCACAACGCTTTACAGTACCAGCGACCCGGGTACAATTCTTACTGCTGTCTGTAAGGAGTTTGTACGTTCTCTCTGTGACTGCGTGGGTTTCCTCCCATGGTCTAATGACACACCGGTTAGTAGGTTAATTGGTCATGGTAGATTGTCCCGCAATTAGGCTAGGGTTAAATTGGGGGATTGCCGGGCGGCATGGCGCAAAGGGCCAGAAGGACCCATTCTGTGTTGTATCTCAATAAATAAATAAACAAACAAACAGACAATTCATTCATTCATTTTAAAAACTTCCATGCTTGACCCCAACCAAAGGAGGTGAGTTTGAAGGAGAGGTTTGTAAGACCGAGCAATGACTCTAGAGTGAATGGAACTACCACAGCTTCGATAGGAGGCAATTCTCCAAGTATAGAGGAAGGAGTAGGCCATTCGGTCCCTCACGTTCATTCACTAATCACCAAGATCATGGCTGACCTCTGCCTCAGCACCACTCTCCTGCACTAACTATTGGTTTATTCCGGACTGGACATAATTCTATCCATAGAGACTGTAGGCAAATGGACGAACACACAGTCTGCTGGAAGAACTCGGTGGGCTGAGCAGCGTCTGTGGGGGAAGGAGGAACTAATGACATTGTGGGTTGAAACCCTGGACCAGGACCTCTTGTCCTCTGCCATCAGGCTTCTGAAAGCCCCATGAACCCAGGAACACTGCCTCAATGCTTGGCTCTTTTTCTGCACCACTTACAGTATATACAGTATATTCTTACTGTAATTTATATTAATATTTTACGAGCTGCACTGTACTCCTGCTGCAAAACAACAAGTTTCGTGATTATGTCAGTGATAATAAACCTGATTCTGATTCCGAATTGGAGAAGGGAGATGGGCGGTGTAGAGTTGGGATTGGGAGGGGTGACACTGAAATCTAATGAAGGGTTTAAGGTGAGAGGCGAGTTGTGCCAGGGCTGGAGGTCCATCCGGAGACTGGAGGAAGTGAGAGGCAGACAGAGGGAGGGAGGGTGAAGGTCAGAGATCGCTGCTGGAGGGAGACAAGCTGAACCACAAAAAATCAGACAAGTAACAGAGGTGAAAATTGGAATGATCTATCATCCACTTTATTATTGAATCAATCCCTGCCTTAAGCACCTGGGCAGAGAATTCCAAAGGTCCCTTAGCCTCTGAGTGAAGACATTATCCCCTCTTCCTCCTTGAATGGCCAACCCTATATTTTGAGACACCATCATGTGGGTGGTGGGGTGGGGATACATTTCTACCAAAGGAGGTGTAAGCACCCCTTCCCTCCACTAGCCTGCAGGTCATGCTAGATGATGGAAGAAGATGCAGGAAGATTGTTTGAAGATGTTGGAGAAGTCCAGAACGAGGGGTCACAGTTTAAGGATAAAGGGGAAGCCTTTTAGGACCGAGATGAGGAAAAACTTCTTCACACAGAGAGTGGTGAATCTGTGGAATTCTCTGCCACAGGAAACAGTTGAGGCCAGTTCATTGGCTATATTTAAGAGGAAGTTAGATATGGCCCTTGTGGCTAAAGGGATCAGGGGGTATGGAGAGAAAGCAGGTACAGGGTTCTGAGTTGGATGATCAGCCATGATCATACTGAATGGCTGTGCAGGCTCAAAGGGCCGAATGGCCTACTCCTGCACCTATTTTCTATGTTTCTATGTCACCCTTGGGCAAGGTGTAGCACCTGCTTAGCCCCCCGATCAGGGTCACGAGAAACCATGGGAGCAGGTGGTGGACGGTCGTATGAGCAGCCGGTGCAGATCACAAGTCCTGGTTATGTGACCACTGACATCAGGCAGACAATCTCTGAAGTGTATTGATAATGGCTGGGGACACCTGTCTTGTAAAGACACTGCCCAGAAGAAAGCAATGGCAAACCACTTCTGTAGAAAAATTTGCCAAGAACAATCATGGTCAGGGAAAGACCATAACTGCCCATGGCTCATAATGAATGAACAAACGACAAACCCCTTGGTTTTTGACACACCATTGAGGGGTGAAGTCCTCTACCCTGTCAAGCCTTGTTTGTGTTTTGTAAGTTTGATTTGTGTGAGATTGCTTGTACTCAGTTCACACGCACTGTCAGTGCAGACGCACCTGACACTCCCAGAGAAACCCATAAACATGAGCTAAAATATGTGACCTCCACCCTGCCAAACCGTCTCAATAATGCAATTACATTCGATGAAGCAATGTCATATGGGTGTGTGGATTAGCTTGTAAGTACTGGTAGTTAAATTTAGAATCATGGAAATGTGTGCACAGGAGGAGGTACTTCATGCCAACTAAAACAGGATCTGTGGAAATGCTGGAAATGTTTGCCAGCAGGGTCTCCCACCTCTCTGTACCGTGGACCTGCAGATTATAGCCTCCTCCCGGGCACCATCTACACACGAGGACACTCTGACTCCAGAGGTGTACAGATGAGAAAAACAAATCAGGGCCACAAACGGCAGCAAAAAACAGTCGGCAGGTCAGACAGCAACAGTGTAAAGGATCAGAATCAGGTTTATTATGACAGAGGTGGCACAGTAGCGTAGTGGTTAGCACACAGCTTTACGGTACAAGCGACATGGGTTCAATTCCCGCCGCCTCCTGTAAGGACTTTGTACCTCCTCCCCATGACCGCATGGGCGCTCCCAGAGAAACCCATACACACACAATTGGTAGGTTAATTGCCCTGTGACTAGGCTGTAATTCAGTCAGGGGGTTTGCTGAGAGGCCTGGCTCAAAGGGCTGGAACAGGCCTGTTCCCTGCTGTATCTCAATAAATAAATAAATGAATCAACAACTGACGCATGCCAAGAAATTTATTGTTTTACAGCAGCTGGACAGTGCAACACACAAACATTGATATGAGATACAATAAGAAATTTACGAGGGGTGATTGATAAGTTCGTGGCCTAATGTAGAAGGAGTCAATTTTAGAAAACCTAGCACATTTATCTTTCAACACAGTCCCCTCCTACATTTACACACTTAGCCCAGCGGTCGTGGAGCATACGGATCCCTTCTTTGTAGAAGTTGGCATCTTGGACCTCCGGAATGGTCTACAGCAGGGGTGATTGATAAGCTCGTGGCCTAAGGATGAAGGAGATGAGTTATATTAACTTCAAAGTTTCAGCATAATCACTCAAAGAGTTGAACTGCATGTGCAGGTAACGGGAGCTGTGTAACTCATCTCCTTCATCCTTAGGACACAAACTTATCAATCATGGATTCAATGTCTGTTCAGAAATCTGATGGCAGAGGGGAAGAAGCTCTTCCTAGAACTTTGAGTGTGTGCCTTCAGGTTCCTGTATCTCCTCTCTGATGGTAGCAATGGGTGGTGGAGGTCCTTAATGATGGATACTGTCTCCTTGAGGCATTGCCTGTTGAAGATTTCTTCGACTGTGGGGAGGTTGGTGCCCACAGCGGTGAAGGCAGAGTTAGTGAATTCAAACAAGCTTAGTGTTTGGGATGTCAGAACCAGGGCAAGCAGATAAACAAGGTAATTTTAAATTGTAGAGAAGGTGGGCGTGTATGTATAGGACAAAGGGAGTATCTGTGACAGGGCAAGGCCTGAGGCGTTCAGAGGGTGTGTTTTGAGCTGCTGATGGAAGGGCTGTGGAGCGTGACCAAGACTGTGCCAGTGCAAAAAGAACTTGGAAATATCACCCATGGATCGGGGTAGAGCTACCATATGCTGATTTGAAAAAGGTACAGTGAGTGAGGGGTCCCAGATTTGGTGAGGGGCAGCAATAAGTCTGGGGAGGAGAGAAGTTGTGCATCTTCCCACAGCAGATGCAATAGCCTCCCTGTTCCCACCATCAAAGCCTTTGTCCTCTCTGTCCCTCCAACAAAATGGTTTCTCTCTCCACAGATGCTGCCTGATCTGCCATGTTTCTCCAGCATATTCTGTTTAATTCAGGTTTACAGGATCTGCAATTTTTGTTACTTTCATCCCAAGTCAAAGCTCTGTTGCTGCACAGACAAGGTGCTGGAGGAATTTTGGGCAATTTAGATTGGCCTGGCCTGTGGATAGTGAGAGACAGCGCTAGAATGGACTGAACTGAATATGTCTGGACTCCTTCATTTTTGTGTTTCTTTGCTGTTTGGACAATTTGTTTTTTTTGTGCATGGAGGGGGATGGGTTCATGTTTTTCTTTGAATGGGCTCCAGGCTTTTCTTTGTTCTGTGGCCGTCTGGAGAAGACGAATCTCAGGGTTGTATACTGCATACATACTTTGCTAATAAATGTACTTTGAACTTTGACATTTCTGTACGGTGCCCGGAATCTCTTCTCTGTCCCTTAACGCTTCCCCATTCACACCTAATGGGCACCCATTTGTCTACCAACCATCACATCATTGGGATGGGGGAGCTCGGGGAACAGCGAGAAGGGGCAAACTCCACGCAAACAGCACCCGGGATCAGAATTGAACCAGGGACTCGGGAGCCGGATGTCTTCCATCACCACACGATGTGTTTGAACCACGGCGAACCAGAGGGCGGATTTATTTATTGAGATACATTGTGGCTTCCGGCCCTTCAAGCCATGCCACGCAGCAATCCCTGATTTAACCCCAGCCTAATCACAAAGACCAATCCACCTACCAACCAGTAGGTCTTTAGACTGTGGGAGGAAACCGGAGCACCCGGAGGAAACCCACGCGGTCAAGGGGAGAACGTACAAACTCCTTACAGGCAGCGGCGGGAATTGAACTCAGCTCACCTGTACTGTAAAGCGTTGTGCTGACCACTGTGGTACCATACTGCCTCTCGATGGTGGGATGTGGGATTTTAATCCTGGAACAATGAATGAGTGAAATTGAGTGTTGTGACGATGGGGGTGGGGTTGGTGGGAGGGGGTGTGGGGTGTATTGTGTAACACTGAAATAATGCTGATCGAGAAGAATCAGGAACAGGTTTATCATCACTGGCGTATCACCGTGAAATTTGTTGTTAAAGTGACAGCAGGACCTTGCATTACATTGTAATAAAAACTGTATTTTACAGGAGGAAGCATATATTAAAAAGTATTAAAGAAGTATTTAAAAAGTTAAAATAAAGAAGTAGTGCATAAGGAGAATAGAAAGCACTGAGGTAGTGTTCATGGGTTCAATGTCCATTCAGACTTCTGATGGCAGAGGGGAAGAACTGAATTGAACTGACTTTATTACTTACATCCTTCATACACATGAGGAGTAAAATTCTTTATGTTACGTCTCCGTCTAAATGTGCAATTTATAGTAATTTATCATAAATAGTATGTACAACAGGACAGTCAATATAACATAGAAATACAATTGTGTCAGCATGAATTATTCAGTCTGACGGTCTGGTGGAAGAAGTTGTATTTCCACTTCTGATCCTTCGATGAGGTCTGGTGTGTCTTCCCTCTTTTTACCCTTTCTGAAGTCATAATCAATTCCCTGGCCTTACTGACGTTGAGTGAAAGGTTGTTGCTGCGGCACCACTCAACCAGCTGATCTGTCTCGCTCCAGTACGCCTTCTCATCACCAATTGAGATTCTGCCAACAATAGTAGTGTTGTCAGTAAAATTATAGATGGCATTTGAGCTATGCCTGGTCATACAGTCATGGCTGTAGAGAGAGTAGAGCAGTGGTTCCTCCTCTCTCTACATTCTCTCTATTAAACAAGCAGTGCAAAAAAAAATAATTTAAAAAAAACAAATAGTGAGTTAGTATAATTAGAATTGAGATTCTTCATCAGGACTGACACATTGACTATTTATTTCCCTCAGAGATGCTGCCTGTCTCCTTAAGGTTGTTATAGCCTGGGGGGGGAGTGGTGAGGAGCTCCCACTGCCTATTCAATGCTCCCAATGGCGTACCTCTCAAACAGTCTTTGACAACCAAGCCCAGTTCCTGGCCTCCACATGTGACTTAGCTACTAAGCCCAGTGGAACATCTACAGATTTTCTCATATTTGTAAGCCCAGTGGAACCATTTCTACTGACAGGAGAAAGGGCAAAGGTGGGTCACTGGCACCTTAACACCAGTCACTTTGGACAGATGGGGCTTATTTGCAGTTCATCTAGGAGAAGGCAAACTCTGATCTCAAACCTCTGCTGCCTTGCAGCTACACCCACTCATGGGGAAGGCTTCGGGAGTAAACCCCGAGGGAAAAATCCGGAGCTGGAGTCCCTATCTTGCATTCATTGCTGACTGGTAACTCCTGCGACCAAACTGTGATGGTCTCTGCCATTCCTTTGGGTTCATCAGATGTGTGGAGAGTGAGAGCCTGCTACATGGCCAACAGCTTGCTCTCCATATCGTACTCTCCAGACTTGCTTATTTAGACAGCTAGGACCCAATATCCATGGTCGAGCCTGACCAGTGGAGGCCTCCGACAGATGCTGTGTGACTTGCTGAGTTCCTCAAATACTCCTGGCCACAAGTTTAATTTTATTTCTGACCAGGGTGTTTCGTTTCCGCTCTCAGGAAGCTTTTGAAACTGCTTAGCCCGTTTCTCAGTTAGGTAAAACAACCAAGTCAGGACAGGGTTGGCTAGAGATATTTCCAATGTCCCTCAAGCTCGTTTGCAATGGCAGAAAGCACCCATAGGCAGGATGGTGAGATGCAGCAGAAGGTATGGTGAAATTAGTGTCATGGTGTAATGCAGCCCAGAAACTGGCTTTCTGCCCATGCTGGCAAAGATTTCCTTCAAAGCTAGCCCTGTTTGCCCATGTTCAGCCAATTTCCCATCCAATGACCTTATCCATTCAGGATAGGTAATAAATTGGATTAGAAATTGGCTTTGTGGGAAAAGCCAGACAGAGGTAGTAGGTGGTCGCCTTTCTGACTGGAGGCCTGTGACTAGTGGAGTGCCACAGGGAACAGTGCCGGGTCTGTTGTTTTTTGTCATCTATATCAATGATCTGGACGATAATGTGGTTAACTGGAGCAGCAAGTTTGTGGATGACACCAAGATTGGGGGTGTAGTGGACAGTGAGGAAGTCTATCATCGCCTGCAGAGGGATCTGCATCAGCTGGAAGTGGCAGACATGAGGGAAATCACTTGTCAGAACTCAGACTGGGCGGAAGAAGTCAATGGGGAAAAGACAGGTAGGACAAATGTATGCCCCTCATTAAGTTAATTATACTTTTGCCATTCATAAATAGCCAGTGATCTTATGGTAAATTGGAACACACCTCAGAATATCTGTGAAATAAGGAAGAAAAGTCTTCCAAGAGGATCACAACTTTGTCAGGGTTTGGTGGCCTGCGTGCCTCAATGACCCGGAGAGCTCTGTTGGCTGGACTCAGGGCTTTGTGCTTTGGCTCTTGGTAGGGTCACCCGTGCCAAACAGGTCAAAGGACGGAGGCCGGATTAAGAGTGGACCATTGGTCCTCCAGGTTCGGGGGTTCAGCTCAGGGCCAACAACCCTGACTGGTAAAACAAAACTGTTAGGGAAACAGGAATGAAGAATCCTTCTACCTCTGAATGCAACAGTATTCCCGAGTCTCCACTCGGGACTCGCATCATGGACAGTGGTGAAAACTGAGGGGAATCTACTGACATGGTGAAGGAGTTACATTGCTGCAGGCAGGGAGTAAATAGGGAAGAAAAGTGGCCAAATTTGCATGAATTCCTGCTCTTTGAAATGTTTTAAATAATTTTGATTGGATACTCTTGCCCTCTCTTTGACTGCGTGCCCCTGTCTATAGAGCTGTTTAAAGCCTGAGATCAAAATAAATTTTATTCATAATAATAAAAAATATTTAGAAGAATAAACTGTGCAAAGCCTCGTTCTTACATTCAGTCACATTATGAAGAGGGGTCTCAGATTGAACTGTTGACTGTTTATTCCTCTCCACAGGCACTCCCTGGCCTGTTGACACTCATGTGCCCCCTGGGGTGGTAATTGAGGGGCTTCCTCATGCAACCCAGCCCCTCCCTCTCTAGTAGTGGAAGAACCCTATCGTGCGGAGCTGCGTGGAATGTTACACAATGTAGGATGGGCCCTGAAGAAGGGTATCAGGCTGAAATGTCAGCTATCATGTTGTGTGTATCTATGGACTTCATTTCCACGGATGCTGCCTGATGTGCTGATTTCCTCCAGCATTTTGTGCGTGTTGAATAGGACGCTGCTGTAGAGAGAATGGAATTTGGCACGCCCCACATTCTACAGGCGGTGGCAGTGAGCAAGCTCGGTCAGCTCAGAGAGACACTCGATCCGGGTGTGTGCAGGGGCACGGAATCGGGGATGTTCTGCATACACTTCTAGATATGCTTGAACTGCGTTGTTTGAACGGAACTGAACTGCTGGACAGAATTGTTTAAAGCAATCAGTGGTGTGGAATTGTAAACGGAAAGCCCTGAAGAGGGAGGGAGATCGTATCACAGCTGATTTTAGCCAGAGGCCGCTAGAACAACAACACACACAAAATGCTGGTGGAACACAGCAGGCCAGGCAGCATTTTGTGTGTGTTGTTATTTGAATTTCCAGCATCTGCAGATTTCCTCGAAGGTGCTAGAAGTTGATTTGAAACTGGAAGCCTTGTTTCTCTGTAGGTTGGTGTTTTTCACACTGAGAGTGGTGAGCGTATGGAATGTGCGGCTAGGGTTGGAGGTAGAGGCAGATACATCAGGGACATTTATGAAGCACATGGATGATAGAAAAAATGGAGGACTGTGTAGGACAGAAGGGTTAGATTGATCTTGGAGTCGGTTAAATGGCCAGCACAACATTGTGGGCTGAAGGGCCTGCACTGTCCCATATTTTATGTTCTATGCAGAACGATGATTGCAGATACATGCAGCCATTTGGGAGACAGCTGTGTGCACTCCAGGTCTGACTTCTGTCTGAGTCCGTGCAGAGCGATAGGGTTCTGCGCTCCAGAGATTGACTCCATTCTCTCTGCTGGGTTGTGACCCTTCTATCCTCGATGCTGCTGGTTCTGATCCCACATCATCCTCATCGGCCTGTTTACTGTGCTTCAGTTATCTGCTAGGACCTGTGGCTAGTGAAGAATTACAGATCTCTGCCAGGGCCCCGGCAATCACCTCCCAGGGCATCTGGGCATTTACCTTTCTCTCAGATGTCTAGCATATCTCTCCTTCCAGGACATCACCACCCTCCTTCTCCTTCTTAGTGAACACAGATGGTAAGATCTCAACTAAGTACTCTACGCCTTTTGTCTTGAATGGTTCCAACTCTTTCCCTAGAGACAACATTCCCTCTAATTTTTTATACAGCTGCGCAGACCAACCGTTGCTCTGAGCAGGAAGTTTTTACATGGCCTGAAAACCCAGTGGCACTTTAAGTATTTTTCTTGTAATATGTATACGGTGAATATTTAGAATGAAAATTGGAAAATCACATACTTTTTAATAATTAATTGCAGGATTTAATGAAACACAGTGCATCAAAGAATATCTTTCACATTTCATGAACTTTTTCTCATCTGCCTTTGTGCCAGCTGTGTGGCAATGAAGGCTACGTGTGTGGGAGCACTGCAGTTACTGTGACCCGCACAGCTTAGAGGGAACAGTGGCCTCGTTACCCTCCTGCCTTTATTATACATACAGAATGATTTGGGACTCACCTTCATTTTGTCTGCCAGTGGTATATCGTGCCCCCTCTGTGCCCTACTCCATTGGTTGTGGAATCAGTTCTGAGTTGAGCTGAGTGTAGTTAGCCACACTGGTTCAGCAGCCTGATGGTTGAAGGCTTGCTCCTCTGTCTCCTTCTGATTGTTACGTCTAAAGTACTCCCCCAGAAACATAATCATCCCTTTTTTGTTTTTAAGTGCTTTACTCCAATGACCCTAATTACTCTCTTGTTACTGCAGTAATTAACACCTCAGTGCCAGCTCCGTTTGAAGGTTCTGCAGCTTGGACTGTTGATTCACAAGTCAAAGAAATGGTTGTTCATCGGGTTAATGTCCCCAGGAACACAGTGTCAACATGAATGGTTCCCTGAGCTGTTATAATATGCACGTCACAAAGGTTCTGATGAAATAATCCAGGGAGTGATGGTGGGAGCACCTGTCGGGAGCTGTGGTCATAGCCCTGAGTATCATTGTCATGGAGGTTCCAGCCACCATTCACAGCAAACTTCCTCTCACCTCTTCAGTCTTGAGGACCCAGACCTAAAGAAGGCTCTCGGCCCGAAACGTCAACTGTTTATTGCAACACACACAAAATGCTGGAGGAGCTCAGCAGGCCAGGCAGCGTCTATGGAAAAGAGTAAACAGTCCATGTTTCGGGCTGAGGCCCTTCTTCAGGACTCGGAGGGAAGGGGGGAGATGCCAGAATTAATAGGTGTGGGGAGGGGAAAGAGGGATAGCTGGAAGGTGATAGGTGAAACCAGGTGGGTGGGAAAGGTGAAGGGCTGGAGAAGGAAGAACCTGATTGGAGAGGAGAGTGGAGAAAGGGAAGGAGGAGGGACAACTGGGGAAGTAATAGGCAAGTGAGAAGAAGTGAAAGGTCAGAGTGGGGAATAGAGGAAGGGTGGGGGAAATGTTTTCACTGGAAGGAGAAATTGATATTCATGCCATCAGGTTGGAGGCTACCCAGATGGAACATAAGGTGTTGCTCCTCCACCTTGAGGGTGGCCTCATCTCGGCACGCTGGAACAGGAATGGGCCACCGAAATGTTTGCAACTGTTTATTCCTCTCGTAGATGCTGTCTGGCTTGCTGAGTTCCTCCATCGTCCTGCGTTTATTGCATGAGACTCGAGGTGGCTCTTTCTTGAAGTATACTCCTCAACACCCCAGATTTCCTCACTCTAACTAGGCAGATCGTTAATCGCACTCTTCTCTGAAGCACACAATATGATACTTTGAGCAGTTGTTTCAAACAAGGTAACAAGTGCAGAGTGCTTTGACAGTTTCTCTTGTTAAGGATTTTGGAAATGTAGAGTGGAGAGAGATCAGAATCAGGTTTATTATCTCTGACTTACACTCAGTGACCGCTTTATCAGTTACACCTGTACACCTGCTCATTAATGTAGATATCTAATCAGCCAATCACATGGCAGCAACTCAAGGCATAAAACCATGCAGACATGTCACGAGGTTCAGTTGTTGTTCAGAGCAAATATCAGAATGGGGAAGAACTGTGACCTAAGTTACCTTGACCCTGGAATGATTGTTGGTGCCAGACAGTGTGGTTTGAGTATCTCAGAAACTGCTGATCTCCTGGGATTTTCACACACAACAGTCTCCAGAGTTTACAGAGAATGTGTGTGAAAAACAAAAAAAAAAAATCCAGTGATCAGCAGTTAATGAGAGAGATCAGCACGGTAGTGTAGTGGTTAGCACAACACTTTACAGTACCAGTGACCCGGGTTCAATTCCCATCGCACGGTAGTGTAGTGGTTAACACAACATTTTACAGTACCAGTGACCGGGTTCAATTCCCATCACACAGTAGTGTAGTGGTTAGCACAACATTTTACGGTACCAGTGACCGGGTTCAATTCCCATCACACGGTAGTGTAGTGGTTAGCACAACATTTTACGGTACCAGTGACCGGGTTCAATTCCCATCACACGGTAGTGTAGTGGTTAGCACAACATTTTACGGTACCAGTGACCGGGTTCAATTCCCATCACACGGTAGTGTAGTGGTTAGCACAACACTTTACAGTACCAGTGACCGGGTTCAATTCCCATCACACGGTAGTGTAGTGGTTAACACAACATTTTACAGTACCAGTGACCGGGTTCAATTCCCATCACACGGTAGTGTAGTGGTTAGCACAACACTTTACAGTACCAGTGACCGGGTTCAATTCCCATCACACGGTAGTGTAGTGGTTAACACAACATTTTACAGTACCAGTGACCGGGTTCAATTCCCATCACACGGTAGTGTAGTGGTTAGCACAACATTTTACAGTACCAGTGACCGGGTTCAATTCCCATCACACGGTAGTGTAGTGGTTAGCACAACATTTTACAGTACCAGTGACCGGGTTCAATTCCCATCACACGGTAGTGTAGTGGTTAGCACAACATTTTACAGTACCAGTGACCGGGTTCAATTCCCATCACACGGTAGTGTAGTGGTTAACACAACATTTTACAGTACCAGTGACCCGGGTTCAATTCCCATCACACGGTAGTGTAGTGGTTAGCACAATGTTTACAGTACCAGTGACCGGGTTCAATTCCCATCACACGGTAGTGTAGTGGTTAGCACAACGTTTTACAGTACCAGTGACCCGGGTTCAATTCCCATCACACGGTAGTGTAGTGGTTAACACAACACTTTACAGTACCAGTGACCCGGGTTCAATTCCCATCACACGGTAGTGTAGTGGTTAACACAACACTTTACAGTACCAGTGACCCGGGTTCAATTCCCATCACACGGTAGTGTAGTGGTTAGCACAACGTTTTACAGTACCAGTGACCGGGTTCAATTCCCATCACACGGTAGTGTAGTGGTTAGCACAACGTTTTACAGTACCAGTGACCCGGGTTCAATTCCCATCACACGGTAGTGTAGTGGTTAACACAACACTTTACAGTACCAGTGACCGGGTTCAATTCCCATCACACGGTAGTGTAGTGGTTAGCACAACATTTTACAGTACCAGTGACCCGGGTTCAATTCCCATCACACGGTAGTGTAGTGGTTAGCACAACATTTTACAGTACCAGTGACCCGGGTTCAATTCCCATCACACGGTAGTGTAGTGGTTAGCACAACATTTTACAGTACCAGTGACCCGGGTTCAATTCCCATCACACGGTAGTGTAGTGGTTAGCACAACATTTTACAGTACCAGTGACCGGGTTCAATTCCCATCGCACGGTAGTGTAGTGGTTAGCACAACGCTTTACAGTACCAGTGACCCGGGTTCAATTCCTGCCCCTACCTGTAAGGAGTTTGTACGTTCTCCCCGTGATCACGTGGGTTTCCTCCGGATGCTCCAGTTTCCTCTCACAGTCCAATGGCACACTGGGCGGCAGATTAATTGGTCACTGTAAATGGTCCTGTGATTAGGCCAGGGTTAAATCAGGAGTCACTGGGTGGCATGGCTCGAAGGGCTGAGAAGGTCTATTCCGTGATGTATTCCGATAAATTAATAGGTCAGAGGAGAATGGCCAGACTGGTTCAAGCTGACAGGAAGGTGACAGTAACTCAAATAACCATGCGTTACAACAGTGATGTGCAGAAGAGCATCTCTGAATGCACAACACGTCAAACCTGGGAGTGGACGGGCTACAGCAGCAGAAAATCACAACCATATACCTCCTTTATTAGGTACAGTGTACCCACTGAATGAATGTCACACAACAGTGCAGTGGAAAACATAAAATTTACTGTAAATTACAAAAATAAATAAATTTTGCAGAAGAGGAATAGTGCGAGCTGTATTCGTGGGTTCATGGACCATTCATAATGCAAGCTGATGACGCCTGTCTCAGGTAACTCCCACAGCTTTCTCTCCAGATTCATTTAGTTCTTTCTGAGATCCCTGGTTATTTTTGTGTTCGGAAAAGTCTAACCCTGCCATGGTTCTGGCATTAGCTCACTCTGGCACTGGCTGGCTCACTTCCTTAGGAACAGAATCAGAATCAGGTTTATCATCACCGGCATGTGTCGTGAAATTTGTTAACTTAGCAGCAGCAGTTCAATGCAATACATAATATAGAAGAAAAAAAGTAAAAATAAATACATAAATCGATTACAGTATATGTATATTGAATAGATAAAACACTGTGCAAAAATGGAAACAAAAAATTTTAATCAGGTAGTGTTCACGGGTTCAATATCCATTTAGGAATCGGATGGTAGGGGGGAAGAGGCTGTTCCTGAATCACCGAGTGTGTACCTTCTACCTGATGGTAACAGTGAGAAAAGGGCATGCCCCTGGTGCTGGAAGTCCTTAATAATGGACGCTGCCCAAGACACCACTCCTTGAAGGTGTCCTGGGTACTTTGTAGGCTAGTACCCAAGATGGAGCTGACTAGATTTACAACATTCTGCAGCTTCTTTCAGTCCTGTGCAGTAGCCCCCCCCCCCCCCCCCACCATACCAGACAGTGACACAGCTTGTCAGAACATCTATAGAAGTTCATGGTACATCTATAGAAGTTTTTGTGTGTATTTGTTGACATCTTCAAACTCCTAATGAAGTATAGTTGCTGTCTTGCCTTCTTTATAACTACATCAATATGTTGGATGCTGTTTTCCCACTGTTGGTTTCGGTGACAATTTCAGCTTTGTATATCTTATCACAATTAGATACAATAAAGGTATCAGTGGTTGCTGTAATGATCACTCAGAGTTAATCTTGCTCCCCCAGCAAATCTTTGAACCGTCTGACTCAGCCAGTTAATCATCAACAAAAGAGATTCTGCAGATGCTGGAAATCCAGAACAAAACACACACACACATAGAATGTGGGAGGAACTCAGCAGGTCAGGCAGTGGAGAGGTTTAAGTAGTTGGACATTTTGGTCCTGATGAAGGGTCTCGGTCTCAAACATTGACTCTTTATTCCCTTCCATAGATGCTGCCTGACCTGCTGGGTTCCTCCCGATATTCTGTGTGTGTGTCATCCAATTAATCACCCACTTGCCCTTTGACCTTCATATCTGTTATTGTTGCTGCAAATCTATGTCAAAAAGAGTGACAAAACCAACAGTGACTCTTTCAAATGGCAACTCATTTCCATGTGCTTCTCTGTCAACTCATGGAATTAAAATGGCCGGCCACACATCCCAGAAGGTTCAGCTGGATAAACAGATCTGAGCTGGAAACTCCCTGGATAATTACATCTAATCTAATTAAAGATATTTGGTTTTCAGTGGCTGCTTTGGAATAAACATAACAAGATCTTTTTTTTAGACTTTTAAGCCTGTCTTGTGGAAAGTATTGCCAATCAGTAATTAAATGAACTGCTTCTAACGAATGTGGCTTCAATTAAAAAAGGAGAAGCGGCACTTGGGATTTGATTCTGAAGAGGTTATAGTGGGCCCGGCGTGGGTTGAGTGGCTAGGGACTAACTGCGTGGTTGGAAGCTGAGTGTTCACTTAAACCAGGGCCCAGACTGCCCAGACCTGAGTTACGTTGTCAATGGGTTCTCCAAGATAAAGCTGAGAAACTTTTCAAAGTTATTTGCCTGAGGAACTCAGTAAGTCAGGTATCATGTTCTGCCATGATAAGACCACTCTCAGATTGAAGGAGAAACACCTCATATTCTGTTTGGACAGCCATCAACCTGAAAGCATGAGCACTGATCTCTCTAACTTCCAGTAATTTCTCTCCACCCCCCCATCTCTTTTTCCATTCCCCACTCTCACCCCTTCTCCTCACCTGCCCATCACCTCTCTCTGATGCTCTTCCCCCTTCCCTTTCTCCCATGGTCCTCTCTCCTCTCCTATCAGATTCCTTCTTTCTCAGCCCTTTACTTCTTCCACCAATCACCTCCCACCTTCTTACTTCATCCCCATCCCCTGGTCTCACTGATCACCTCCCAGCATGTACTGCACCTTCTCATTCGGCTTCTTCCCCCTTCCTTTCCAGACCTGATGAAGGGCCTCGGCTGGAAACTTCAAAGATTCCTTTCCATAGATGCTCCCTGACCAGCATTTGCAGAACCTCCTGTGTTTATAAAATATTACAATTACAGAGAAAGAGCAGCGTCGGTAGACAATAAGGTGCAAACTCAAAATGAGGAACATCATGAGCTCAGGAATCCATCTTATTGTAGAAGTGAACCTTACAATAGTCTTACAGTAGCGGGGTAGAAGCTGTCTCTGTGCCTGGTGGTACGTGTTTTCAGACTCTTTGTATCTTCTGCCCAATGGGAGATGGAAGAAGAGTGGGCCATTGATTACATTGATTGCTTTGTGAGACAGAAGGAAGCGTAGTCAGATTCCATGGAAGGGAGGATGGTTTCCGCGATGTGCTGAGCTGTATCACCATGTTGCAGCTGCTTGCAGTCATGGACAAGGTAGCTGTCATGCCAAGCCGTGGTGTATCTGCAGAGGATGCTTTCTATGGCGTAACGATACGAAATGGTAAGGGTCAAAGGGGATAGGCCAGATTTCTTTACTTCCTAAGGAAGTAGAGGCTTTGGCGAGCTTTCTTGGCTGTGGCATCAATGTGGTTGGACCAGGGCAGGCTATTGGTGATGTTCACACCTAGGAACTTGAAGCTCTTAACCCCCTCAACCTCAACACTGCTGATGTAGACAGAGGCTCATGCATTAACCTTTCCTTTTTCTGTTCTGATGACATTGAGGCAAAATTTCTCTCTCTCTCCCTCCATCTATTCGATATTTCAAATGCAACCCACTACGGTGGTGTCGTCTGCAATTTGTAGATGGAGTTGTGAGTATATAGGGAGTAGGGTAGAGGGTTAAGGATGTAATCTCCTGGACATCGGTGTTGAGGATAACCATGGTGGAGGTGTTGCTCCCTGGTCATACTGATTTACGTCTGTTTGTCAGGAAGTCAATGGTCCAGTTACAAAGAGAAGTGTTGAATCTCAGGTCTAGGAGTTGGGAGATCAGTTCACCTGGAATTACAGTACTGATACCAACTCAACCTACAAGTTACCCTTTAGGGAGTCCTGCTCGAGGACTCTCAAATCCCTTTGCACCTCAGATTTTTGAATTTTTTTCCCCATTTATAACTACAGTGTAGATACAGGAGACCGACGGCCCACACTCATTGATTTAGGAACAGTTTCTTCCCCTGCACCATCAGATTTCTGAACAGAACCCATAAACACCACCTCAAGTATTCTTCTTTTGCACTGTTTCTTTATTTTTGTAACTTAGCCTAGTAGCCTAGTGGCTGGTGTAACACTATTACAACATCAGCACCCACGGATTAGGGTTCAATTTCCACTGCAGCCTGTAAGGAGTTTGTACATTCTCCCTGTGACTGTGTGGGTTCTCCAGTTCCCCCTCACATTCCAATGACATGTGGGTTAGAGTTAGAAAGCTGTGGGCATGCTAGGTTGGCACTGGAAACATGGTGACCCTGGTGGACTGCCCAGCACATTCCTTGCTGATTTGATTTGACACAAACAACACAGTTGCTTGTATATTTTGATGTACATGTGACAAATAAAGCTAATCTTTAAAATCTTTATGGTGAAGTTTATGTAACGCACTGTACTGCTGCTCTAAAACAAGAGATTACACGGCAGGTCATATTGAATACTGCTGTCACCAAACAAGAAACAGTCCACCCGTGCGCATTTCACATCATAGTTGTGGACTTTAGTCAGGGTTGTTTGAAGAAATTGCTGCCCATTTATCATCAGCATATCACCTGTAGCACCAGGGGTCCAAACACACTGGACCACTGCAATACTACAGTAAGGAATGCCTGCAGTTCCATGCCCAGATCACACTTCAGGAAATCTGATCACTTGGCTGTCTTTCTCCAACCTGTGGACAGGCAGAGGCTAAAGAGCAAGGCTCCAGAGATTAGGGGAACAAAGAGGTGGTCGTGGGAGGCAGAGGAACGGCTATGGGATTCCTCTGATTCAGTCGGCTGGGTTGTGCTCAAGGACTCATCTGTGGATCTGAACTTATACCATGGTTGTCACGAACGTTATTAAAACAGTTGTAGGTGAGTGTGTCCTCGCAAAATCATTCAGTGTCCTCCCCAATCGGAAGCCCTGGATGAAACATGAGATCCACAACCTGCTGAGGGTCAGATCAGAGGCATTCAGGTCTGGTGACCAAGAAGGGTACAGGAGGTCCAGGTAGGATCTCTGGGAAGCCGTCTCACAGGCAACGTGGCAATTCCACAGTAAACTTGAAGGGTGGTCAGCAGTTGTGGTAAGGCTTGAATGCTATCACCTCTTATAAAGTTAAACAAAGTGACAACGGGGCTGAACTTCCAGACAAGCTCCAGGCCTTCTGTGCTCACCTTGACTATCAAAACATGGAGGAACCATCGTGAATGCCCATAGTCCCTGATGACCCTGTGACTTCAGTCTCTGAGGCCGACATAAAAGCAGCATTCAGGAGGGTGAACCCACGGAAAGCATCTGGCCCAGACAGATACCCGAGCTAGAACTGAAGACCTGCACTGATCAGCTGGCAGGAGTGTTCACTGATATCTTTAACCTCTCACTCCACCTGCTTCAAGCAGGCTTCAATCGTGCCGGTGTCTAAGAAGAACATGGTAACCTGCTTCAATGGCTGCTGCCCAGCAGCACTTCCATCAACTGGGATGAAGGGCTTTGAGAGGTTGGTGATGAAACATATCAACCCCCGCCTGAGAAGTGATTTGGATCTACTCCAATTTGCCTACCGAAGCAACAGGTTCCACAGCAGATGCCATCTCATTGGCTCTTCTCTCAATCCTGGGACATCTGGACAGCAAATTTGCATACATCAGGATGCCCTTTATCGACTACAGCTTGGCATTCGATATCAGCATCCCCTCAAAACCAATAAGCTTCAAGACCTATGCCGCTGCAATACCTCCTTGTGTAATTGGAGCCTCGATTTCTGAAGTTGTACACCCCAGTCTGTTTGGATTGGCAACATCTTCTCCACTATCTCCATGAGCACAGGTGAACCACAAGACTGTGTACTTAGCTTCCTGTTCTACTCACTTTACACTGTGTGGCTGAGCACAGCTCCAATGTCATATTTAGGTTTGCTGATGAAATCACAATCACTGGCTGAATCAGTATATAGGAGGGAGATTGAAAACCTGGCTGAGTGGTGGCACAACAACAACTTCTTACTCAGTGTCAGCAAGACCAAGGAGCTGATTATTGGCTTCAGGAGGAGGAAACTGGAAGTCCATGAGCCAGTCCTCATCGGGGGATCAGAGGCGGAGAGGGATCGCAACTTTAAATTCCTAGTTGTTACTATTTCAGAGGATCTGAACTGAGCCAGCATGTAAGTGCAACAATGAAGATAACACGGCGGTGTCACTTCCTCTGCAGAGACTTGGCATGACATCTAAAACTTTGACAAACTTGTATAGATGTGTGGTAGAGAGAATATTGACAGGCTGGATCACAGCCTGTTATGGAAACACCAATACCCTTGAACAGAAAATCCTACAAGGTTGTGTTTATGACCCAATCCATCGCAGGTAAAGCCCTCTCCACCACTGAGCTCATCCATACAAATCAGAATCAGAATCAGGTTTATTATCACCAGCATGTGATGTGAAATTTGTTAACTTAGCAGCAGCGGTTCAATGTAATACGTAATCTAGCAGAGAGAAAAAATAAAAATAATACTAACAATAAAAACAAGTAAATCAATTAAGTATAGTGAATAGATTTTAAAAATGTGCAAAAACAGAAATACTGTATATTTTTAAAAAAGAGAGATAGTGTAAAAGATTCAATGTCCATTTAGGAATCGGACAGTGGAGGGGAAGAAGCTGTTCCTGAATCACTGAGTGTGTGCCTTCAGGCTTCTGTACCCCCTACCTAATGGTGACAGTGAGAAAAAGCCATGCCCTGGATGCTGGAGGTCCTTAATAATGGATGCTGCCTTTCTGAGACACCGCTCCCCAAAGATGTCCTGGGTACTTTGTAGGCTGGTACCCAAGATGGAGTTGACTAGATTTACAACTTTCTGCAGCTTCTTTCGGGCCTGTGCAGTAGCCCCTCCATACCAGACAGAGATGAGCCTGTCAGAATGCTCTCCACAGTACAACTATAGAAGTTTTTGAGTGTATTTGTTGACATGCCAAATCTCTTCAAACTCCTAATAAAGTATAGCTGCCGTCTTGCCTTCTTTATAACTACATCGATATGTTGGGACCAGGTTAGATCCTCAGAGATCTTGACACCCAGGAACTTGAAACTGCTCACTCTCTCCACTTCTGATCCCTCTATGAGGATTGGTATGTGTTCCTTCCTCTTACCCTTCCTGAAGTCCACAATCAGCTCTTTCGTCTTAATGACTCAGAAAAGCAGCACCCATCATCAGAGACCCCCACCATTCGGGTCATGCTCTCTTCTTGCCGCTGCCATCAGGAAGAAGGTACAGGAGTCTCAGGAACAGTTCATGACTAGGTTCAGGGACAGTCATTACCCCTCAACTGTCAGGTTCTTGAACCAGAGGGGTTAACTCCTCTCAACTTCACTCACCCCAACACTGAATTGTTCCTACAACCTATGGACTCACTTTCAATGGCGCTTTACCTCATGTTCTCGATACTTATTGCTTATTTATTGTTATTACTTCTTCCATATTTGCAGTTTGTTGTCTTTAGCACGCTGGTTGGTTGTCCATCCTGTAGGGTGCGGTCTTTCATTGATTCCATTATGTTTTTTGGATTTACTGAGTATGCCTGCAAGAAAATGAATCTCAGGGTTCTATATGGTGACATATATGTACTTTGCTAATAAACTTACATTGAACTTTGATAGTAAACCTGATTCTGATTCTCTGCACTTTTACTGTCTGGCTGCTGATGGTTTGGATTCTGAGCTGTAGATGTGGCCAGGAAATATTTCTGAAGATTGTTCCCCACCCCTCTTCCCCCCACAATCGAGCCGGAGTCCTGTGGTGTAGCAGGTCATTTTCTGTGTGAAGTGTTCTGTTGGCTTGGAGGAGATCCCGCCAGGCAGTCAGTTCACCATTTTGTCAAGCCTGCCCCCTGTTGGCACTTGGAGGCTTTGCAGCATCATCAGTCCATTTTGCAGACACAAGAGTCTGCAGGAGCTGCATCTGGAGCCCAGATGCTGAAGGAACCCAACAGCTGGAGCAGCATCAGTGGAGGGAAAGGGACGGTGGGGTTGAGTCCCTGGATCAGAACTGAGAGCGTAGAGAGCAGATAGTCGGCGTGTGGAAGTGAGGGAGCAGATGGCTGTGGGAGGGGTGGAGATAGTGAAAGGGGATGTTTGTACTTTGTTGTCCTGCATGGCAGCACGACAGCGTACTGGGGCCTGTGTAACGCTGCATAACATCAACGGCCTGGTCCAATTCTGCCGCTGTCTGCAAGGAGTTTGTACGTTCTCCCCGTGAACATATGTGTCACCTCCGGGTGCTCTGGTTTCTTCCCATGGTCCAAAGACGTATGGTTTGGGGTTAGTGAGTCGTGGGTGTGTTATGTTGGTGTCAGAAGCACGGTGACACTTGCGGGCGGCCCCCAGCACATCCTCACACTGTTGGCTGTTAACACAAACCAATGCATTTCACTGTATGTTTCGATGCTTCGCTGTACACGTGACAGACGAAACTCACCTGAACCTGGAAGTCATTGAGCCTTGGGCTGTAATTTTAACTCTGAAAGCTGTTGAGATCCAGTCGACTAGGTCGACAGGAAAAATTTCCTTCAGAGGGTAAGTGGGCAACCGGCTGTCTGGGTTCTCCCTTCTTCTCCTCAACACGGGCTTCTGTAGATGCCAAACCTGCTCTGCACAGCTTTATTCCTGAGGAATTCCTCCTTGAGACTCGCTCTCTCTTTCCCTGCCAGCAGTCCTCTGCCTCTCACACCAACCCCAGCCCAACACTCTACCAGGGGTTGAAACAGGTGTAACCTGCCCTGTTCTCCTGCCAAATAGCTTGTTGCTCACTGGTGCTAGATCACGTTTGGTCAGACCATGTTTGGAGTATTGTGAGCAGTTTCGGGCCCCTTATCTGAGAAAGGATGGGCTGGCATTGGAGAGAGTCCAGAGGAGGTTCGCAAGAATGATTCCAGCAATGAAAACTTGACATATGAGGAGTGTTTGATGGCTCTGGGCCTGTACTCGCTGGAGTTTATTATAAAGAGGAGGGATCTCATTGAAACCTATTGAATATTGAAAGGAATGCACACAAAATGCTGGAGGAACTCAGCAGATCAGGCAGCGTCTATGGAAATGAACTAATAATCGATGTTTCGGGTCGATACCCTTCTTCAGGACTGGAAAGAAAGGGGGCAGACACCAGAATAAAAAGGTGGGGGGTGGGGAAGGGAAACTAGGTGGAAGGTGAGAGGTGAAGCCGGGTGGATGGGAAAGGTAAAGGGCTGGAGAAGAAGGAGTCTGATGGGAGAGGAGAGTGGACTGTAGGAGGAAGGGAAGGAGGATGGGATCCAGGGGGAGGTGATAGGCAGGAGAGACGAGGCAAGAGAATAGAGTGGGGAGTAAAAGAAGAAAGGAGGGGAGGGGATTTTTTTTAACCGAGGGAAAATTAATATTCATGTCATCAGGTTGGAGTCTAGACAGACAGAATATATAGTGTTGCTGCTGCACCAGAGGGTGGTGAATCTATGGAATTCATGGCCACAGACAGCTGTGGAGTCCAAGTCATTGGGTATATTTAAAGTGGAGGTTGATAAGTTCTTGATTAGTCAGGGTGTCAAAAGTTACAGGGAGAAGGCAAGAGAATGGGTTGAGAGAGATAATAAATCAGCCATGATGGAATAGCAGAGCAGACTCAATGGGCTGAGTGGCCTAATTCTACTCCTGTGTCTTATCCCCTAAATGCTATTAACATCAGCCTTCAGGTGCCTGGGATATCTGAGGTCTGGTGACGAATGGGTGACCTCTCTCCGAGAACCTCGGCCCGCGGACATGTGCAGCCGATCCCCGTCCCGTGTGCCTTTGGTGTGTAGGCACAGCACAGTCAGGCCTGCAGAAACGTGAGGGGAAGGCTGGAGCCTGCTGACGTTGGTGAAAGGACCACTCCCACCACTCATGTACCCTCTGCAGCAGAAGGTCATTAAAGATTAAAGAGGATTTACAAGCTTAACATCAGCTGCTTGTCGCGTTAGTGTTAAAGCATCTCTGTTTCAGACCTCGTTAATTCAGAAACCTTGGACATATTTTTTCTGACCATTTCCTATTAGTGAACTATGTAAAACTGAGTGTGTTCTTTCAAAATACCATGAGCACCAGAGCTGACAGGGACTCACCTTCCTCCTCACTGTCTGTTAAGTGGGTGATACGTGTTTGGTGCATCGGAGCACCTGTTGGTGTGTCTGGGTTGAAATTACCAGAGGCCTCTGTTGGTCAGGATCAACCATGGATGTTGTGTCCTAGCTGTCGAGATATTTATTCAAACGAGAGGACATGATTTGAGAGTTAGGGGGCAAAAGTTTAAGGGAAACACGAGGGGGTATTTCTTTACTCAGAGAGTGATAGCTGTGTGGAATGAGCTTCCTGTAGAAGTAGTAGAGGCCAGTTCAGTTGTGTCATTTAAGATAAAATTGGATAGGTATATGGACAGGAAAGGAGTGGAGGGTTATGGGCTGAGCGCGGGTAGGTGGGATTAGGTGAGATTAAGAGTTCGGCACGGACTAGGAGGGCCGGAATGGCCTGTTTCTGTGCTGTGATTGTTATATGGCTATATGGTTATACACGAGCCAGGGCAGTACAATATGGAGAGCAAGCTTTTCCCACGTACTGCAGCAAGCTCCCCCTCTCTCAAGTCTTCGACTTGGAGGCCAGACCTGTGTGCAACATTTCAACACCCCAAACTGTCCTTCCAGGTGAGGCGACGCTTCACCTGTGAGTCTGTTGGGGTCATCTACTGTATCTGGTGCTCCCAGTGCGGCCTCCTGTATATCAGTGAGACCCAACGTAGATTCGTAGACCGCTTCTCTCAGCACCATCCCGCTTTTTCCATCAGAGAAAGCGGGATCTCCCAGTGGACACCCATTTTAATTCTGCTTCCCATTCCAACATGTCAGTCCATGACCTCCTCTACTGTTGCAATGAGACCACACTCAGGTTGGAGGAGCAACACCTTGTACTCCATCTGGGTAACCTCCAAGCTGATGGCATGAATATCGATTTCTCCAACTTCCAGTAATCCACCCTCCCCTCAACATCTCCCATCCCCTTTTCCCTCTCTCACCTCATCTCCTTACCTGCCCATCACTTTCCTCTGGTGCTCCTCCCCCTTTTCTTTCTTCTGTGGCCTTCTACCTTCTCCTATCAGACTCCCCTTTCTCTAGCCTGTATCTCTTCTACCAAGCAACATCCAGCTTTTTACTTCAAGCCTCCCCCTCTCCCGGTTTCACCGATCACCTCGTGTTTCTTCCTCCCCTCCCTCCGACTTCTTACTCTGACTCCTCATCTTTTTTCACCAGTCCTGCTGAAGGTTCTCGGCCCGAAACATCGACTGTTTACTCTTTTCCATAGATGCTGCCTGGCCTGCTGAGTTCCTCCAGCATTTTGTGTGTGCTGCTTGGATTTTCAGCACCTGCTCTCACACTCACATCAAGTGGAGTTTATTCCCATATGCACAAATCTTGCACGTTATCAATTACCTGCACTGGACTTTCCCAGTGGCTGTTATTGCTTTACCTTGTTCCACCTCACTGTACTGGGTCATGATCTGAACTCTATTAACAGAAGTAAGACAAGCTGTATCTCGGTACACGTGACAACAATAAAACAATTTCAATGAAAACTTACCTGCTGCAGCATCACAGGCATATCAGATTAGAGACTGAATGTTCACAAGAAAAAATACCATCAATTAGCTATAAATCGAAGTTCAAAGTACATACATATCTGTCTTCATATAAAATCCTGAGATTCATTTTATTGCAGGTATACTCTATAAATCCAATAATTATAACAGAATCAATGAAAGACTGCACCAACAGGTGTGCAAAAGACAAACTGTGCAAGGACAAAAAGAAAGAAGTAATAATAATAAACAAATATGCAATAAATATTGAGAACATGAGATGAAGAGTCCTTGAAGGTGAGTCTATAGGTTGTGGGAACAGGTCCGTGTTGGGGTAAGTGAAGTTATCCCTCTGGTTCAAGAGCCTGATGGTTGAGGCTCCTGTACCTTCTTCCTGATGGCAGCAGTGAGAAGTGAGTGTGACCTGGATGTTGAAATTCCCCGACAGTGGATACTGGGAAGATTGTACAGAGTTATACAGGAAAAAACACAATTACAACTAAAAAAACATTCAAAACTGTTGTGTCTGTACAACTACATATCAATTAAACAAAAGCACACACGCAGAGAGGTTAAGTGGTGTATTCACTTTGGAGAGCGAGGACAACAGATCAATGCACATGGGTAAGATATCAGTCTATAAATAGTGCTAAGGGGAGTCATAGCACTAAAACAAATAGATCCATACATCACACTTCCTCGCCCTTTAGATTAATGTAACATAAAGCTGTATATGTAACAAAATGTTCAATTTCCCTTTAACAAACCATATTCCAATACACATGCTTTTACAATAACAGTTCTTCACTACACTAAAGTTTCAGTCTTCTGGGTTGTAATCTGTTTCTTTCAGAACAGTGCCTCTGGACCTTTGGCGTGGCATCAGGTTTGGCAGGTGTCTTGTCAAAGACAACTTTCTCTATTGCAGGTGTCATATTGCCATTAGTGACATGATCATCACTGAGAGGCAACTCCAGTGGCTGTAATGTGTTTGTCTTGATGGACGCAGTCAGCTCAGGTGCTGAACATCCAGTGTCTGGTCCACATGACGTCTCCGTGTATAATTTCCAACATCCACTGTGTACAGTTCATGTAGCTATCCTACCAGGTGTCCACTTGTCTTCTTGGTAATCATGTGCTAGGACTTCCTGTCCAAGCTCGAAGCTCCTTGTACTTCCCTCCAGAGGTCTGGTTTCAGGAGGTCCATGCAAGATCTCAGATTCCTGCTCGTGAACAGCATTGCAGGTGTTTGATTTGTCATTGCATGAACACAAAAAGAAAGTTGTCCACCTTGTGCTGTAGAGAAATGTTCTCCTTATCCATTGCTTTAATGGAGTTCTTGAAGGTTTGGACAAACCTTTCAGCTAACCCATTCGTCGCTGGGTGGTGAGGAGATGACTCAAAATGTTTGATGCCATTTTTCTTCATAAATACTCTGAATTCTTCTGACGTGTATTGTGGTCTGTTGTCATGCACAATTTGTTCTGGTAAGCCATTTCAGGAGAAGGTAGTCCTCAGAATCTTCTCTGAAGTGGTTGGTATGATCTCTGGTCACTTCAAATGAGCATCTACAGTAATCAGAAACATGGAGTCCATGAATGGCCCAGCAAAGTCAATATGTTCTCTTTGCCATGGCGATGATGGCCACTCCTATGGCTGTGAAGGTGCCTGTGGGGGTGCATTTTGAACTTCTTGGCATCTTGAACAACTTTTGGTCAAGTCTTGAGTGTCTATCGATTCCTGGCCACCACACATAGCTCCAGGTGAGAGTCCGCATCTTGACCGTACTCAGGTGATCTTCATGCAGATTTTCTAACACTCTGGTGTGCAGTCTAGAGGGAACCACAACACAAGATCCACACATCAGCATTCTTTGACGTACAGACAGTTGGTTTTGTTTCACTGAGAACTCTGGAAACATAAGATTACCATGAGCTGGCCACACTTACAAGGTGATGTCATTGACTTATGACAATGTCCGGTCATTCCTTTTTCTCTTTGTATTTCAGAACTTGTTGCCAGCAACTGGTCCACCAATGCAGCGTGGAACACTTCTGCTGGGTCACAGTATGAAGACTTTTCTTCTTCAGTTGCCAACAGTGGAAGACATGACAAGCCTTCAGTGTTGCTGTGTTGTTTGGTACCCTTGAACTCTATGTTGTAAGAGTGGACTCCTATGAAAAGTGCCCAATATTGCAAGCAGGAAGCAGACATCACTGAGATTCCCTTCCTGGGATTGAATGTAAACACAAGGGGTTGGTGATCTGTCACTAGAGTAAACTTTTATTTGTAGAGGTAGTGATGGAACTTTATTCCACATACTAGACTATGGGCTTCTCAGTCAACCTGTGTGTGGTTGCACTCTCTGATCATCAGTAATCTTGAAGCAAATGCAATTGGACATTCAGATCCATCTTTCATAATGTGTGACAAAATGGTTCCAATGGCATAAGGCGATGCCAGTCTGATGGGCAGAGATGGGTCATAATGGGTGAGCAGTTCATCTAATATTATTAGTCTCTTTGTTTCCTTGAATACTCTTTCACATCTTTCTGACCATTCCCACTTTGCCCATGTCTGCAACAGTGCATTCAATGGGTGCAGCTCTGTAGCAATGTTTGGGAGAAACCGGCAGTAGTAGTTTACAAGGCCCAAGAATGACCTGAGTTGTGACACATTTTCCGGTTTGGGTGCCTGTAGCACTGCTTCATTCTTCTCTTGTGACTTACATAAGCCCTTCTTGTCAATGACACGTCCACAATATGAGATTTCATTCTTGAAAAACTCATACTTCTCTCTCTCTTTGTGCACGGACAATACCCACTCAGCCTGGTAAGCACTCTACCAAGGGTCTGGAGGTGCTTTCCATCATTTTTGCCAGTTATGTTGATGCCATTAAGGTAACATTGTGTTCCTGGGATTTCTGGGAGCACTTGGTCCATTGCTCTTTGCCAAATTGCTGGAGCTAATGTGACGCCAAAGTCGAGACGATTATACTGGAACAATCCCTTGTGAGGGTTGATTGTGAGGAACTTCCTGCTTGACTCAATCTCCATTTGCAGATAGGCTTGCAACAAGTCAATCTTTGAAAATCTTTCCCCGCCTGCCAAAGATGTAAAACTGCTTTCTATTTGTGGTAGGAGATATTGCACAGGGATGATATTCGCTTTCAAACCCCAGCATATACTAACAGCTTTGGCCTTCACTTTTTTGATTACTAGGCAATGGGTGTAGCCCAACTGCTGCGTTCAACCTTGGAAAAACTGCCAGACACCTCCGAGCTCTGAAGTTCACCATCCACTTTAGGATGTAGTGCGTAAGGCACTGGACACGCTTAATGGAATCCTGGTGTTGCTGCTTCATCCAGTTCAATTCTGGCCTTCATGCCTTTGAGGTTACCAATCCCCTTCTCAAACATCTTCTCATTAGCATTAAGCAGCTGTGATAGTCTCTGGTCGGTACTACCATTTGAGATGCAGTTGCCTATTGATGACACTTTGACGGATTTGATTGTGTGCCAGTCTAGTTAGATTTTTCTCAACTATTCACATCCAAAAGGTGCTGGCTCTCCACATTTTGACCCATAAAGCTCTAAGTTCTATGTCTTGTCCTCGTACATTATATTTACTTTCAGTTGCCTTTGGGAGACACTTGTTCGTCTTGTGTAAGTCTTTAGCATCACTGAGGTCTTTTCTAATGGTAGCTTAGAAAACAGTCTGTTGTAGTTAGTCTCTGAAATAACAGAAAAAGCTAACCCTGTATCCAGCTCCATTTTCAGTTCTACACCAAACATATCTGTTGTGATCCATATGATTTTGTGATCTGCTTCAATAATGCTAGGCATGACAGCTCACCTTTGTCAGACTCTGTGTTGTCTGATTCAGTGTCACATTCAGTCACTTTGTGCATTTGTTTGGTTTGTGTTTGAAACTTTTCACTCGGTGTGGTTTTTCGCTTTTTATAAGATTTGCACACTCTCTCTATGGGACTTCAAAACTTTTTTTCTGTGAACCGATAGTCATTTGCTTCATAGGAGGATTTACCACATCGATAACATTTTGGCTTTTTGCACTTTTCAGGAACACACTCTAAACTTTTTTTCTGTAGTTCTGATGCATCTTTTTTTGCCGTCTCCAATGATATTACAATGGTCAATGCCCATTCCGAGGTGAGGTCTCTTTCTAACAGTTGTCTCCTTCAAGTGCTTTGACTATGCATGCCAGGTACAAGCCTGTCCCTTAATGTTCAGAAAGTCCATCTCCAAAGTCACAGTATTGGGAAAGTTTGCACATTTCTGCAATGTATTCAGAAATGTTTTCATCCTTTGCCTGATTCCTTTTGTGAAATCTAAATCTCAGACAGACAGACAGACAGACAGACATACTTTATTGATCCCAAGGGAAATTGGGTTTCGTTACAGTCGCACCAACCAAGAATAGTGTAGAAATATAGCAATATAAAACCATAAATAATAATAAGTAAATTATGCCAAGTGGAAATAAGTCCAGGACCAGCCTATTGGCTCAGGGTGTCTGACACTCCGAGGGAGGAGTTGTAATGTTTGATGGCCACAGGTAGGAATGACTTCCTATAACGTTCAGTGTTACATCTCGGTGGAATGAGTCTCTGGCTGAATGTACTCCTGTGCCTAACCGGTACATTATGGAGTGGATGGGGGTTGTGTCCAAGATGGCATGCAACTTGGACAGCATCCTCTTTTCAGACACCACCGTCAGAGAGTCCAGTTCCACCCCCACAACATCACTGGCCTTACAAATGAGTTTGTTGATTCTGTTGATGTCTGCTACCCTCAACCTGCTGTCCCAGCACACAACAGCAAACATGATAGCACCGGCCACCACAGACCCGTAGAAAATCCTCAGCATCGTCCGGCAGATCTCTCAGCTATTACTAGTAGTTTAGGGCTCAAGTGATTTTGGAAAATTGCAACAGTTTCGTCAAATGTCTTGCTTGCTGCTTTTTCAGGAGTTACTAATTTGTGCAAGAGCTAAGAAAGTGTGGAGACTTTCTTTTCCTCATTCACGTCATATGCATTAGAATACAGTTCAAGCCTCTCAATATAAGATTCCCATTCCTCATTAGCACTATCAAATTTCCCGACTAAGACGACCGTCGTGTTATTTTCACTTTAACTTTGCTAGTTGTGCATCTCTCACTGTGTTCTGTGCACTATTACTCATACATCCCTTTGTTAGTGTCTGTGCCGGCCTTCTCCACACTGATTTCCTCTTTCCTCTCTGTGCCTCTCTCCGATTTCTGTCATCTTGTACCTGTCGGTGTAGTTGGTGGTATCCACTGACATTTAGGTTTGTACTCATCGCCAACTTGTTGTGGATGTACAGCTACGTATCAATTAAATAAAAGCATGCACAAGGAGGAGAGGTTAACTGGTATATCCACTTTGGAGAGAGGGGACAACAGATCAATGTACATGGGTAAGGTATCAGTCAATAACTAGTGCTAGAAGGAGTCACGTGCTAAATGAAATAGATCCATACATTGCAAAAACCTCTTACATTACACACCAGCATATTGCTTGCAGCCTTATATTTGCAGTATATTGTAAAAGTCTTAGGCACATGTAAAAAATACTGTAAGCATAAGAAACACAAGAAAGAGGAGCAGGAGTCGGCCATCTGGCCCGTCGAGCCTGCCCCGCCATTCAATAAAATCATGGCTGATCTGGCCATAAACTCAGCTCCATCTACCTGCCTTTTCCCCATAACCCTTAATTCCCCCATTATGCAAAAACCTATCCAACCTTGTCTTAAATATATTTACTGAGGTAGCCTCCACTGTTTCACTGGGCAGAGAATTCCACAGATTCACCACTCTCTGGTAAAAACAGTTCCTCCTCATCTCCGTCCTAAATCTACTCCCTGAGTCTTGAGGCTATGTAAAGTGAAGATGCTCTCAAAAATAATGAAATCAGTAATTTCTTTATATCAAAAAATTACTGTAAAGAGCAGTAAATAGTAAAACTCTAAATCAAATCAATATCTCGTGTGACCACCTTTTGCCTTTAAAACTGCATCATTTCTCTTAGGTACACTGTCATGCAGTTTTATAAGGAAATCGGCTGGTAGGTTGTTTCGAGCATCTTGGTGAACTTGCCGCAGGTGTTCTGCAAACTTTCACTGTCTCGCTTGCTTCTGTCTCTCAGGTAATCCCAGAGAGCCTCAATAATGTTGAGATCAGGGCTCTGTGGAGCCGTACCATCAGAGGCCATGTAAAAATCGAGAGTACCTAATACATCAGCACAGAATTGTACCTCCTCAATGTGGCTGGCCTGACATGTTTACTTTCACTAGGTTTCATTACACCAAGGTCTCTCTGTACACCAACACTTTCAGCATCTCACTATACACTGTTCTATTCCTTTCTGCCAAAAATATATTGTACTCTGGTCATATATTTGGACAGCTTTAGGCCAGAGATTGTGTGTGTGTGTGTGTGTGTGTGTGTGTGTGTGTGTGTGTGTGTGTGTGTGTGTGTGTGTGTGTGTGTGTGTGTGTGTGTGTGTGTGTGTGTGTGTGTGTGTGTGTGTGTGTGTGTGTGTGTGTGTGTGTGAGAGAGAGAGAGAGAGAGAGAGAGAGGAGAGCATGTCTTGCTTTGCTTATGTATTGTTGTGTTCTGTGTTGTCCATAAGACCTCAAGATATAGGAGCAGGATTAGGCCATTTCTCCACCATGGCTGATCAGTTTCCCTCCCATGCTCAATCTCCTGCCTTCTCCCCATAACCTTTCACCCCTGACTAATCAAGAATCTATCAACCTCTCCCTTAAATGTTCCCAATGACTTAGCCTCCACGGCCATCGTTATTAATGAATTCCTCGGATTCACCTCCCTCTGGCTAAAGAAATCCCTCCTCATCTCTCTCCTAAATGGATGTCCTTCTATTTTGAGCTTGTGCTCCCTGGTCCTAGACTCCTGCACTGAAGGAAATGTCCTCGTCACATCCACTCTGTCTTGGCCTTTCCTGCTGAGCATTGTAGTTATGCTGTTGGCATTGGAATGCGTGACAACACTTGTGCCCAGCACAGTGTTAGGTTGTGTTGATTGTTAACATAAACAATGTGTTTCACTGTATGTTTTGATATACATGCATTAAATAAATCTGAATCTGAATCTACAGATGATTAAAGAATCTTTTTCAAGCTGGGGACAGTTGCACGTCTGGTTCTCTCAGGCTGAACATCCTTCCTCTCAGGTTACACACAACCTTTCCAGTCATTAAATGGAACATTGAATACTACAGCACAGTACTGCCCCTTCGGCCCACAATATAGTGGAGACCCTTTACCTACTCCAAGATCAATCTAACCCATCTTTCCCAAATAGCTCTCCATGGCAGAACATTACATAAATTAACACATGGCCACTAATCCAGCAAAAATATAATATTATTTTGCTTCATATGAATTCCCAATGTCTTCCTTAATATGCAACAGCTGAACTCCTGTTTGCTTCACGTTCCATAGTAGCTGTACCAAGGATAAATGGCTAATCCCACAGCTCTTTATGTGATCGAATTCTAGGCCGGGTCAGTCAGCTTTAGTTATCTAATTCTAATCCGAAGTATAAGCTATTTGCAAATGAATTTTACAGAGGTCATGGTGGTATTGGATTCTAAGGTTTCTGATTGAAAGTTCTTTCCGAAGTCAAGAACGAGGCTTAAAACATATTGCTTTATGAGTGACTACTGCCTGTGACTAGGGGTGTACAGCAGGGATCGGTGCTGTGTCCTTTGTTTGTCATCAAAATCAATAGTGTGGATGATAATGCGGTTAACTGGATCGGCAAATTTGTGGATGACACCAAGGTTGGGGGTGTAGTGGACAGTGAGGATGGCTGTCATGGCTTGTAGGGGGATCTGGACCAGCTGGAAAATGGGCTGAGAAATGGCAGATGGAATTTAATGCAGACAAAAGCAAGGTGTTGCACTTCAGTAGGACCAACCAGGATAGGTCTTACACAGTGAAAGGCAGGGCACTGAGGAGTAGCCGGGAATACAGGTTCTTAATTCCGTGAAAGTGATGTAGACAGGGTTTGTAAAGAAAGCTTTTGGCACCCTGGCCTTCATAAATCAACGTGTTGGGTACAGAAGATAGGATGTTATGTTGAAGTTGTATAAAACATTGGTGGGGACCAATTTGGAGTATTGTTTGCATTTCCAGTCACCTACCTACAGGGAAGAGATCAACAATGTTGAAAGAGTACAGGGAAACTTTTCAAGTGTGTTGCCAGGTCTGGAGGACCTGAGTTATAAAGAAAGATTGAACAGGTTAGGGCTTCATTCCTTGGGACGTAGAAGACTGAGGGGAGATTTGATAGGGGTGTACAAAATCTTGAGGGGTATAGATAGGGTAAATGCAAACAGGTTTTTTTTCCACTGAGGTCGGGTGGGACTACAACCAGAGGTCATGGGTGAAAGGTGAAAAGTTCAAAAAACTTCTCAGAAGGCGGTGGGAGAGTGGGATGAGCTGCCATTACAAGTGGTACATGTGAGCTTGATTTCAAAGTTTAAGAGAAGTTTGTATAGGTACATGGATAGTCGAGGTATGGAGGACTATTGTCCCTGAGCAGGTTGAAGGGAGTAGTCAGTTTAAATGGTTCAGCACAGACTAGATGGGCCCAATGGCCTGTTTCTGTGCTGTACTTTGCTATGATTCTATTATAATTTTATTAAGTGGTAATAGAACAAATGATATTGGAAATGTAGAACTGCAAAAATCTGGACCCTCCCCGCTCCCACCCTTCCCCACCCCTACTCCCTCCCTCTATCCGCTATCCTCTCTTCCCCCTCTACCCTCTCTGTCTCCCCCACTGTCCCCCTCTCACTCTCCCTCCCCCTCTATGCAGTCTCTCTCCCTCCTTCTGCCCCTCTCTCCGCCTCCTCCCTGTTTCACCCCTCTCCCCCTCCCCCGCCCCGCTCTCCCCCTGTTGTAATCCCCTGCCGAGGATTTGACTCTAATCCGCGCTGCTCACAGCCGGTTCGGACTCAGCCTCCGGCGGGGATTGCGAGCGGTGCCCGGCCAGGCTGATCCCCGGTGCCGTGTCCCCGGGCACCGATTGATGGTCCAGGGCGGTGCGTTCCCTGAGGTTTCGGCTGTGGGAACCCCGCCATGGGTCGCAAGGAAGGGAGCGAGTGCTGGAAAAAGCAAACGAACAACATCACCAACATCTTCCAGCTAATGGAACTCCTGGGCTCGTGAGTAGTCACTACGGAGGGGGAGGGATAATGGGAGGGAGGGGAAGGGAAGAGTGGAGGGAATGGGAGTGAGGAGGAGGAAGGGGAGGGTTGGAGGAAGTGGCGCTATAAGAAGAAAGGTGGCAATGAATGGATAGGAAGGGTTGTAGAGAGGGAGAGAGGAGGAAGGGGAGGGTTGATGGCGAGGTGCGAGAGGGAAGGGAGGTGGGGTGTGGGAGAGAGGAGGGATGAGGATGGGGATAGGGGAGGGATGAGGCAGAAGGGAGGGGTGGGAGGGGCAGGGATGACTAAGGGTTGGAGGAATGTGAGGAGGTAAGGCAAGAATTCTATGAGTTTGGCTGTAACCCTCTACAAAATATAGCACATAAATATCATAGGAGAAAGTGCTGGAACAGCAGGTCAGTCAGCATCTCTGGAGGAGAAACAGCTGAAGTTTCAGGTTAAAACTTATTGGTTGGAACTGTGATAGAGAGAACACAACAGAGACACAAGAAACTGCAGGTTCCGGAAGCAATCTGCCGGGGAATCAGAGGGTTGAGCAGCGACTGAGAGTCTGATGGAGCGTTTCAACCCGAAATACCGACAATTCCTTCCCGTCCCTCACCCCCGACCCCCCCAGGGTCAGCATGGAAACTGGTCCTGTGGCCCAGCTGGTCCACAGACAGACATACATTGATCCCGAGGGAAATTGGGTTTCGTTACAGTCGCACAGCATTAAACAGTTGGTATTTTGGACCAAGATGGTTCAGCAGACCACAAGACATAGGAGCAAAGTTAGGCTATTCAGCCTGTCAAGCAGCCTCTGCCATTCGATTGGCCAATTTACTATCCCTCTCCTGCCTTCTCCCCATAACCCTTACTAATCAACTTCCACTTTGACTTTCCCTTCGAGCCACGCCACCTGGCAACCTCCAATTTAATCCTATCCTAATCACAGGACGATTTACAGTGACTAATTAACCTACCAACCAGTATGTTTTTGAACTGTGGGAGGAAACCAGAGCACCCGGAGGAAACCCATGCGGTCATGGGGACAAACTCCTTGCAGGCAGTGGCGAGAATTGAACCCAGGTCACCGGTAAAGTGTTCTGCTAACTACTACACTACTGTGCCACCCATATTTGCCTCATATACATAGCAAATGTACTGTAATTATAATAACTTATTAGAACAGTTGACTGCAGGATCAGATAGTTGGCAGTTGTAGTTATTTAGATTCTGTTTGGTTTGGCTTTGGTCAGACTGCACTTGGAGTACAGTGTTCAGTTCTGGTCGCCTCACTCCAGGAAGGATGTGAATACTATGGAGAGAGTGCAGAGGAGATTTACAAGGATGTTGCCTGGATTGGAGAGCATGCCTTATGAGAATAGGTTGAGTGAAGTGGTTCATTTTGGTAGGTCAAATATGATGGCAGAATATAGTATTAATGGTAAGACTCTTGGCAGTGTGGAGGATCAGAGGGATCTTGGGGTCCAAGAAGGCATATGGTGTATTGGCCTTCATCAATCATGGAATTGAATTTAGGAGCCAAGAGGTAATGTTGCAGCTATATAGGACCCTGGTCTGACCCCACTTGGAGTACTGTGCTCAGTTCTGGTCGCCTCACTACAGGAAGGATGTGGAAACCATAGAAAGGATGCAGAGGAGATTTACAAAGATGTTGCCTGGATTGGGGAGCATGCCTTATGAAAACAGGTTGAGTGAACTCTGCCTTCTCTCCTTGGAGTGAAGGAGGATGAGAGGTGACCTGATAGAGGTGTACAAGATGATGAGAGGCATTGATCGTGTGGATAGTCAGAGGCTTTTTCCCAGGGCTGAAATGGTTGCCACAAGTGGACACAGGTTTAAGGTGCTGGGGAGTAGGTACAGAAGAGATCTCAGGGGTAAGTTTTTTACTCGGAGAGTGGTGAGTGCGTGGAATGGGCTGCCGGCAACTGTGGTGGAGACGGATATGATAAGGTCTTTTAAGAGGCTTTTAGATAGGTACATGGAGCTTAGTAAAATAGAGGGCTATGGGTAAGCCTAGTAATTTCTAAGGTAGGGATGTGTTCGGCACAACTTTGTGGGCTGAAGGACCTGTATTGTGCTGTAGGTTTTCTATGTTTCTATGAACTTGGTCTTTTCTCCTTAGATTGACGGAGGACGAGAGGTGACCTGACAGAGGAGTATAAGATGATGAGAGGCATTGATTGTGTGTATAGTCAGAGGCTAACACGAGAGGGCATAGTTTCAAGGTGCTTGGAAATAGGTACAGAGGGAAAGTCGGGGGTAAGTTTTTCACACAGAGAGTGGTGGGCGTGTGGAATGCACTAACAGCAAAGGTGATAGTGTTGGATACAATGTGTCTTTTAAGAGACTCTTAAATAGGTACATGAAGCTTAGAAAAATAGAGGGCTATGCAGTAGGGTAATTCTAGGCAGGTCCTGGAGAGGGTTACATGGTGGGCCGAAGGGCTTTTAACGTGTTGTAGATTTCTTTAATTCGTTCTGTGCTCGGTTTGTCTGTGCCTGTCTCTCACATGCGAGGCACGTGTTTCACCGTGTGAACCTGCAACGTTCACTGCTACACTGCTCTGCCAGCTGTAAGCAATCCCTTTAGGTGAGCGATACCCAGTGCTGGCTGTGTGAAGTGAGATTAAAACGATCGAAAACCTGAGATTCCTTTCCTTTTAATCTGATTAGTTCCTTTCTCTGGGAGTTGTGTTAATATTAGAGCATCTTAAAGTGTAACTGTTTAATGTACGGGGAGCGAGGATGTGAATTACTTGTAGATTAACCTGATAAATCTGTATTAGTGACATCAGGTACTATTTGTGCTCCTGGCTACTTACCAATCACTCTGACACCGCAAGATTGGAATTAAATCACCAACTGTGTCACTTAGAAATGGCAATAAACTAATTTGAATTATAAAGAATTCAGGCACAAATACTTTATTTTCGAGCAGGAGACCCAAGAGGCTGCAGGTGCTGTAGGCAACTGCTTTATTTCCAAATTGCATTTGTCAAGGACAATTAGTAGGCAATTTAATTTCAGAGCCACACACAAAATGCCGGAGGAAGTCAGTGGCTCATGTGGCATTGATGGAGCGGATTGGACAGTTGGTGTTGTGGGTCAAGATCCTTCATTCAGGGGTTGCCAGTCTGGGGTGAGTGGTCCTCTTGCTTAGTGGTGTTGGTCCACGGCATAAAAAAGATTGGGAACCCCTGACAGGCGAACCATCGATTGTTCATTTCTCTCCACAGATGTTGCCTGGAGTTTTCCACACCAGTTCAAGAGCTTGGTTGTTGTAGGGTAGTAACTGTTCCTGAAGCTGGTGGTGTGGGGCTTGAGGCCTGTACCTCCTGCCTGATGCAGCAGCAAGAAGAGAACATGGCCTGGATGGTGGATGCTGCTGGTTATACAGAAACAAGAAACCCTCATGTTACCAGTAGAGCAACTGGAAAAACCAGAAAACATTGGAAGAGCTTATTAGCTACGCGGGCTATGACCAAAGGAAAAATGGCTGGAGTTGCTTAGCACTTTAGTGCAAGGGATTTTATTAGGTGTGTCAAAATTCAAACTTACAAAAATAGTGAGAAGAAAACTGCCAATATTTATAAAAAGATATCTACCAGAAATCACAATAATGGATCTAGACTATTTTGTCCAGTGTGAATTCCTGGCAGCCCTGATCTCTCTCCCCTACTGACGGTGATCAGCTCCTTTTAGGATGTACCATTTTAAATTACCAACAAAGTTAACTTAAGACTACACATGAATTAGAATATGATGTGCCCCACAATGTAGTTTCAATCATATTACAAAATAAATAACTACAGCATACAACAACATATTCACATTTACATATCCCCATTACTAAAGAAATAGAATATTCTGTCATGTAGGGCCTATTATGAGAATATACCGGGGAAGACATTGAAGTGTGTACCCTCAGCACCATGACAGCAGAATGACAGGGCAATGTTTGTGTGAGTGAATGCGTGTGTGTAAGGGGTGTGTTTACCGAGTGCTGTCGGTCACAGAGCTTGTCCATTCAAACAGCATCTGATGAAAGGGAACCCTGTTCTGAAGCACTGACTGGTTTCTCTTTCCACAGATGCGGCTTGACTACCTGGGTTCTTCCAATACTTCTGTTTTTGGTTCCAGTTCCTGCATCTGCAGTTTTATTTATTTTGAATGTTTTTAAATACTCTTAGCCTGTGGATTAAGGAAACTGGAGTCCAACGAGGTAGCTCCCTGTTACTGAGTGGGCGTGCAGAACAACTGGCAGCTCCACACCTGTGGATTTCATGTTAAGGCCTCACTGTTGCCAATTACAAATGATGTGTGTAACAGAATTGTTCCTTTCCTTTGCAGAGGAGCCTTTTCAGAAGTGTATTTGGCTAAGGAGAGGGCGACGGACAAACTGGTAGCACTGAAGTGTCTTCAGAAAAAGAAGAAGGATGCTGTTGTGTTGGAAAATGAAATTGCTGTTTTGAGAAAGTGAGTAAGGTAGAATGTGTAACTTTACAGCCACAGGAACAAGCCCTTCAGCCCACAATGTACTGCCTAACCAATTCAAATAGTTATCATATGGTCAGCTAAACTAATCCCTTATGCCTACACAATGCCCATCCTTCCATTTTCCTCATATCCATGTGCCTATCTAAACATCTCTTGAAAGTCCCTAATGTATCTATCTCTACCACCATCCCAGGCAGCACGTTCCAGCACACTGCCACTGCTGTCTGTGTAAAAACAAATGCCCCTCACAACTTCTTTGAAATTACCCCTTCTCACTTTAAATGCTTGCTCTCAGCTATTAGCCATTTCAACCCTGTCGAAAAGAGTGGATTTGTACGTCTGACAGGAGCAAAGGTTGCTGGGAATGGCAAGATTGGAGCGCTAAGGGAGGAGTGTGAGACAGGTGGCAGAGAAGGAGTGCCAGGGTTGGGGGGGTGGGGGGGAGTTTGGTGCGGGTACAGACCCCCCCCCCCAAAGACACCGGGCAAGGTCATTTGATTCCATTCAATTGGTTTATTGATCATTTCAGAATGTCTCTCTGATGCTTCCCACTCCCTCCCCACTCCTTTCCCCTTTTCCAAACTATGATTCCCCTCTTCCTGCCCCCTTCCCACTCTCAGTCCACAATAGAGACCCATATGAGAATCAGGTTCATCATCACTCACATACAACATGAAATGTGGCTTTTTTTGTGGCATCAGGACAGTGCAATACATAAAATTATCGTGCGAGAAACGTATGCACCCTATATATGTGCCTAAGCTCTTTGCACAATACTGTATATATTCTACAGTCCTGAAGAAGGGTCTCTGCCCAAAACGTTGAGGCTTGTTCATTTCCGTAGATGCTGCCTGACCTGAGTTCCTCCAGCATTGTGTGTGTGTGTGAGAGAGAATGAATGGATGAATGAATATTTTTAATTAAATAAGTAGCACAAACAGAGTGGAGCTGTAATGTTCATTGTCCGTTGGTTCATATGTAGACTCTACCATTCATTCACTTCTGACTTTGGATTTCAGGATCAAACACGAAAACATCATTGCCCTGGAGGACATCTACGAGAGCCCCACCCACTACTACCTGGTCATGCAGCTGTGAGTGCCCCCTCTGATCCACTAGTTATAGAACTCCTCGGTTCCGTTACGGCCACAGCCTAGTATGGAGATCACTAGATTGCATTTATATACTGCCTGGCCACGTCCTGACGTGTTTTACAGGAGTTATGTAAGGAGGTGTTAGGAGAAATGACCAGAAACTGGAATCCTTGGAAGTGAGTCCATTGGTTGTAGGAACAGTTCAATGATGAGGCAAGTGAAGATACCCCTTTGGTTCAAGAGCAATGATTGAGGGGTAATAACTGTGCCTGGACCTGGTGATGTGGGTCCTGAGGTTCCTGTCCCTTCTTCCCGGTGACAGCAGTGAGACGAGTGGATGTCCTGGGTGGTGGGGGCCCTGATGACGGATGCTGTTTTCCAGTGACAGTGTTCCTGTAGATGTTGATATCGTTCCATTTTCCTCGCACTCATGTGCCTGTCTAAACATCTCTTAAAAATCTCCTGGGTATTGGGCTCTACCAGCACCCAAGGCAGCACAATCCAGGCACTCACCTACTCCCTGTGTAAAAAAGAAAAGTCTTGCCCCTTACATCTCCTTTGAAATTCCCCCTCTCATATTAAATACATGCCCTCTGGTATTAGACATTTCAGCCTGGTAAAAAGATACTGTCTACTCTATCTGTGCCTCTCATAATGTTATAAACCTCTCTCAGATCTCCCCTCAGCCTCCGCCACTCCAGAGAAAACGACCCAAGGTTGTTCCTCTATGAAGAGGAATTAACAATCAGGACTGGAAAGAAAGGGGGATGAAGCCAGAAAATGGGGAACACTTCTCCTTTCTGCTGTGTCTCTTAAGGTTTCTGCTGAAGTTATATTGGGAAATTAGAAGAATCCATGTAGAAAATTACACCAGAACTATTTTATCAACACAGTTCTCCGGTGGCAGAACTCCTGCTAATGGAGCTGTACATTTTGGCAGGTGGTGGGTGGAGATACGTCTCTATCAAAGGAGGTGTAAGACACTTCTTCCTTCTGCTAGCCTGAAAGTTACCATTGGGCAAAGTGTAGCACCTGCTTAGCCCCAGATCAGGGTCACTTGAACCCATGGGAGCAGCTGGTGCAGATCACAAATCCTGGTTATGCAACCACTGACACCAGGCAGACAATCTCTGAAGAGTATTGATAATGGCTGGGGTCACCCATCTTGTAAAGACACTGCCCAGAAAAAGGCAATGGCAAACCACTTCTGTAGAAAAATTTACCACGAGCAATCTTGGTGATGAGCTCATGATCGCCCATGTCATGCAACACAGCTCATAATAACATTTTGATTTGTGGTTGTGGGGTGGGGTGGCCCTGACACAGTTGATGTGAATTCCAGGCATTTTATTCCCTACACATTGTGGTAATTAGTTTGTAAGTTTCACACGTGCCATAGTGCCAGTGATTTTTGCAGCAATGCTGAATGGAAGTATGACCTGTGCTCTGTGTCACGTCTGCCTCAGTACAATGTCTGCGTACTTTTCCACGTGGACACGCTTGTTAGCTGAAGGAACTCCATTCTAGATGAAACATGCTGGTTCACCTTTCTCCCCAGGGTGTCTGGAGGAGAACTTTTCGACAGGATTCTGGATCGCGGAGTTTACACGGAGAAAGATGCCAGCTGTCTGATACGACAGATTCTCGAGGCAGTAAGGTATCTCCATGAAAACGGAGTGGTACATCGAGACTTAAAGGTGTGAAATCATTTCAAAATATTTGAACCACTAACCATAAATAAACAAGGTTAAAGTTCACAGGATGAATTTTGTACACCTATATTATCACATGGGTGATGGTCTTTACCAAAGAAAGTGTAAGGCGTTCCTTCCCTCCGCTAGCCTGCAGGTCACCCTTGGGCAAGGTGAAGCACCTGCTTAGCCCCCGATCAGGGTCACGTGAAGCCATGGGAGCAGGTGGTGGATGGTCGTATGAGCAACCGGTGCAGATCACAAGTCCTGATTATATGACCACTGACACCAGGCAGGCAATCTCTGAAGAGTATTGATAATGACTGGGGTCACCCGTCTGGTAAAGACACTGCCCAGAAGAAGGCAATGGCAAACCACTTCTGTAGAAAAATTTGCCAAGAACAATCATGGTCAGAGATCATCTATGTCATGCAACATGGAACGTGATGATGATGATGACGATGATGATGATAATGATGAATACAACATGAATCCATAGGAAGTTTATCCAGTTATTACATTACAATATTACTCTATTCCATGATGCACACTATTTGTAATTTCAAATGATAACACAACCATCTCTATCCAGAAGGCACTAGAGCCTCTCTGGTGAACTGGTGTCCATCTCTTGTAACATCAAGGTGAATGGTGCAGTTTTCAAGATTCACGATAGTTTGTTGTCATTCTTCAGTACATGAGTGTAAAGGAGAACAAAATGATTGTTACTCTGGATTGATGCAGCATAAAAAAACACGATAAGCATATTTCAACTAATCTAGAACGCTTGGATTTGAATGTAACCTTGTGTGCAGAAGCATCTGGGACAGGAAGCTATGGGTGGTTACTGAACATTTTCACACTTCTGAATACAATATGGACTCTTCAGCCCATGTTCTTGACATTTACTGATTATTAATTTATTATTATTATTTTCATTTGCATTTGCACATTTTGGTGTCTTCTGCACTCTGGTTGAACGCTCAAGTTGGTGCAGTCTTTCATTGATTCTATTATGATTATCATTCTATTGATGCCTGCAAGAAAGTGAATCTCGGGATTTTATATAGAGACATTTATGTACTTCGATAATAAACTTACCTTGAACTTTGATAGTTAACGTTAGCTACCCCACTGTGTTAAACTTATTAGGTTTCATCTCATAGAGACATAGAGCTATTTACTTTTGTTTATATATTCACTTGCAACTTTATTTATTTAGAGATACAGCACGGTAACAGGCTCTTACAGCCCAATGAACTTGCATTGCCCAATTTCACTCATGTAACTAATTAACTTACTGACTAGGTTGTGGGAGGAAACCGGAGCACCTGGAGGTCACGGAGAGAACGTACAAACTCCTGAGAGACAGTGGTGGGAATTAAACCCGGGTTACTGGTGCTGTAAAGTGATGCACTAACTGCTACGCTATCGTGCCAGCCAATCTGTGGAATGGATTGAAAACACCCCACTTAGTCCATCTTGTCCATGCCTCACCAAGTTGCCTAACCTAGCTGTTCCCATTTTCCTTGATTCCATTGCTAAGAAGAGAAATGACAAGGTGAACAAATCGTTAAAATATTCCAGATTATGTCTCCAATTCTGTTCATAAATCCATCCCAGTGACTTCTGAAGACACAGAACATCCTGGTTCCCTCGATCTCCTCCACTCTCTCTGCGATCACTTGGAACTGCAAAGTTAAGCCTAATCATTATTACAGTGCTCTGGATGCAATTTTGCTGAGCTTCTCTGGGTTCATGCAGGGTGGATAGCTTCTCAGACTGGGTTACTTGGAACCAGAGGTCACAGTCTTAAAATAAAGGGCCTGCTATTCAGGACAGAGTTGAGAGAAAGAAGTTCTTCACAAACAGGAGTGAATCTTTGGAATCTTCCACCCAGGGAAAAGTTCAGTCAGAGTTCAAAGTAAATTTTATCATCAAATTACGTCTGTGTCACCACATACAATCCTGGGATTCATTTTCCTGTGGGCATACTCAACAAATCTAGAGAAAAGTAACTATTACAGGTTCAGTGAAAGATCAACCGGAGTGCAGTAGACAACGAACTGCGCCAATGCAAATATAAACAAATAGCAATAAATAACGAGAACATGAGATGGAGAGTCCTTGAAAGTGAGTCCATTGGCGGTGGGAACATTTCAATGACGGGGTACTTCCTTGACATGCAATGTAGGACAGTATATCACAGTACAGGCCCTTCGCTCCAGTATGTATATAAACCTACTCCATGAGTAATCTGTGCCTTCCCTGCTATGCAGGCCATAATCCTTCATTCATGTTCCTATCTTTCTTGCCTTACATGTGCCTTTCATTCATCCATGTGCCTATCAAAGAGTTTCTTAAATGTCTGTAATATATCTGTGTCTGACACCACCCCTGCTAGCACATTCCACACACCCAACACTTCCTGTGTGTATATATAAAAAAAGTTCCTCTGACACCCCCCTATACTTTCCTCCACTTACCTTAAATTGATGTCCTCTGGTATGGGCGTTGCTGTCTGCTTTAAATGGATAGGGACTGATAGATTTGTGCTATTAAACGCTTAGTCCGGAGAGTGTTGCTGAGGTTAAAGGTTAGGTAGGCTGGGTCAGGTACTGGGGCAGGCTGGCCTGCTCCAGTTTCACAACTACTGAAGCAGAAGGGCTGGAAATCACATTCAGGACTTTACATGGGTACATTAAGTAAATATTAGTGTTGTATCATGAGAGTTTCCTCCTCTTCTGTCTCAATGAGGGCAGAATCAGGTTGGAGGAGCAACACCTCATATTCCGTCTAGACAGCTTCCAACCTGATCACGTGATCATTAATTTCTCTAATTTCTGGTAATTTCTCTCCCTCCTCCCCTTCTCTCTTTTTCCATTCCCCATCTGGTTCCCTTCTCACCCCTTCTCTTCTCCTCACTTGTCCATTACCTCCCTCAGGTGCCCCTCCTCCTTCCCTTTCTCCATGGTCCACTCTCCTCTCCTATCAGATTCCTCCTTCTTCAGCCCTTTATCTTTTCCACCTATCACCTCCCAGCTTCTTACTTCATTCCCCCACTCCCCCACCCATCCACATCTCCCCCTCACCTGGTTCTCACCTATCACCTGCCAGCTTGTACTCCCCTTCCCACCACCTTCTTGTTCTGGCTTCTTCCCCCATCCTTTCCAGTCCTGACGAAGAGTCTCGGCCCAAAACGGCAACTGTTTATCCTCTCCATGGATGCTGACCGAGTTCCTCCAGCATTTTGTGTGTGTTGTATTTGTTGTGTATTTAATATTTGAGTAATAGAAACATAGAAAACCTACAGCACAATACAGGCTCTTCGGCCCAAAAAGTTGTGCCAAACATGTCCCTACCTTAGAAATTACTAGGCTTGCCTATAGCCCTCTATTTTACTAAGCTCCATGTACCTATCTAAAAGCCTCTTAAAAGACCCTATTGTATCTGCCTCCACCATTGTTGCCAGCAGCCCATTCCACGCACTCACCACTCTCTGAGTAAAAAACTTACCCCTGACATCTCCTCTGTACCTACTCCCCAGCATCTTAAACCTGTGTCCTCTTGTGGCAACCATTTCAGCCCTGGGAAAAACCCTCTGACTATCCACACGATCAATGCCTCTCATCATCTTATACAGCTCTACCAGATCACCTCTCATCCTCCGTCACTCCAAGGGGAAAAGCCCAAGTTCACTCAACCTATTCTAATGTTGTGTGTGTATATATATATATATATATATAGATTAAGCATTCCTGTTTATTTAAATAATTCATTACAAGTTATATGTATAAATACGTGATTTGCATACGTCATCATGCTACCATGTGTTATGTGCGCACTTTGCTTAAAGTAAACACGAAGTTAGACCACGTTCCCAGACGTGTGTGTCTTCTTTTGAATTAGTTTAATGTTTTGAAGTTATAAAACATAACAGTATTAATGTTACACGCACAAAATGCTGGAGGAACTCAGTAGGCCAGGCAGCATCTATGGGAAAGTGTAAACAGTGGACGTCTTGAGCCGAGACACTTCATCCGGATGCTGCCTGGCCTGCTGAGTTCCTCCAGCGTTTTGTGTGTGTTGCTCGGGATTTCCAGCATCCGCAGCTTTTCTTGTCTTGGCCGTTTTAATGTTGCCTTTCTACTTTCAGCCTGAAAACCTGTTATACTACAACTCTGATGAAAACTCCAAAATCATGATCAGTGACTTTGGCCTCTCCAAGATGCAGGACATGGGGGTGATGTCCACGGCATGTGGCACTCCTGGCTATGTGGGTAGGTCTCTGTGGTTACGCACTGAATCATGAATTAATTCTCATTAACATCCACTAAGGCGCACGTGAACGGCGGTGAAGCATTAGGAAGGAAGAGTACCACTGACATTTAACCTTTTGTGACTAACCTTGTCTCGAGCGTTGAGTTATCTTTAGAGGGAAGAGCTCAGCTTTTCTCATCGCTTCCTTGCGTGCTCTACCAAGCCGTGATTCATCCAGGTAGGATTCTTTCCGGGAGGCACCAACAAATATTGGTGGTGTTCAAGGCAGCCATGCCAGCTGAGGAAGTAGAGGTGTTAATTAGCTTTCTCGGCTGTTGCATCAACCTGGTTGGACCAAGGCAGGCTGTTGGAGATTGGTGAGAAAAACTAAAAAAACATCCAGTGAGCGGCCAAAGTGCCTTGTTAATGAGAGAGGTCGGAGGAGAGTGGTCAGACTGGTTCAAGATGACAGGAAATCAACAGTAACTCAAATAAACACACGTTACAACAGCGGTGTGCAGGGAAGCATCTCTGAACGCACAACACGTTGAACGTGGAAGTGGATGGACTACAGCAGCAGAAGACCACAAACATACACTCAGTGGCTACTTCATCAGGTACAGGGGGTATGTAATAAACTGGCCACTGAGTGTGAAGTTGCTCCTGGGTGACAATAACCAATCTGTCTCATATAGCCATAGAGAAGTACAGAACAGAAACAGGCCCTTCAGCCCATCTAGTCCGTGCCGAACACATTTAAATTGCCTACTCCCATCGACTGGCACCAGGACCATAGCCCTACCATCCATGTGCCTACCCAAACTTCCCTTAAACATCGAAATCGAGCTTACTTGTGTTGACAGTTCATTCCACACTTTCACGACCCTCTGAGTGAAGAAATTTCCCCTCATGTTCCCCTTAAACTTCCCACCTTTCACCCTGAATCCTGTCTCTCTGGCTTGTCTCTATGTGAATGGCCACGACGACTGTTTTCTAAGCAACTAACCCTTTCTTCTCTCCCAAGCTCCTGAGGTTCTCCATCAGAAACCCTATGACAAAGCAGTGGATTGCTGGTCTATTGGAGTCATTGCATACATCCTGTGAGTATAACGCAGAGCTTGGAACATTACGTTAGAAGACAGTGATGTAGCCCCGAACTGTGATTCACTTTATCAGCTGTGCAAGCAGCCAATTAAAACACAGGAGTCTCAAACAAACTATAGAACGGAGCCAATAAATCACATAACTGTCAGCAATATGGAAACTAAACTCATTCTAATGAAGATATCTTTCTTAAGCCCAACTGGATAGGGATAGCAGGTTGCAGTCCTGATAAATTAATCTCTAGAGTACAAGAATAAAAAAGCAAGGATGTAATTCTGAGGCTTCATTAGGCACTGGCCAGAGCGTATTTGAAGTATTGTGATCCATTTTGGCCCTACGCCTAAGAAAGGCTGTGCTGGCATTGGAGAGAGTCAAGAAGAGGTTCATGAAAATGCTCATAGGAATGAAAGGGGTTAATATACGGGTCTGTACTCACTGGAGTTTAGAAGAACAAGGGACGACCTAATTTGGAGTGTTGGTGAGGCCTAATTTGGAGTGTTGGTGAGGCCTAATTTGGAGTGTTGGTGAGGCTTAATTTGGAGTACTGTGAGCAGTTTTGGCCACCTACCTGCAGGAAAGATGTAAATAAGGTTGGAAAAGTGCAGAGAATATTTGCAAGGATGTTGCTGGGTCAGGAGGACCTGAGTTATAAGGAAAGACTGAATAGGTTAGGACTGGTTTGCTTGGAATATAGAAGGCAGAGAGGAGATGTGATAGGGATATACAGAATTACAGGGGGGGCAGGGTAGAGACAGGGTAAATGCAAGCTGGTTTTTTTCACAGAAGTTGGGTGGGATTACAACCAGAGCTCATGGTTTAAGGGAGAAAGGTGAAATGTCTGAGGGGAAATTTCTTCACTCAGAGGGCAGAATGTGGAACGAGCTGCCAGCACAAGTGGTGCATGGAAGCTCAATTTCAATGTTTAAGAGAAGTTTGGATAGGTACATAGGTGGTAGGGGTAGGGAGGGCTATGGTCCCGGTGCAGGTTGATGGGAGTAGGCTGTTTAAATAATTCAGCATGAACTAGATGGGCTGAAGGGCCTGTTTCTGTGCTGTACCTTTCTACGACTCCATGACCTCATTAACATTTATCAAATATTGAAAGGCCTAGACAGAGTGGATGTGGAGAGGACGTTTCCAATCATTGGGACTAGAGGGCACAGCATCAGGATATAAGAATGCCCCTTTATAACAGAGATGAGGAGTTTATTTAGCCAGAGGGTGGTGAATCTGTGGAATTCATTGCTACAAATGGCTGTGGAGGCCAAATCATTGGGTATATTTAAAGTGGAGGTTGATAGGTTCTTGATTAGTCAGGACATCAAAGCTTATGGCAGCCTGACACAATGTGCAGAACCTGACGTGTATCTGTCGTTGGTCACCCCCGCCCCCCCCCCCCAAGGACCTGTAATAATACTCATGTTTTACTCCTGCAGGCTATGTGGTTACCCTCCTTTCTATGAGGACACCGACTCAAGGCTCTTTGCTAGGATTTCGAAGGCTGACTATGAATTTGACTCTCCGTTTTGGGACGATATCTCGGATCAGGGTAATGCACTGGAGCATTGATCAAATCTCTGCGCTTGCAAAACTTCTCTTACACCAGCGTTCAGAGCCAAGCTCACAGGTTACTAACAGAGCAGCACACAAAACGCTGGAGGAGCTCATTGGTCCAGACAAGCATCTATGGAAAGGAATAGATAGCCGACCTTTTAGGCCGAGACCCTTATCTTAATGATGGGTTTTGGCTCAAAACGTTGACTGTTTATTCCTCTCCACAGATGCTGCCTGACCGGCTGAGTTCCTCCAGCATTTTGCGTGTGTTACTTTGGATTTCCAGCATCTGCAGAGTCTCTTGTGTTTAAAATTAACAACAGCGTGTTTTTGTTTGAACTGCCATTTCCCGATTCAAATCTTTATGTAATTCCAGAACAGCTTGCTCTTTACATGCACGGGAATTCTGAATCCCACCCCCCCCCCCCCCACTCCCGCTGCTCTCAGGAGCGGTTTACCAGGGGCTTCCAGCTGGTGAAGGGTTTTCCCAAATTAACCTCAAAAGTGAATGTGAAGTCTGCGTGAAAATACTTTTTTAAACTTCCTGACGAAGGGTCTCGGCCCGAAACGTCGACAGCGCTTCTCCCTATAGATGCTGCCTGGCCTGCTGTGTTCCACCAGCATTTTGTGTGTGTGTGGTTGTTTGAATTTCCAACATCTGCAGATTTCCTCGTGTTTGCTCATTTTAAACTTGCTCTGTTTTTTTCCTCTTTTCCTGAAACAGCAAAAAGTTTTATCCGTCACTTGCTGGAGAAAGACCCGAAGAAACGGTTCACTTGTGAGCAAGCTCTGTGCCACCCCTGGTGAGTACCTCGGTCAGACCAGGACTCTCTCAGTGTCAGAGGTCACTAACATTCAGAGGGAAAGGTCAAAAACCAAACTGCAGGGTGAGCTCTACAGATGTTACCTGGTCTCTGGTGAGATCCACTGTTCTTTCACTCTGGATTCCAGCATCTGCAGTCTCTTCGTCTCTGGAAGGAATTAGAAACTTGTTGGGGAAGACTAAATAAATTAACTCAAAATTCAAGATTCAAGTTTATTTGTTACGTGTACATCAAGGTATGGGAGCGGTGAGTTCTGTGTTGCGTGTTTATTGTGTTTATTATGGTAAGTAGTCACTGTGAAAGGAGGGCACTGAGGAGTGAGGTGGGACAGAGGGATCAAGGAATACAGACCCATAATTCATTGAAATGGTGTCACAGGTAGGGAGGGCCGTAAAGAAAGCTTTTGACACATTGGCCTTCATAAGTCAAAGTATTGACTACAAGAGATGGGATGTTAGGTTGAAGTTGTATAAGACTTTGGTGAGGCCTAATTTGGAGTGTTGTGTGCAGTTTTGGTCACCTACCTAGAGGAAAGATGTAAGTAAGGTTTGAAAGAGTATAGAGAAAATTTACAAGGATGTTGCTGGGTCTGGAGGATCTGAGTTGGAAGGAAAGGTTGAATAGATTTATTCCTTAGAAGATTGAGAGGACATTTGATGGAGGTGTAAATAGGTAAATGCAAGCAGGCCTTTTCCACAAAGATTGGGTGGGACTACACTAGAGGTCATGGGTTAAGGTGAAATGTAAAATGTTTAAGGGGAACATGAGGGGAAACTTCTTCACTCAGAGGGTGGAACGAGCTGCCAGCACAAGTGGTGATTCCAGTGTTTAAGCAAAGTATGATAGGTACACAGATGGTAGGGCTCTGTTCCTGGTGCAGGTTGATGGGAGAAGGCAGTTGAGCTGGTTTTGGCATGGACTAGATGGGCCAAAAGGCCTGTTCCTGTGCTGTATTTTTCGATGACTCTTTTACATGTCCAACTGCTTCCCTAAGCACTTCCATGTAAATGTAATCCTGTTGATCTACAGTTCATAAAGTGATATGGAGCTGGTGTTAGAGGATGGTGTAAGTGTGTGGGTGAGAGGGAGGAATGGGGCTTTTGTTTGCTTGTTGCTCATTGTGCTCTGTGTTGTTCTGCTGAGCATCTTTGGCGCTGGAATATGAGGCAGCCCTTGTGGGCTGTCCCCAGCATGTCCTTGGGTGGGTGTGTTGGTTGTTAACACAGAAAACGCATCACAATGTGTAGCGGCAAAAACAAATCTGAAATTCAAACCAAACAACTGCCAGTGCCTGTGGCTGCCACGGGGTTGTTATACCTACGTGACACGCCCATAGCTCCTTGCTTCCATACTCTAGTTGTCGCAAAATAAATGCTAACATTTCTCACCACCTTTCTCACCACCGACTCAACCTGCGAATTGACCTGTAGGGAATCCTACACACAGACTCCCAAGTCTCTGCAGCCCGGAGTTTTGAATTCCCCCTCCCCCATTTAGAAAATAGTCTATGGTTATTTCAACAGTGTAGACTTTTATTTTAAAATACAGTCTCCAGTTCTCACACAGTTAGTTAGAGCAGAGACAAGACAGATTCATAATGAACATCACCCATCCACTGACAGTCGCCCTCAACTTATTCTCCCCACACTCCCACAGAACCTACCCCTCACCCTACACATTAGGGGACAACTTAAAACAGTCAACAAACTTACTGACCAGCATGTCATTGGGACATAGGAGGAAACCAGAGCATGTGGTCACAGGGAGAACATGCAAACTCCACACACCCAGACGGTGCTGGAGGTTGGGATTGAACCTGGTCTCTGGGGCTGTGAGGCAGCGTCTCTACCCACTGCTCCACAGTGCCACCTTCTCACGTTGCATCCAGATGGGGTGCATCGATAAAAATGGGCAAGGCCGGCGGGGGGCATGCCAAATTTCTTTAACCTCCTGAAGAAGTAGAGTTGTTGGTGGGCTTTCTTAACTGTGGTTTGCAAGGGTTGGACCAGGACGGGTAAATGGTGGTGTTCACACATAGGAATTCAAAGCTCTCAACTGGCTCAAGTTCAATACCATTGATGTAGACAGGAAGCACACGCACCACTCCTCCCCCACCCCTTCCTGAAGTCAATGCCCAATCTTTTGTTTTATTGACAATGATTAAAGGGTTGTTGCTATGGCAGCATGTGGCTAAGTTCTCTGTCCGATTACCAGGTGTTGGAACGTGTGGCAACACTTTCGGGCTGATCTCAGCACACCTGTAGGTGCCATGGTTGTTAACGCAAAGAGACATCTTGCTATATAGTTTAACGTATGTGTGATAAATACTTCTGAATCTAAATCCGTAGTTGCTAGCACTTCTTGGAAGCTTTTATTAACCTGCTGCTCTGTGGACTTGCCTTTAATCTCTGTCTGCTCAGGATCTCAGAGTACAGCGCCCCACTGCGCAATATCTACCGCTCCGTCAGTATGCAGATCTCAAAGAACTTTGCCAAGAGGACGTGGAAGGTGAGTCTTCCTGTGCATCTTTCAGAACTGGTGTTGGTCCTGCTGACGCTGGCAGTGACCGGGGCTTCGTGTAACGGTAAATGATCCAGAGCAACGTACACAACACAGCAGGCCAGGCAGCATCTATGGAGGGGAATCAACAGTCGACGTTTCAGGCTGAGAATGTTCATCAGGACTGGGAAGGAAGGGGAAGAAGCCGGAATAAGGAGGTGGGAGAGGGGGGGAAAGGAGTTCAAACTGGCAGCTGACAGGTAAGACCAGTTGAGGTAGAAGGTAGGTGGGTGAGGGAGGGAGGATGAAGTGAGAAGCTGGGAGGTGATAGGTGAAAAACGTAAAGGGCTAAAGAAGAAGGAGGAATCTGGAGAGGAGAGTGGACCATAGGAGAAAGGAAAGGAGGGGCATCAGAGGGAGGTGATGGGCAGGTGCGGAGAAGGGAAGGGGGAAATAGGGGAACCAGAGTGGAGAATGCAAAAAGAGAAAAGGAGGGTGAGGGGAAGTTAAATTACCAGAAGAGAATGGGGAAAAATTAGAAGGTAGTTGAATTAGAGGGTGGTTGAGGAAGTGTGCTTGTTTTCCCAGAGTTTTGAGTCAGGAACCTCTGCCAGAAGGTGTGCTGGAGACAGACATGCTCTGCGTTGATGGGAGATACTTGAGTGTGGGTCTCCTTGAGCCCTTAGCTCCCAGTGGAGCACAGTCCCTTGAAGGTACAGTGTGGGCATGGGAAGCTGGAATCTGCAGGACATTTGGCCAGGGTTGGCCTCAGTGAATTGTTATCAGCTGTACCCTGAGCCATGTCTTGCCCTCGTGTCTCTTTTGG